>NW_008341333.1:261464-269041 GCF_000622305.1 Nannospalax galili | reverse complement strand
TTATTTTGATATATCACAGTGAAAGATTTATCGTCCTCTTTTTTTTTTTTTTTTTTTTTTTTTTTTTAAAAAAAAAAAAAAAAAAAAAAAAAAAAAAAAAGAGCTGCAGCAGTGGAAACCATAGGGTAGCTTGGGCTCTGATTTGAATTTGTGCTTTAAGCAAGTCCCCAAATCTCTCTGCTTTAGATGTATACAACTATTAACCTAAAATCTAAAAAAGGATTCTGCCTTCTTACTTAGTTTTACAATATTTGGGGAGAATATAAAAGAAAAGAAATTGGGGGCTGGTGAGATGGTTCTGTGGATAAAGCTTTTGCCTACCACGCAAACCTACTGAACTGAGCTCAATCCCTGGAACCCATATAAAGGTGGAAGAAGAGAACTGACTCCACAAAGTTTCCTTTGCCTGCTCTCTGCCTCCAATAATAACAAGGAAAAACATTTTTAAAAAGAAAGGAAATTTCTTATGGTACCAGGATGACCTTACTTAGTCTCCTGCCTTCACCTCCTAGTCTCCTGCCTTCACCTCCTGAATCTGGAATTACAGGCACAGGCCACTACATTTAGTTTCAAATTTAATTTTTTATTCCTTACTTACACATTTTTCATTTTTTTCTGTAATTGTTAACAAGTTTCCAGCCAGCTTAAAAAAAAATTCCTACATCATGCTGGTTGTGTTGGTGCACACCAGTGGGATATGCTGAAAAGGCAGAGGCAGGAGGATCACGAGTTCGAGGTCAGTCTGGACTATACCTTAAAAAAAATTCTCAGTGTTTTAGCCAGGATCTCTTTATAATACAATCTTCCTGAAGCTCACAGGATAGTTACTTACTATTCTCATTTTGCCCAATAAGTTGGACATTTAGGTCATATCTACATTTTTGTTATGATACAGTGATTTTGAAATAGTATGTAATTTCAACTTTTATTAGTTATCCTAAGAATGATCAAAAGAAATTTACAGTTTTGGGCTTGAGAGATGGCTCAGCAGTTAAGAGCACTTACTGCTCTTGCAGTGGACCCAGGTTGGGTTCCTAGCACCCAGGTGTTGGCTCTCACTGCTGTCCTTAACTCCAGCTCCAGGGGATCCAACATCCTCTTTTGTCTTCATCAGGCACACATGTGGTACACTTAAATATGCGGGCAAAATATTCATACACATAAAATAAATTTTTTTTCAAGTTTACAATTTTCAAGTAGGTAGATTATTCTCTGTGTGCAATTGTATTTCTCTATAGTCGAGGATATGGCTATATTTATACTTCTTGGAATTTGGGTTTTTGATTGATTGGTTGATTTTGTAAATAACAGGTATAGTTTTGCATGAGCGGTTGGGTGTGAAATTTTGTACATTAGAGGAAGCTTTATAAAATATATGTTTTAAAAATATGTATTTATTTGTATGTGCGAGCACCCATCTGGAAGTCAGAGGACAACGTAGGAGAACCAGTCTTTCCACCATGTGGTCCCAGGGATCAAACCCAGGGGGTCGGAACTGGCAACAAGTGCCCTGACTTGCTGAGCCATCTCACAGGCTCTGTTCTTTATTTTATTTATTCGAACTGTTAATTTCTGAGAAATCTGTAAGTTTTCTAAATACATCTAAATACATTTGTGGATCTATCATTTCTTCTTCATATTTCTAATAATTTGTGCTTTATATATTTTAAAGTGATATTATAAAGTATCAAAACCACATGACTATTAAAATGATGAATAACAAAACATATTACGTGCACTTCTTTTTACTCATTTTGAATTATTTTCTTGATCTAGATTTTCAGAAGGAAATGGCCTTTCAAGCCGAGTTGGCCTTATGAGATGCTGACTTTATATGTGTGTGTGTGTGTGTAGTTTTTATGAGTTCCTATGCAAAAGTGTGTGTTTCACTAAACCCTAGCTTTCCCAGGAAACACACACACGCGCACACACACACACACACACACACACACACACACACACACACACATCATATGCTTGATGCAGCATCCTTCTTGAAGCTTAGCATTTAGGTAGCTCACCTGAAGTGCTCCTAAGCCGAAGGGGTAGCTTGGGGATAGGAAGCATGTTGACTTATATGTGCAAGACCCTTGGTTCTACCTCCAGTACCACAAGGGGTAAAACCTGCAAGGCCTTAAAGTCCCTCCCCAGTGCCACAAGAAATCGAAACACTTCTTGTCTTACCCATAGCTGATGCTTCTTGTAAAATGGTTTAAGCTCATGGTGATCCAAACCACAGATGCAGCAAGCCAAGGTTCCTGTTCTGTGTGGAACCAAGGCTTCCCCTTGAATAAGTTTGTCCAAAGTTCCATAGACTGCCTAGGGTAGAGCTGGAGCCCTTAGAACCTGAGGAACAGCAGTAGCAGAGAAGGCTCTGCTGAGTGTGCTGGGGGCGGGGGCCCTGCTAAGGAGGAGAATCTGGAGGAAGTGTGGAGGGTCTGCTCTGAGGATCTGCTGGGGATTTAGAGACCCACAGGGCGAGCATCTCTGTGAGGTTATAGCTCTGCTGTCATCTCCAGGCAAGGGGATTGAAATGCCTTTGCTTCTGGGCCCTACATAGAAAAATCAGAGTGTCACAACAGGAACACCAAGTTGATGTGCTGGCTACTTGTTATTTCTCTCTCTCTCTCTCTCTCTCTCTCTCTCTCCTCTCTCTCCTCTCTCTCCCTCTCTCTGCACACATGTGGAGCCAGGGGTTGATATCAGATATCGTCTTCAATTGCTTATTTATTTATTTATTATTTATTTATTTAATTTTCTTTTGAGACAGGGCCTCTCACTGAACCTGGAGCTCACTGGTTTGCTAGACTGGCTGATCAGTGAGTCCCAGGAATTTTTCTACCTCTGCCTCCCTAGCACTGGGATACAAAGTTTTTTTTTTTTTTAATGGGTTCCAGGGATCCAAACTCAGATCCTTGTGTCTTCACAGCAAGCCATTTTCCCATCCTCAAAGCTTTTTCTGTGACTTTGCTGATCAGTTAGAGGTTGTGTCATCATAAACAGATAAAGATCCTGGTTAGAGCAGTCAGTGGGCCTAAGTCTACGGTCGGGTCCAAACCCATTCAATTCAGGACCAAGAAGCCAGAAAGACCTTTCTTCTAAATTTTCATTAGAAGATGAAACCTCACCCTTAGAATTGCCTATTGAAATATGTGCCAAAGTCAGCAGGCAAATCTAACAAGGGAAAGGGAGCTGGGCTTTTTTCTTTCTCTCTTGGGTATGTGTCTTAGTTACTTTTCTTGTTGTGACAACATACCTGACAAAAGTAACTTAAGGAAGGAAGCGTTTATTTTTGGCTCACAGTTTGAGGGAACTCATTCATGGTGGGGGAGGCATGGCAGTGGAGGCTCATGGCTGGGGGCAGCTGGTCACATGGTATCCATAGTCAGGAAGCAGAGAATGATGAATGTTGGTGCTCAGCTTGCTTTCTCCTTTTATTCAGTCCTGGACTCTGGCTCACATTTAGAAACTTTTCTGGAAACCTCAAAGACACACCCAGAGGTTTGTCTCCTAGGTAATTTTAATTCCTGTCAAGATGAAAAGTTCCACTGTTATAATCAATTTTATTACCATGCTTAATCAAGAACTTCAGTAGTGTGGGATGCACAAATTCCCTACCATTTGGATTCAATAATATTTGCATCAGTTGGGGCCTGTGGTACGGAACTGTCATCCCAGCTGTAAGGGGACTGATGCAGGAGGATCGCAAGTTCAAGACCCGCTTAGACCATAGAGTGAGAAGTTCAACTTAGTGAGATTCTGTTTCAAAATAAAAAGTGAAAAAGGACTGGTGGGGGAGCCTGGGGAAGGAACTCAGTTGGTAGAGTGCTTGCTAAGAATGCATGAAGCCCTGAATTCCATCCCAGCACCCATCCCTGGTTAATGTGGGGTTGGGATGGAACCCACTCTACCAACTGAGCCACTTCCCTGGTCTCACTATATATTTTAAAAAATCGTCATGTTACCGGGTAATTATACCTCTAGGGTTTATGCTCCATGCTTTTTCCCCAGGCTTTTTCTTGTTTGCTTGCTTCTTTTTTGTGTGTGATGTGCATGTGTATGTATGCATGTCTTGCATGTCTGTGGGCCCATGTGTGGAGGTGCAAGAGCATGTGTTTATGTGCATGTGGAAGTTTGATGGTTCTTTCACCTTATTCATTGAGGCAGGCTTTCTCAGTCAAACCCAGAGCTCACTAGTTTTGCTAGCCAGGTTGCTCTGGGAATTCCCTGTCTCTCTCTTTCCAGGGTTAGAATTACAAGGCGACCACACTGCCCAGCTGGCATTTTTGCAGATTCTGGGGATCCTGCAGTCCTCACACTTGTGCAAGCACTTTAACCACTGAGTCATCTCCCTGGTCCACTTTTCCTTTTTTTTTTTAAAGTCAAGGTCTTATGTGACCCACCCAGCCTCACTCTTGCCGTGTAGCTGACTTTATCTGTTTTATCTGCTTTGAACTACAGTTTGTTCTTGAAGGGATTAACTTTATTTTTGTTTTATCACCCCAAATCCAATAACTGGAAGTTTTTATCAGGCTACATTGGCCTTCTCCCAAATTCCTTTCTCTACATTTATAAAGCTTGTTCATGGACTAGCAGGCACTTTCTGTCACATCAGGAATATATAAAGTGTCAAAGTCAGGGCACCTGGGGCTGAAATCCCAGTTCTGCAATCTTTTAATATTGTGTGCCCTGAGCCTCTCTGGTCCCTTTAGACATCTTCTGAAAGGGCCATCTAGGTCATTTGGTCGGGAAGAAAATAAATAACAGAAACAACCCCTAGTGCTGCACTGGGACTCTGAAGCCCACCAGAGGTGGGGACTTCCTTATTCTGAGTTGCACTGTACTGAGAAACAAGAGGGGGCTTGTCCTGGTGGGCACACTTGAGTTACACTCACAGTGGGGCCCTTCCTGTCTTGCCTCGGGTGGAACACTGCCGAGACCTGCTGTGGCTTCAGAAGCTTCTAGAGGCGGCAGGGTTCACAAGGGGCCCCAAAAGCTGAAAGCCAGCAGAGACAGTGTTTTGAAGCTAATGTGGACCCCCCCAAGTGGAACATCTCTCCCTTGGCAAACGCCTCCAGAACCCTCCGAAAATCACAGTTTCACTTTTAGCAAGACCCTGAGGTGGAGAAGGGGTGAGGGGAGCCATTTGCTTCCTGTGTCTTTTTCTTCCGGGGTGCCTCCATCCCCTCTGGCCTTGTTCTTTGGGACTTTTCCAGCCCTGCTCCTCATGGGAAGGCTGGTGCCAACTTGGGCACCACTTTCAGGCTCTGTGGCTCAGGTGAGAGACCTTGCTTCTCCAATCCCGGGCTCAGCAACTGCACAACTCCTCGGAACAGCCCTGCCGTGATTGGTCACTGCGCACACCACAGCAGCGGCCACCAGTCAGGCTTGAGTTCCTGCCATGTTCACAGCATAAACTCTCTGCTTAACTCTATAAACATTGCAAGTTTGTGCATTCAAAGGAAAGTTCATCCGCTTGGGAAAGGCAGAACTTTAAAATTCAGCAAGCCGTCATAGAAATGCCAACCATAAAACAAATAAGCTTTTGCATGGGGAAGGAAACAGTGATGAGACAGTCTACAGAACAGGAGAAAAGAATTGCAAAGTATGCATCCACCAACAAATTAATACCCAGAGCAGACAAGGAACCCTGGCGAACTCAGCAACAAGACCACAAATAATCACATTTAAACATAAGCAAGCGGGGGTTGGAGAAATGGGTCGGTGGTTAAGAGCACTGACTGCTCTTCGGGAAGAACTGGGTTTGGTTCCCAACACCCACATGACAACTGATAACTGTCTGTGACTTCAGTTCCAGGAGATTCGATGCCCTCTTCTGACTTCTGTGGGCAATGCACACACATAGTGCACATATAGCCACAGGAACACACATGCACACATTAAATAAATAAAAATATCTTTTAAAATGCAAATGAGGGCCTGGCGTGGTGGTGCATGCCTTTAGTCCCAGCACTTGAGAGGCAGAGGCAGGAGGATCTCTGAGAGTTCAAGGACAGCCTGGGCTACATAGTGAGTTCCAGGCTAGCTGGGGCTACAGGGAGACCCTATCTCAAAAAAAAGAAAGCAAATGAGCTGAGTACTTGGGAGGTAGAGCAAGAAGATCAAGGTCATTCTCTGCTATACAGTGAGTCATACATGAAGCTCTATTTTAAAGAAAAGAAAAAGGAAATATCACACTGTACCACATAAATATGTATGATTGTGCCAGTTAAAAGGAAAAGGTATTTTACAAGAAGAGGAAAAACTATACGAATGTTTATACCCATGTCCCCAGTCATTCCAATGGGGAAAGTTTCTCCAGTGGATATAATCTTAGACTTGGCACAGGAAGGTATGGACAGAAATGTGAAATGCAAGAAGCAACTGAGGTGTTCTGGAAAAGGATCAGCCAGTTCAATGTTAAGCATTAGTATTATGAGGTATTAAAATTACAGAAACTGTGTTTGGAGCTGGAAAGTATTTAGTGTTTATAAAAACATCTATTCAACATGCTTATAATATTTCAAAAAAATTTAAAACATAAGAAATATATCAAATGATTCCTTGTTCTTTTTACTGGTTTCTAAATTTCTACAATATATATTACCACAACTACTTTTCTTCTTCCTCCCTCCCTCCCTTCCTTCCTTCCTTCCTTCCTTCCTTCCTTCCTTCCTTCCTCCCTCCCTCCCTCCCCCATTCTTTCTTTCTTTCTTTCTTTCTTTCTTTCTTTCTTTCTTTCTTTCTTTCTTTCTTTCTTTCTTTCTTTCTTTCTTTCTTTCTTTCTTTCTTTCTTTCTTTCTTTCTTTCTTTCTTTCTTTCTTTCTTTCTTTCTTTCTTTCTTTCTTTCTTTCTTTCTTTCTTTCTTTCTTTTTGTGACAGGGTCTCCTGAAGCCCAAGCTGGCTTCCAACTCCTGTAGCCAAGGATGACTTTGAACTTCTGCTCCTTCTGCCTGTACCAGTGGAATGCTTGGATTACAGGCCTGCATTGCCATGCCTGATTTTACCTTGATTATTTTTAAGCTACTTTAAGATTTAAAGATAAATTACAAGAAGAAATATACAAGGTATATACAAAGTATATAAAAGAAAGGACAAAACAAAAATGTCGTTTTCCTTTCTAGGGAGCATTGCAAAGCCGCATTCCCTTCACAGGGCCCTTCACAGCTGGATTTTGGGGGGCCAGAGTCAGGCTCTGTGTTTTACTCCCTGTCTGCCTCCTTTTGTCCTTACTGTTCTTTTTTTTTGAGACAGGGTCTCCTGTAGCCTAGCTGGCCTGGAACTCACTATCTCACTTTGTAGACCATGCTGGCTTTGAACTCACAGAGATCTGCCTGCCTCTGCCTCCCCAGTGCTGGGATTAAAGGCGTGGGCCACCATGCCCAGCTTCCTTACTATTCTTTCATAGTTGTTTCATAATTCTGAATTGTTTAGTGTGTTTGTCTCTTTCTTGTTATAGGACAGAGTTCATAAAAAATCACCAACACCACTTTAAGAAAAGTAGCAAGGTAAATTTTAATTTTTGACCGGCCGGGCTGTCTATCTCGGGAGTAGAAACAGCCCTGATGATTGTCAGG
>NW_008341333.1:241827-261040 GCF_000622305.1 Nannospalax galili | reverse complement strand
ATTTTAAAAAAATATTTTATTATTTTTATTTTATGTGTATGAGTGTATTGTCTGCATGTATGTGAGTGTACCCATGTCGTGCAATGCCTTGGAGGTCAGAAGAGGGCATCAGATTCCCCTGGAACTGGAGTTAAGAACGGTTCATAGTTGCCATGTGGGTACTGGGCATCGAACCCGAGTCCTCTGCAAGACAAGTCAGTGCTCTTAACTGCTGAGCCATCTCTCCAGCCCCCTCCCCAGCCATTTTTAAAAATAAAACTTGAAAAAGTTGTAAAACACGCGTATAGCCCAAGATACACCTCAGCTGTGTTTTAGTGAGCAGCTCAGGGGCACCTATAGCCTCTGTCCATGCTGGCAACTTTCTCATCTTCTGAGACAGAAACTTGGAAGTTCTCAGACACTAATGCTCTGTTCCTCCTCCCCAAGCCCTGGAAACTGCTGTTATGTTTTGTGTTTCTATTTTGACCACTCTCCATCCACAGAACCTTTGTTTTTAGTGTGTGTGTCTGTGTGTTGCACATGTGTGCATTTGTGTCTCTGTGTGTGTTGCCTGTGTGTGTGTGTACAGCCAGAGTATAGCCTCAGGTGTGGTTCTCAGGCCTCCTGTCCATCTTTTCTTTTTGAGACCCGGTGTCTAATACAATCTTTTCATCTTCCTAAACAGAAACTAAACTCCAAACCCATTAAACACTAAGTTGGAGTCTTCTCTTCCTCAGGCCTGGAAACTACTCTTCTATTTCATGTTCATGTATGAAATTCTCCACCCCATCCTCTCCCACCTCCGAATCCTCTCATGTCCCCCTATTCCTCAGTTTCTTGTACTCTTGTCATTGTTACATACATGTGTATATATATATGTATATATATATATATATATATATGATTGCATTTAGTGGTGCTAGTCTGTACATGTATTTAGGGCTGACCACTTGGGACTGGATAAACTCTTGAGGAGCTTGTCCCTGAAGAAAACTGATTCTCTCTCTCTCAGCATCCATTAATTGCCTATAGCTCTTCACCTAGAGGTAAGTCCTTATGAAGCTTCCCCCATCCACACTAGCATGTCAGATGATGTTGTCATTATGTCATTATTCAGAAGTTCTCTGAATGTGGTGGCAGAGGCTGCTAGGGTTGGCAGGATGGATGGGGGTGGTTCCTCAGAAGGCTGAGGGGCAGCTCTGGCGAGTCCAAGCACAGAATCTCAGGTCTTGTTTAGGTCACCATATTGTGCAGGTTTCATGGCTGCAACTTCCCTATCATGTCTAGAATTCACTATCTAGCAGCAGGCGTCCCAATACCTGTGTTTAAAGCTTTCTGAGGTTGGGGCTCCAGCTCAGTGGTAGAGCATTTGCCTACCATGTATGAAGTCCTAGTTTCATCCCCAGAACAGACTGGGGGGAAAAAGAAAAGAAAGGAAGTCCTGGAGGTGTTTAAATTGGACCTTAAACGGGGTATGGTGGTATAAGCCTATAATCCTGGCATCCTCCAGGCTCAAGGACAGCCTGGGATATATGAGAGACTGTCTCAAAAAACAAAAACCACAAAGCTCTCTGAGAGTAAGGACCAAGACCCCTGTTTTCTTTCATTTTTAGCATAACGCTTATTCTATTGTTGATATCTTTATTGTGCACCCAACCACATGTGGGCACTGTGCCAGGTAGGGGTTGAAAAGGACTCGAGAGACTGTGTGTGCACCGAGGGGACAGGGCAGTGGGGCAGAGATATCCAGGAAAAGCAGAAAGGAAAGAACGACAGCAAGAAGTTCTCTGAATGTGATGGCAGAGGCTGCTAGGGTCGCAGGATAGATGGGGGAGAAGGCTGATGGGCAGCTCTGGGGAGTCCATGCACAGAATTTCAGGAGGGAGGGGCCATGAACAGGAACCGGGGAGATGGCACAGTGGGTAAAGTGCTTGATACCCAAGCGTGAGGACTGGAGCCCGGTTCCCACCACCCATGTAAAGGCCAGCGAGTGTAGCTGCCTGCCTGTAACTCCAGCACTCAGGAGGTGGAGATGGGATCCTAGAGGCACACATTTGCACACATAGTGCTCCCATTCACATGCATACACATGACGTGTGCACACACACAAGAAGAAAAACAGAACAAAAAGACCGATGATTAGCTATGTTGGGGACCAACTCTGCCACACTCTGTACCTGTGTGACTTGGTCAGGGACTCTGAAGGCCTCACTTCTCAAACAAGGCTGAGCACAGAGCAATGTTCCTCTCAGCCAGTTGGCTGGGCAGTTGTGGGTACTTGTCTGTAGATCCATGAGTTTGTCGGGAAGTTGTTTGTTACCTCTGATTTAAATGAATGGAAATAGATTGAGGGATAAGAGGCCACCTGCTCAAGGCTAAGGAACAGGTAGGTACACAAAGGAAGAGAGATCCCTTCAGTGATTCATAAAGCGGAAAAGAGAGAAAGGGGGTGACCTCCATCCTCTTCCCAGTGTCCTTGGGGAGGTGGCTTTCCTGGGCCAGGAAGGATCGAGGGGTGAGGTAAAGAGGTGCAGAGGGGTGGGGTATAGGGAGAAACGGTCTTCTCTCCAGAGAGGGGGTTTTCTTGGTCTTCTCTCTGAGGCCTAATCTTGACCTCACTTCCTGTGACTGGGATGTTACATCCTGCTTTCCTTTCTATAAATGCATAAGTATTTCCTGAATTGCTCACAAAATTTCTATGACCACAATTTCTGAGGTTTGAATAAGTTTCTACCAACTAAGTGGACTACAGTGTGTTAAAACTCCCCCTTTAAAATCAAACATTTTGTTCAGAATTTCTGAAACATAACTAATTCTACTAAATAACAAAGAAGGTGGATGTGGTAGCGCATGCTTCTAATCCCAGTATTCAGGAGGCAGAGGTTGGTGGGTTTCTGTGAAATTTGAAACCAGTATGGTCTATATAGTGAGGTCCAGGCCAGCCTGGGGTTACATAGTAAGATCTGATCTAAAAAACAAAACAAAACAAAAACAAAAACAAAAACAAAACAAACAAAAAACCCCCACAAACCCCGAACAATAACTAATGAAGAAAACACCTGGAGTAATATTCCCTGAGGATTGCTTTGCTGTTCAGTGAACTCAAAGGTCTGAAAGATTTCTTTGGGCTCTGTACTCTCATCTTCTGAGCCTGGAACAGCCTGGGCCCTTGAAGGAGGCTGAGAACAGAACTGAGAAGTGGGTGTGTCTGCATTTGTGAGCTTGTTCCTTCTTCCCTAACAAGCACAAGGGTTTGGGGGTGTTGTATGATGGAGGGGCGCCCTAGATAGCATCCCCACAATAAAGGGTGCAGGTGTGCAATTGGGGACTGGGTGTGGGAGGCAGCAGCTCTGCCTGACTCCCCCCAGTTTCTGGGAAGCAACTGCTCTTCTCAAGGGTCTCTCTCAACTCCTTCTTGAGTCATTCACTTAACTTCCTTCAGAGTCCAGGGTAACAAGGGAGTCTTTGAACATTTGAATCAAACCCCATTTGAATGTAAATGGTCCTCATGCCATACAGGAGATGCTGGAGCCTTCCAGGAAGGGCCATTTTACTGTCCTTCTAGTCCTACTCACTTCTTGCTCATTATCCAGCCCACCCTTCACTGCCATTGTCTGACTGAGGCAGGTGGAGTAGTTCAGCAAGCACCTGCCAACCCTCTATGAAGGACACACCATGCAGAGCAGCTGCAGTCCCTGCCCTCTGGGAAGGAATGCAAAATATTATTTGGTCATGAACTGACACTCCTGCCTGATATGATCACATCTGATTGCAGCTCACAAAGAAAAACATCAAGCAGCCCACACTCTGACAAATCTGCAGACCAAGCAGGCTGAAGTCCCTTGTTTTCAGGTGTTTTTAGAAAGTGTCAGTATCTTATGTTAATGTACCCTTGAAAACCAGGGAGGAAGTGTGGTCTTGTCGGGGAGCTCCATGCTGGCAGCATGAGGGCCCCTGTTGTCTTTCTAGCACTACCTCTTTCCAGAGGAGTCCATTTGAGTTCAGCAGGGGAGACAGGATCGCCCTAGCTAGCCAGCAGCTTCTCACTAGCTATGTGGCTGGGTGATGGAACTATAAAACCAGTATATGCCTTCCAACAATGAAAACAAACAAAGAACAACTCCGTAAAACAACAGCCATAGCTTCTCCCCAGCCATGTGATTTTTACCAGATTTAAAGTACCAGATGTGAATTCCCTCCTTAAATCCAATCATGAACTGATTGGTTACCCACATAACACTTGTACCACTATCACATCCGTGGGCACATCATGTCTGGCAGATTGGTAGTGTAGCTCGCAGGGTCTGCACCCAAGTAAGACTGTTGGTGACAACCATCTCCCAGCAGCCTGCATAACACCTTTGGTACTATGTAAGCTAGCCAACAAAGAGGAAGCTTCCAGCTGAGTTCTAGCTTGGTCTTTCTATGTCCTACAGCTAAGACATGTGGTATCTTCAGTAATAGAGTTTATCATCTAGTTCTGCTAGGCACCTAAGAACAGGGGAATACCATGTATTATTCTGGGAACAAAGATCCACTTTAAAATGTCCTTTTGCTGGGCGTGGTAGCACACACCTTTAATCCCAGCACTCTGGAGGCAGAGGCAGGTGGGTCTCTGTGAGTTCAAGGCCAGCCTGATCTACAAAGTGAGTTCCAGGACAGCTGGGGCTATGGGGAGACCCTGTCTCAAAAAGACCAAAAAAAAAAAAAAAAAAAAAAAAAAAAAAAGTGACCTTTCTTACAAATAACGAACTATTTTGAGAATCTGTGACTCGGGCAACTTTGTAAACAGGAACCACTCATCGATGCATGGTGATAATGTTGAAATCAACAGAGCTTCTGGAGCAGGGGACCACTGACAGACCTTTTGGGAAAGAAGGTGACTCAACAAGGGTGACAGGACCGTTAGATGAGTTACCTGAGCCCAGCCACCTGGAAAGAACCCCAACCTACTGTCTTAATCCTCTCAGTGTAAATGCCTTCCTGTGGCACTGCTGGTACAGAGGGTGACAATTAAAAATACCCACTCCCTTAAAGTACAGTGGGTATGAGGTTGTTCCTACGAAAGACAGGGTCACTTTTACTCACTCACAGTGTGGCAGGCTTTCTGGCATGGGATATAGATGGGTGGAAATAGAACTAGCACATTGGGAGCTGACTACGGAAATGCTCCCAGACATGGACATCACCCTGGATTCTCTGACAGCACAAAGTTCATTGGATGCAGTAGTCAAAACTGCAGACAAGTGGAAGCCTTCAGGCAGACTTGTGTTGAATGATTCTTAGAAGCTTGCAGGGACTTCTAGGGAAGAAAGGTCTTGGTCAGGTGGGTGAAATGTGAGTTATTGGCTCAGAGCCAGTTCCCTGCAGGAGGTCTGGACTGGACAAGTACTCTGAGAAGAAGTTGTAAAGGGTGTTCATGGACTGTTTTGGAAGCCAAAATCGGGTGCACTGTAAATTCTTAGATCTCTAACTCTGGAGAGAGTCCAGAGATTTTTGTTTTAGCTGCAGTGTGCTGCTGCTTCAGGGAGTAGAAAGCACCTTCCGGTGGCTTCTCTTCTGGGGCCCTACAGCATGAGAGAAGGTGAGTTTTCAGAGCCTGAGGGTAATCTCCCATGGCCCTTATTCTCCATTGGGGTATATCATTGGGTAGTGCGTGGCCTTTATGTGAAGTCCTGTGTTTCCGGTGAGGTTGCTGGACTGAGCTCAGGTTCCCGCTTGTGAAATGGTAAGAGTACTATGAGTAATAAGGGGCTGGTGTGGGAATGCAGGCAAACAGTACAGGGCCAGGCACACTCAAGTGCTTAATAAACACAGGTGATGACTGGTGAGAGAGGTTCATGCAACAACCTGTAGCCACCTGGACACTTTTAGTGAGATTGTATGTAGCAAGACTTCTCTGATAATACATAGAAATGTATGTGTTTGCACATGTGCCTGCCTGCCTCTGTGTGTGTGAAAGGTAGGTGTGTGTGTGTGTGGTTGGACCTCACAAACATGTTTTTCACATGTTACATAATGCAGGTCATCTCATTTACAATTTGGAAAATTTTAATTTTACTTTTTCCCTATTTGGTGATTTTTTTTTCTTCTCAAGGGACATTTTCTAACAGTAAAAGATGCTACTGCTGGGCTGGAGAGGTGGCTCAGCAGTTCAGAGCACTTGCTGCTCTTCCAGAGGACCTGAGTTCAGGTACCGGTACCCAGGTCAGTCAGCTCACAACTGTCTGTAACTTTAGCTCCAGAGAATATGATGCTTTCTTCTGACCCTCACAGGTATCTGAACACATGTGGCATATACTCACATTCATGTGAATAATAACCTTTAGGGGCTGGAGAGGTGGCTCAGTGGTTAAGAGCACTGGGTGCTCTTGCAGAGGACCTGAGTTTGGCTCCCAGCACCCATATGGTGGCTAACAACTGTCTGTAACTCCAGTTCTAGGGATCCAGTGCCCTCTTTGGCCTTGTGGGCATTGCACACACAGGTGTACCTACATACATGTAGGCAAAACACTCATACACATAAAGTAAAAATAAAACAGTACCCCCCTCAAAGAATAAATCTTTTTTTTTTAAAGAGAGAGATGCTGTTTATTTTATGTGTATGAGTGTTTTGCCTCCATGTATGTAAGTGCACCTGTGTTGTGCAAAGCCCTCAGGCCAGAGGAGGGTGTCAAATCCCCTGGGGCTGGAGTTATGAATGGTTGTTAGCTGCCATGTGGGTGCTGGGACTCAAACCTGGGTCCTCTGGAAGAACAGCAAATGTTCTTAACCACTGAGCCATCTCTCTAGCCCCCAAAGAAGCTTCTTTTGGTGACAGATGGAGACTATTACAGAGTTCCACAACTGGTCAAACACAGAGTAAGTGTCTGTGAGATGCCCAATCCTAAGTGACACATCCACAATGGAACCTCTACGTACACCCAAGGCTCACAGAATATAGTGGAGCAGGGGGTAGAGAGGATATTAATGCATCTCTCAACTCTCACCAGTGAAGCTTCCTCATGCAACAGAGGGCAATTAACACAGAAAGCCACAACTGGTCAAAATATAGAGAATAAGAGACTGCAGAGTGCATGTCCCTGGACACTAAACCTCTGCCACCCAGAGTTCAGGAACCATTACAGAAGAGGGGTTGAAAAGACTGTAAGAGCACCAGGGGTGGTAGATGACACAAGGAAATAGTTTTCCAGGCAGCTGGGAACTTGCTCATATGAACTTACAGCAATGGTGACAGCATGCACAAGACCCATGCAAATTCAATCAGAAAAAAACCTAGCATAGAGCTGGGGAAATGGGCAGGAGGCCCCAACCTTAGCTGAGGAACTATTGATAGCTGATCACTGTGGGTGAGGGACAGCTGATTTTCTTTAAGGGAGTGAAGCTAGATACACTGACCGGCTCCCGTGGATGAACTCACACCAAGGGACATCTGGGGACACAAACTTGACTGGATAGGCCTTAACATATATGACAGAATGCATGAAATCTAGTATGGGGGTCTAAGGAAGTACAGATAGGTGAGGGGATCTAAAAATGATTAAGATGTATTATATGAAATGCACAAAATTCAATAAAAAATATAAAAAGTCTACTTGACTGTTCTATGGAGGAGATTCCATCAAATCCTTAATTGGCAGTGATGAATTTTCTGTGCAATGAAATACCAGATAAAAATCTAATAAATTTTTATAAATGCCATTTAGGTTATGAGTGTGTTTAAGTAAATTCATATGATTGTGGAACAAGTACTTGGCAATGCCTAACTGTGTAAATGGACAATTCAAAGACAATACACATATAACGTCATTATATATAAGCAGGTGAACATTTGTAATTTATCATGGAGACAGGGAACACTAACTGTGAAGGCCACATAAGGAAAATGTTATGTTCCCCACAAAGAATTCTTTTCTTTCATTGATACCTTATATTAAAATTTTTCCTAAAACCAATTGTATTTACAATTTTGAAAATAAAATCTTTCCGGGGGGGGGGGGGAAATACATTGTGGCCAGGTGTGGTGGTGCATGTCTTTAATCCCAGCACTCAGGAGGCAGAGGCAGGCAGATGAATCTCTGTGAAATCAAGGCCAGCCTGGTCTATATAGTGAGTTCCAGGCCAGCTGTGTCTACAGGGAGACCCTTGTCTCAGAAAGACAAAAACAAACAAACACCAAAAAACCCCCACAAACCAACAACAAAACAAAACAAAAACATTGTGGGGTTGTGGCTGCAGCTCAGTTGGTAGTTTGCCTAGCATACAAGAAACCCTGAATTCCAACATTAGCATTGCATAAACCACGCACGGTAGTACGCGTCTGTGACCCCAGCAGAGAGTGAGTTTAAGGAGGAGCCTAAAGTACATGAGACCCTATTTCAAAAAAGAAGGAAGTCCTGGCTCAGTGGTTAAGAGCACTAGCTACTCTTGTAGAGGACCAGGTTTGGTTCCCAGCACTCACATGGCAGCTAACAACTGTCCATGACTCCAGTTCCAGGGGATTTGATGCCCTCTTCTGACCTCTGTGGGCACTGCATGCACATAGTGCACTTACATACATGCAGGCAAAATATTCATACAAAAGATGAGAATTCCTGCTTATTGTATTTATTTAGCCACTTGGATGGTAGTGTTTGAGTGACCTTCATTACATCGTATGGCAAAGTCTTGCTTATTTCACTTGTACCTACACTGGTTTTGGGAGTTTTAGTAAGTTTTGTTGGATCTGTTTGAAAGTTCTGGCCCTGAGCTATGAGAAACATACAAGTAGCCAGATTGTTCCAGTGTTGAGGGAGAATACTGTATCTATCTCACACCCTGACCCTGTTCTGACAAGAGTTAAAAATCCCCAGTACAATACCATTTTATTAACTTTAGTCCTCTAAACCTATTCATCCTCCACAGCTGATAAGTTTTGTCCTTTGATGGGCATGACCCCATTTCCTCCCCGACCCCCACTGTGGTAACCACTGTTTCCTTGTCTATCTTTGTGTTTGAAGCTTTTGTTTTTTAGATCCATATCTAAGTGAGATCATGCATTATTTTTTCTTCCAGGCCTAACATATTTCCCCAAGAATGTCCTCCAAGTCCATCCATGTTGTGGCAAATGGCAGGTTCTTCTTTTTGACGGTACAATAATATTGCACTATATATTAATACACTACATTTTCTTTATCCAGTCACTCATTGACTGACACATATGTTGTTTCCATATCTTGGGTATTGTGGGTGGTGCTACAAGGAGAGCAGAGATCCTTATGAGGGAGTGGTTCTGTGTCTTTGGTGTATACTCAGAAGAGGGATTCCTACATTATATGGTAATTCTAATTTTAGTTTATTTTTTAATTTAAAAATATTTATTGTTATTTTTTATCGTGTATGTGTGTGCACGCACACACACGCACACGCAGGCATGTGAGTGCAGGTGCCCTCAGAGGTCAGAAGAGGGTGTCAGATTCACTGGAGCTGGAGTTGCAGGGGTTGTGAGCCTTCTAATGTGGGATCTGGGAACTGAACTCCAGTCCTCTGCAAGAGCAGTATGTGCTCTTAACCACCAAGCTATCTCTCCAGACCCTTCTTCATTAAACATTTTTATTACATTTATTTGTGTAGGTGTGTGTCCATGTATGCATGCATGTGGAGGTCAAAGGACAACTTTTAGGAGCTGGTTTTCTCCTTCCATCATGTGGGACCCAGGAATCAAACTCAAGTCATCAGGCTTTCTGGAAAATGCCTTTATCCTGTCAGCTATCTCTCTGGCCCCTATTTTTAGTTTCTGTAGGCCCTTCAGATACTGTGTTTCCACAATGGCTGCACCAATCTGCATTCTCATCCACACTGTATTGAGATCCCCCTTTCCTCACCCTCACCAGCACTCATCATTGCTTTGTTTAATGCCTTTCTTCATTTATTATGTAACTGTTACGTGTGTGTGTGTGTGTGTGTGTGTGTGTGTGTGTGTGATGTGTATGTGGGTGTGCACAAGCTATGGTGCTGGTTTTGGGAAGTCAGAAAACAACTTTACAGAGTCAGTACTCTCCTTTCTACCTTTTCTACTTATGGGTGGTGTTCCTTTACCTGCTGAGCCATCTTGATGGTATTTGTTTTGAGACAAGGTCTCAATAATGATAAATCATGTGTATCAGGCTGGCCTTAATGACTTTGAACTTCTGATCCTCCCTTCTGCCTCCACCTCTGACACGCTAATGTGCATCACCAAGCTTGGTTTTATGCAGTGCTGGGGCTCCAACCCAGAGCTTCATGTGTACCTGGCCAGTACTCTGTTGACTGAGCTACATCCTCAACCTTTTCTTTATTTTAAAATCAAGCCATTATCATTATTTTTGCTGTTAAGTTTGAGTTCTTTGTAACTCTGGAATATTAATCCCTTACCAGATATGTGATTGGCAAGTATTTTTCCCAGGCTATATGTTGGCTTTTCGTTCAGCTGATTATTTCTTTGTCTCTGCAAAAGTCTCTTAGTTTCATGAAGTTCTATTTCTTTCTTTTTGCTACTATTGCCCCCAGCTTTTGACATCAACTCTGAAAAATCACCATCAAAGCCAATGTCAAAGAGCTTATCTTCTAGGTTTACGATTTCAGTGTTACATCTAGGTCTTTTGCCCATTTTGAGTTGACTTTTAATGTGAGGTGTTTTCCCAGCAATATTATTTGAAGACAATATCCTTCCCTGATTGTGTCCTCTTGGAGACACTTGTTGAGAATTAGGTAATCCAGGGATGGGGATGTAGCTCAGTTGGTAGAATTCTTGCCTAGATTCACAAGGTTCTGTAAACTGGGTGTGGTGGCACAGGTCTGTAATCTCAGTACATTGAAAGTGGAGGCAGGAGGAGGAGGATCAGAAGTTCAAGGTAATTCTCAGCTACTTAATAAGTTCAAGGCTAGCCATAGCAAGTTCAAGGCCAGCCTAGCCTAGAGACACTGTCTCAAAAAAAAAAAAAAAAAAGCAGTTGACCATATATGTTTGGATTTGTGTGTTGTCCGTTCTGTTCCATTAGTTTGTTTCTATTTTTACACCAGTACTATGTAGTTTTGATTACTATAACTTTGTAAGGTAATTTTAAACAAGGAAGTATGATGCCTCTGAGTTTGTTTTTTCTTTCTCAGTATTGCTTTGGTTATTTGGATTTTTTTTTTCAGTGTGTATGTGTATGGTTCCATAGAAATTTTAGAATGTTTTTCTGTTTCTCTAATGAATTCCATCAGGACTTTAGAGGACAATCGCATATTTTCAATATTCTTGAAAACTGGTCTCTGTGCTAGTAACTTATGCATATCTGTTATAACTTTTTCATCAAGAATTCACAGAAGTGAGACTGTTAGGTCAAAGAAATACAGACATATTTGTGGCTCCTGTGGCTGATCTGCCCTTCAGAATAGTGACAACAGCCTGTGCTTCCAATAGCAGGCTCAGACTAGCCTATTTCTCAATTCTCTTGTCAGCCTTAAGTGCTATATTCTGGTACTGTGTGGCAAAATGTAGTCCTAAAAAATGCATGCCTGCACCCATGTTTCTTTCCCCACCCTTTGTTCCATTGTTGGTTCACCCTTCTCTGTTTTGTTTCATTTTAAGACAGGGTTTCCCTATAGTCCCAGCTGGCCTGGAACTTGCTGTGTTGACCAGGCTTCAATCTCTCAGAGATCTGTCTGTGTGATCTGTCTTCTGAGTGCTGGGATTGAAGGCGTGCACTCCCACACCTGCCCTGTTTCACCCTTATTTTATAGCTCCCTTTGTATGTCTAGCTTTGTGAGCTGCCTTAATTCTTTTTAGTGTAAGAGTAAAGAAAAATGTCATTAGCTTTTCAGTGCATTAAAAATGAAAAATTGAAGTCAAGTTAATAAAAATAAAAATAAGAGTGCTTAAAAAGTATTTCTTGCTACTTAAAGGAAATGAGGTCCTTTCACAGGGAAATTTTGCTTTTTATAGTTATGGCTTGTAGGGTCATGGGTGGGTACCCAGCTCTAGCTGGCTCTGGCCTCTTCATACAGTTGTAGGCACATGGCTGGATACACAAATTCTGTTTTCTGTAGGCGATTGCTTGCTTTACCAAAGTAGGTTCATATATTATACTTCTTGAACCCCACTTTTCCTCCCTTGATGTTCCTTGACCTCTGATGATGACCCAATCAACTTGTCCTCACTTGAGAATATCCTAAATTGAAAAGGTGTTGAATCTACGCAACCTACCAAACATCCCAGTTCAGCACACAGTACCTAGGGGAGTGCCATATGTTTCCCCGACGAGCTTGTGGCTGACTGAGCCATGGCTTGCTGTTCCTGCTCAGCACCTGAAGAGTGTTATCATATTGTATCTTGCTAACCAGTGAAAGATCAAATTTCAAAACTCAAAGCTTGGTTTCTATTGAATACACATAGCTTCAGCACCATCACAAAGTCAAATGATCATAAATGTAACCATCATAAGTTGGAGTCCATCATCCACCCTGGCAACCTTGCCAATTCATTCTTTTTAAGCATTCTTTTGGTGGCTCATGATATTTTGGGGTGTACACAGCCAAGAATTTAATAGATGATTCTCTATTGATGAACTTGGGGTTATTTCTAGATATTTTCCCCTTCCATCATAGTGATTTCAAAGTGACCATCTCTGTGTTTATTTTATCTTATTTTACTTTTTGAGATAGGGTTTCACTATGTAGCCCTGGCTGGCCTGGAACTCATTTTTCTGATCAGGCTGACCTGGAACTCAGAGATAGACCTGCTTCTGCCTCCCAAGTGCTGGGACTAAAGGTATGGCCACCATACCCAGCCTTCTGTTTATTCTTACGGAATGATGCTTTTCCTGTATAGGGACCATGGTCTCAGGATGACTGAGTTAGACCACTACTTAACAGGTATTGCTACCAAACTGCTTTCCACATGGCTGAATTGCTTTTTCCTGCCACCAGCAATGCCTGTGTGCCCTTAGCCACAGCCTCCCCAGTGAGCAGTTTCTGAGACAGAGTCTCCTGTAGCCCATACTTGTCTCAAACTTGCTACCCAGTTGAGGCTGACCTTGACCTTCTGATCCTCTTGTCTCCAGTTCCTAAGTGCTAGGCTTATAGACATACACCACCACACCTAGGTGGTTTTACTCTTTTAATATTTCACCTACCCACTGATATGTGTATGCAAATGACATTTTCATTTAACATATTTGTTTATTTGATTGCTTGAGATAAGGTCTCACTATGTATCTCAGGGTGTCCTGAACTTGTGTAACCCAAACTGGCCTCCTGCCTCAGCCTCCAAAGTCCTAGGATTACAGGTATGCACCTCCATGTCTGACTGGAAAAGATATTCTTAACTGGGTTCAAATCACAATTCATGCTTTGAAGATGGTATCTGGGTGTGGTAGTGCACTCCTGTGATCCACCATTCAGAAGACAGAGGCAGGAAGACCACAATTTAAGGCCAGCCTGGGCTATATAGTCTCAAAACAAAATACACAGCACCAAAACCCCAAACAAACAAAAAGGAAATTGATGTAGACAGAGGTCATAGAAAGAAAAATGAGAACCTGTGTGCCAAGTGACATGGACACACAGGGTCGTAATCAAGACCAGATGCTGAAAGGAAAGCAGGGAATAGAAGGCAGGTTGGAGTTAACATCAACAGAATCTGGCCAGGCTTCACTATAGGACAGAGGGAGAGGCCAGGGTTCATGAGAATCAGGAACAATTACAGGCAAACCTTCCCTGCACCCCCATACCTCGGCCCCCACTTGCTTCACACAGGAGTACACACGCAGGCACACTCACTCTGACACTGTAGAAGAAAGTTCAATGGCCTTACTCCCTTTCCCTTGAGGACCCTTTTGTGTGCTAGGTAAACTGGCAGGCTTCCTGGCACAAGAGAACCTGCAAACTAGTTCTAATGGGGGCCTGCTCTCCTCTGAGTCCAGTCAGCCTTTGTTCTTGGCTCTACCGACCCCTATAACACAAACATGCCCCCAGGTATGGGATTCTGAGTTTCTGGGAAGCTGGGCTCTGAGAAGAGCCCATAACAGGGTTTCTGCATAGACCAGTTTGGCTGTGGAAGTCACTCTGCCTCCTCAAGCCTGCCTGAAGGAAGGGCCAACTTGGACTCCCCTTCTCCTGTGTAGGCCAGAAGCCAGGCAACACTCTGTGCCTGTAGAATTTCCTATTGTGTTCCCTTCCAATCTTCCCTGAGGGTGTCTGATGCCTGTGGCAGATGTGAGGGTGAAGGGCAGGGGTCCTAGCCTCACTTTAGCCTGGCCTTGATAGCCAAACAGCCAGTCAGCTTCAGGTCCACAGGATGCTGGAGGGCGCTGGGGAGGGGAGTGTTGGGGAAGGCAGGCCTCCACTCCAGCCCACACCTCCTCACATCTTCCCCTCATAGCTTTGCCCCCACCTAACCACAGAGACCTCCACAAAATTTTCTGTGAGAGGCTACTGAGACTTCTCTCAGCCGATGCATGTGTTCTGCCTCGGGTAGGCACCATCTGGGTATTTCTCTGTTCACTTGTCCAGGGATGGTGCTGAAGAGTAGCCAGTGAGGTGTTCACTGCTTCCAGAGTCATACAAGTTCTGGCCTTGGGTCAAAGTCCTCCATGAATGTCACCTCATGGGGTGGGGAGGGTGCCTGTGCCAAATCTTCAGGCCTGGAAGACATGTGCTCCATCAATAGCTACATTCTGGAGTTTCTGTTCTCTATGTTCCCTAAACTTATGTCCCCTACACTTGGTAGTGCGAATGTTCCCAGGGATCTCATAGGCCCCAGGAGCACAATGGGTGGATGGGGAGCTATAAGAGGGCCAGCTGCAGGAGGGACTGTGGTTTGGCTCACTTGCTGTAGGAGGAGAATCTGCTTATAGGAGCATGAGGATCTCTAAACTGAGATTTTTCTTTTGTTTCTTTGCTCAGCTTCTGGCCTCAAGGCTTAGGAACATTGACCATTTGTACAGATGTCAGGAAGGACACAGTGAGCTCCCTAGGCCATGGCTCTGGCTGGTCAGGAGGGCACTGAAGTGAGGCCTTTTTGCTACATGCCTGTGAGCAAGACCTTGAACAATAGGGTCCTGCTGGCTCTGTCTTGTCCACACTGTGCCCCTGGTCCCTGTCCAGGGACAGCTGGGCATTCAGAAGGTACCTCAATAAGTATATTTGAACTAATATCAAGATACCCACGGAGTGGGGTGGTAGGTTGAGTCCTACGTGGGGGACTGGGTGAATGATGGCCCATGATTAAATGTGTAGCGCTGGGAGGGTAGGTGCTGCCTGCTATCCCTGCACTTGTGAGGTAGAGGCAGGAGGATCAGAAGTTCAAGGCTAGCAACTGCTACATAATAAATCTGAGACCAAGCTGGCTGACATGAGACCTTGTCTCAAAACAAAAGCAAAAACATAAACAAAACAGCCAGGCATGGTGACACACTCCTGTGATCATAGCACTTGGGAGATGGAGGAAAGAGGGTCAGCAGTTCAGGGCCATCTACAGATACATAGCGAATTGGAGGCCTGGGCTTCATGAGACCTGTTCAAAAAAATTCAAACAAACAAAACAGTAACAACAAAGAACAACAATAACAGCAAATCCACAGGTGCTGTGTATATTATGTTTATCTTGGATTTTGAGAAGATGGCTTCAAACTTGCATCTGAGTCTGTGCATCCTATTATGGGGCCAGGAAGACTCTAGGAAGCAATGAGTCACGTCCCTGAGGACTGTCAGTGACGCATCAAGGAGGTTTCCCAAGAAGTGACAGAGGAAATCTCTTTGTCCTCCACCACCTGGAAAGCCTGTGAACCCAGGGCTGTTTCTCTCTTTCCCTTTGACAGAGTGGTAGATTCGGATCAGCTTCACAGCCCACAAGAGCTGGGGATCTCTTTCTGAAAACAAGTCGCCCACTTCCTACAGGCGCAGACTGAGCTGCTGCAGCAGGCAGAGATGAGTAAGGATGAAAGAAAGGGCTGGGGTGGGAGCCCCCTTTCCTCCTGTGAACAGGCCTGGTGGGTACCGCACCTGCAGGCTGCTTCCCTCTGAAGAAGGGAGGGGAGGACATCAGCACTGTTTTCAGATTCTTCCAGCTTCTACTATTGTCAATTGAGGCCCACAGTAGCGCAGAGAGGGAGGCGCTACTGATCTTGTTTCAGGAGAGAGAACCCAGACTCAGGTTATGCAGCTTAACCAAGGCTGTTCAGGAAGTAAACTCGGGGCCTGTGGTCCCAGACATGCTTTACAGTGATCTCCATACTACATTTACTAATGAATTGCTCATATTTGATTTGTTTTGTTCTTTGAGACAGGGTCTCACTATGTAGCCCCTGGCTGGCCTGCAACTCAGGGATCCACCTACCTCTGCCTTATGAGTGCTAGAATTAAAGGTGTGTGCCACCATACCTGGCATGAATTGCTCATTTGGGATATTTAAGTTATTCTTTTTTTTTTTTTTTTTTTCACAATAACAATGACCAAAGCTCCTTTAAAAAGTCCACCCCAAACTTATGTCCCACCCCGGACCACGCAACAGTTCAAATACTGATCTTACATATTTCTGCAATGTAGACAAAGATGACCTTGAGTTTCTGATCCTCTTGCCTCTGAGCAAGGCACGAGCTGAGCCACCATACAGGATTTACGTGGAGCTGGGGACTGACCCAAAGCTTCAAGCATGCCAGATAAGCTCCCTCCGACTAAATTATGGCCCCTGACCCAGTACTTGAATTTTAAAAAGTGGAAATGGAAATTCCCCAAATTAACTGCCAATAGGAGCTTGAGTAAATTCTTCAGACCCTTTTCCATGTCTGTAAGAATGCAGTTGCTCAGAGGCCTTGGTAGATTATTACAGCAGATTGAATGTGATGAAAAAAAAATGGGGCTAAATTGTTTATATTCTATACCTTACATGTTTTGTACTTTTTTCTGTTTAAAAAGTATGTGCAGCCATCTGTGATGCAACCTCTACACCTAAGGCTCATGGAACATAGAACAAGGGATGAAGAGAACACTAATGCATCTCTCAGTTCTCATCAGTGAAGCTCCCCCATGCAACAGAGGGCCAGGAACACAAAAGGCCACAAATGGCCAAAACGTAGAGAATAGGAGAGTGTGGGTCCTTGGACAGGACTCATATTAAATTCCACCCACCCAGGGTCCAGGGACCATTTCAGAAGAAAGGATGGAAAAATTCTAAGAGGCAGGGAGGAGATGCATGACCATATGGAAATAGAGTCCTAGAGGCTCCTGGAATTCCTCTCATAAGAACCCACAGCAATGATGTCAGCATGCACAAGACCCATGCAAACTCAAGGAGACAAACACCCACACGGAACTGTGGAAATGGACAGCAGGCCCCAATCTTAGTCGAAGAATTATTGGCAGCTGATTACTGCTGGGTGAGGAAGAGCTGATCTTCTTAAAGAGAGGGACTCTAGATAGGCTGAGTAGACCTTGGTGGATGAACTTGCACTAAGGGACACCTGGGGACACTAACTTGATATGACAGGCCTTAACACAGATGACAGAATGTATGAATTCAAGTGCCAGGAGTGGGGGCAATGGGGAAGGGGATATAAAGATGATTAAGATATTCTATATGAAATACACAAAAATCCAGTAAAAACTTTTTAAAAAAGAGTATGTGTACTTACATACATGCAGGCAATACACTCAAACACACAAAATAAAAATAATAAATAAAATAATTTTTAAAAAGTATATGCAGAAGCCAGGCATGGTGGTGGACGCCTTTAGTTCCAGCATTCAGGAAGCAGAGACAGGCGGATCTCTGTGAGTTCAAGGCCAGCCCAGCCTGGTCTATATAGTGAGTTCCAGGCCAGCTGGGACTACAGGGAGACCCTGTCTCAAAAAGACCAAAAAAAAAAAAAAAAGTAAATGCAGAAAAATGTGAACAAATGAGAAACTTTCAAATACTGCTTTTGGGGCCAGGAAGATGACTCAGTTGGTAAAGGCACTTGCTGCTAATCCTGATGACTTGAGTTCAATCCCTGCTACCCACAAAGTAGAAAGAGAGAAACTGACTCCTGCAAGTTGTTCCCTGACCTCAACACATGCATTGTGGCACATGCATCCCCGCATATACACTCATGCACACAAAACAAATAAATAATGCATTCAAATACTGTTTTTCATATTTCTGCAATGTTCTATACATGAAGTTTTTGTCTCTCTTTATTTTTCTTTGTAATTAATTAATTAATTTTGAGTCAGGGTCTCCCTGTAGCCACAACTGGCCTGGACCTCACTATATAGACCAGGGTGGCCCGGATCTCACAGAGATTAGCCTGCCTCTACCTCCTGAGTGCTGGGATTAAAGACATGAGCCACCACACCCAGCTACACTTGGATTTTTTAAATAGCAGTATTTCTGTATAGAAGTATAATCTGTGTCTACAACCATATCTATATAAGAAACATACAGCTGATAAAATTTTATAAACTGAACACATAGCTATGACTACCCTCCAGACAGAGAAACAGAACACATCATCGTCTCCCAAATCTGTTCCCTTCTAATGACCATCCTTTTCCCAGGGTCACCATACCTGGCTTCTAGAAATGTCTATTTGTTTTGCCTGAGTCTGAGCCTGTTTTCCACCTGTGCTTAAGTTTTAACAGGGATCAAGTACTGCATCACATTTTGCATTAAAATGAGAATAATCAAACCAAGCTTAGAGGCTCAAGCCTGCAATCCCAGCCCTCAGGGAGGTGGAAGATCAGATTCAAGATTATCCTTGGATACATAGGAATTCAAGGCTAACCTAAATTATATAAGATCTTGTTTCAAAAAAAAATCAGCACAAATATTAAAATATATGCATATGCTGTGGCTATTGCTTGATATCCTGTATGTGAATTTAGCACATTTCTTTTTTTGTTTGTTTATTTTTTTGGTTTTTTTTTTTTTTTTTTTGGTCTTTTTGAGACAGGGTCTCCTTGTAGCCCCAGCTGGCCTGGAACTCACTGTGTAGACCAGGCTGGCCTTGAATTCACATAGATCCACCTGCCTCTGCTTCCCAAGTGCTGGGATTAAAGGGCTGCAGCACGCCCGGCTTTAGCACATTTCTTAACAGCTGTGTGAATGCCCTTAAAAAGCTGGACCATATTTATCTAGCTGGTTCTTTACCTCCTTTTTTATGGTGCTGGATGTTGAACAAAGGCTTTGTGCATGTTAGGGAGCTGGTTCTTTTTAATGGATCTTTGAATGTTTCCAGTTTTAGGCTAACAATCA
>NW_008341333.1:197202-241741 GCF_000622305.1 Nannospalax galili | reverse complement strand
TATATATCTCCATGACAGCCCTCTAGGCAATTGTGTCAGCTCAGTTCTTCAGTACAAAAAACTGCAGGGTACAGACCCCCTCACTACAGCCCTCCACCCTTGGCAGCCAACCCTGATCCAGCTCCTTGGGCCACCAGGGCTGAGCCCGCCCTAGCAGCTGCTTGCCTCACAGCCGGAGGAACCAAACCACCCCTGCCCCTCAACCCAACCCCCATCTGAACTTGCAAACTAGTAAATGTATTTGTAGAGAGCCTGAGATGAGACAAGAGGCCTGTTCTTACTTCCGCTGGGGACAGGGCGTGAGCCTCCAGGGAGCACAGGCTTCATGCTGTCTGGGCTTTAGTCTCACTGTTTACATGGCATGGCTAGAGCAAAGAGACCACCTTAATAATGAACCTGGAGGCATCTGGCCGGCCCGATCCTGACCCTTTTGACCTCTCCCTAAGTCTTGGAAAATGGCCTGCCCCTTGGACTCAGGACTGAGCGGCAAAAAGCTTTTGCTTCCCTGGAGCACCTTCTGCATCTCTGCCTTTCTGACTCCCACTCACCACACCCAGTTGCACCCCACATGCTGGGAGTGGGCTCTCATTGCCCCTTTCCTGGAGCCATCTTTCCTTTCCTGTCTTCTTTGACATTTTTACTTCCTGTGACTATCAGAGGCCTCTGAAGGCAGCCCAGTTTTCCCATGCCGTTCTCTGAACTGGTCAGGAAGAGCCGGCTGAACCCTTCTCCTCAGGCCTGGGCACAACACTTCTGTGAATGCTCATGCCAGTTTTTTGTTTGTTTGTTTATTTGTTTTTAAATATTTTAATGATTTTTCAGGATTTTCATACAATGTATTTTAATCACATTCGGACCCCTTCCCCAGTTTCTACCCCACCCAATGACCTTCTCACTGACTTCATGTCTTCTATTATTTGATTTGATGGTCCTAAGCTTCCAGAGCCCATGGTGGAAGCAAAGAGGAGGTCTGAAGACTTTTTCAAAGCACGGGTTTCTTTTTCTCTGTCCGGATTCCAGCTCAGCATTTGCCCCTTGCATGTTCCCTCTCTGGCCATTAAGGCTAAAAGACGATGAACAAATGAATGGATTGATAGCCCTGACCCTTCACACCTTCTCTTTGGCACAGGTTGCCTTAATGTAAAGAGTCCCTGGGAACTCATGAGCAAGTGTTGAAATGGAAATGGGGACACATGAGGACAAGTGATGACAGGTTCTCTTGCCCCAATCCATAAAACTTGTTGCTCTCCAAAAGCTTCTCTCATAACTGTCAACAATGCATAGAGCATGCCTGCCTTTATCCCTTTATCTTATTATGAGGGAGAAAACCTCACCATGCACAAGGTATGCCAAGATGTCTTCAGGGACATATTGGCCACTGATTGTATCTTACATGGGGAAAATCCTATTACATCATGAGGAAGAAATTTCTTTTAAAAAAGGCAGTGGCTGAGGGGATGGGGGGTGCTGGCAAGGTGGCTCAAGAGGTAAAGGTACCTGCTGAGCAAGCCTGAAGATCTGTTTGATCCCCTTGAATGGTGGAAAGAGAGAACCAACTCCCCCAAATTTTCCCGCCACCTCTACAGACACACCATGGCATGCACTTCCCTACATTTACACACACACCAGACACACACACACACACACACACACACACACACACACACACACTATCATAATAAAATATTTTTAAAAATTAAAAAGCCCATCATCTTTATGCCCTCCAACAGCCTGATAAAATACCTGTTCTCTTTATCGGAAGAGCTTCTGCTACCAGTGTCAGTGAAGGCACTTGGGAGTGGGTCAGAGGGACAATGGGCCTGAGGCAGCTCGGCTTGGCTCCTCGAGTCCTGGGTATTTTTCAAACTCTTCAACTGCAGGTCAAGCTGTGGGCACCTTGTGGGGCCAATGGAGGGTCTTGGATACGAAACGAGAACACAAAAAGTCCATACTGTGCCCCTCCCTCCATCCTCCGTCCTTTCTCCCCTGCCCACTCCAGTTCTGGGGACTGAACCCAAGGTTTGTGCATGTTAGGCAAGTGCTCTACAACTCCTGTGGTGTCTTTTCAGTTGAAGTCAGTGTCTTTGCTGTAGAGGGGCTTTTGTCCTTAGATGCCACGGGAACCACTTGTGTCTTTAACACAGGACTTTATTTTCACAACTGAGATATTTTCATAAAAAGGACAGAGAATAAGAAAAGAAATACATAAAACACCAGAGAAGTGAAGACTGAGACATTTCCTATTGAGATGATGTGAAAGTTCACCTAATCTCAGAGGTGCAAGTTCTCAGAGACCAAGATGGATGCTGGGAACCCGGCAGCTGCTCTCAGGAAGCCTCGTTCGGAAGCTGGCCTCACTGTGTGATAGCCTCCTCTGAAAAGATCCAGGCTTGGCATGCCAGCCCCCATGAGAGACTCAAGAGTCAATAACACTGCTCTACTAAGTCACTTACAAAGATGGTGGCTGGAAGGCCACTCTCCAAGGCCCAGCCCAGCCCAGGGAGAGTACAGAAACACAAGGGTGTTATAGTGAGAGTTCTTGGTTCTCCAGCACACTGTGAGTGTCCCTGGGTTCTGGGCCTCCTCTGTAAAACTCGAGGTGATCAAAAAGCTGTTCCCATGAATGAGGTCCACAGACAGAACTTGCAGCAGTTCAAAGCAGGCAGCTTGAACAGGGAGTAGACTCTCCAGGAGATGCATTCCTTCCATTTGAACAGATCCAGCTTTTTACTGACCAGTGACTTTTTGTAGAAGGATATCAGCGTATAGGCTCTAATCATTTATGAAACCTGGAAGCAGCAACAAGTTGTAAGACTTCTTAGTTTCAGGCCGGTGACATTGTATTTCTTATAGCAGAAACAAATGGTAAACAAGGAGCTGAGAGCTTTAATGTTAAGATAGTTTAAGGCCTATCTTTGCTATGAAAGAGAATTAAAAATGCTAGGGGTGGTAGTCCGTGCCTTTAATCCCAGTTGGGAAGCAGAGGTATGTGGATTTCTGTGTGATTGAGACCAGCCTGGTCTACGTATCAAGTTCCAGGCCAGCTAGGGCTACAGGAAGACTCTGTCTCAGAAAATAAAAACAGAAACAAAACCACTAAAAAACAAATAAGGTAGCAACAGAAACAACAACATAGCAACATTCCAAAAACATAGCTTAAAAAAAAAAGCTCTAGCTTTGGGGCCAGCAAGATGGTTCAGCAGGTAAAGAAAAGATGCTTGCCCCCAAGCTTGATGATCTGAGTTCGATCCCCAGAACCTACATGTTGGAAGAAGAGAGCCCACTCCTGAAAATTTTTCTCTGACCTCCACATGAATGCCACGGTACACACACAATAAATAAATGCAAAAATTTCTTTTAAAAAGCCTTTTGCTCAGTTGGGTGTAGTAGTGTATGCCTTTAATCCAGCACTTGGGAGGCAGAGACAGGTGAATCTCTATGAGATCCAGGTCAGCCTGGTCTACATAGCAAGTTCCAGGTCATCTGGGACCATAGGACATTGTCGCAAATAAAAAACAAAAACAAACAAATAAAAAATACTTTAGCACTGAATAATGTTGTGTCCTGAAGCACTTTCTAGGCAGCTGCTCACAGAGCTCACTGTGGGCCCGAGGGGATTGTCTGCTGAGGGATGATTCTCTGTTCAGAGTGAGAGGATGGGAACATCTGCTTCAACTACAAAACAACTGATCAGTGAGACCCAGGGGCTGCTGAGGCCCTGGATCATGACAGCAAAACCAGAAAGAGTTTTTAAGCTTTTCAAAGTCATAAACCAGTCTGGCACTGTTATATATGCCTGTAATCCCAGCATTTAGGAGGTTGGAGGCCAGAAAATCATAAATTCAGGGTCATCTTTGGCAAATAATGAGTTTGAGGCAAGCCTGGGATATGCGATCCTGTCTCATACACACACACACACACACACACACACACACACACACCTAAACACACAAATGTTTTTGTTTAAATTACATTTTTTTTTGATATGGGTCTCAAACTGGCAGTGACCTTGAACTTCTAATCCTTCCGTCTTCACCTTTGCAGCTTTGGGATGACAGATGTTTGCTACCACACCAAGTAACAAATGACTTGAGTAAATGTAAAAATAGACAAGGGCTGAGAACAGAACAGAGTGCAGAGGAGGCTCGGGACCCCCAGTGACCACCCTAAGCCCTTCCCCTGTCTCACTGAGCCTCGGGATGCCTAAGGTTTGTCAAACCTGGAGGTCCTGCTTCCAGTCTCTCCCTAACTGGTGTCAGATTACTGGGTAGAGGTGAAAATCAAAGGGCATGTTGGACAACCACAGGCAGTGCCCGACTCTCCACGAAAAGTTACCACAGCAAAGATTTTACACAGAACTTTCTAGAGATCTAGTCTCAGATGTACTCAAATTCTCATCTCTTATTTGAGTGTAGTTTCTAAATCCAGCCCCCAAAGCAGAATTGTTCTTGCCCAAACTGTCATTGTAAGTTACTCTTAAAATGCAGCAGGCAAAAAAACAAAAGAAATAAGAAAGTACAGTGGGCATGTTTAACTAGTTCTTGTATATAGTATATAGGTCATATAATAATGAGAGTTAACATGATCATCATACTTTTAGAGTACTTAAAGTGTGTTTTGTTTCTTGGTATTTGGACTCCCAGAACTGAACTTAAATGTAACTTAGGAGTCAAGCCTTATGGGCATTCTCTGAGTAATCCTCACAAAGCTGTGTCTTTCCATTTTACAGACAGGAAACTAGAGGTTTTGAGAGGTGAAGAGACTTGCCTAGAGTTACAGGGTTGATGAGTGATAGACAGGAGTCCTTGAGTATAAGACCCTATTGCCCTTTTTCATTTGGAGGCATGGCCTTTTCTTTCCTCAAAACACATCTCTCTCTCTCTCTTTCTCTCTCTCCCCCTCTCTCTCTCTCCTTCTCTCTCTCTCTCTCTCTCTCTCTCTCTCTCTCTCTGTAGGGGGCGTGTCCTGAGGATCAAATGAATATGTGAGGCAGATAGATGCGAAACAGCCTCTATATTGAGGAAGAAAAATCAAACCCAAAGACTGGGGATGTGGGGTCAGTTGGCAGAGTGCTTTCTGAGTGTGCAAGAAGTTCTGAATTCACTCTCCAGTACACATAAATTGGGGTGGTGGCACCTGCCTGTAATCCCAGCATTGAAGAGGTAGAGGGAGGAGGATTAGGAGTTCAAGGTCATCCTTGGCAAATAGGGAGTTTGATGTCAGCTTGGAATATGTGAGACCCTGTCCTAAAACAAAATCAAATCCGAGAACATTGCCTGAGGCTGAGCATGGGATCCTAAACTAAGGGTTGGGGAGTCCTGGTAGCCTCGGATTTGTGCAAGCCTCTGGCTCCTGCTATGGGTTGCCAGATGCAGCAAACTGAAGGCTTATGTGGTTAGTTAGTTGGTTTATTTTGAGACCCAGTCTCATGTAACCCAGGCTGTCTTGAACTTACTATGTAGCTAAGAATGACCTTGAATTATTGATCCTCCCACTGATCCGCCTCCCCAGTGCTATTAATTTAATTTTTGAGACAAGGTTTCATTCTGTAGCCAAAGCTGACCTGGAACTCACTATAAAGCCAGGCTGGCCTGGGATTTGCAGCAATCCTCCCGCCTCAGCTTCCCAAATGGGGGAATTACAAGCATGAGCCATCAGCCCAGCTTTTGTTTTTGTCTTTTTGAGAGAGGGTCTTACTACGTAGCCGAGGCTGGCCTGGAGCTCACTGTGTAGGGCATTGCCTGGGAAAAGAACTTCTGATGGAGGAGCCTGACCTTCTGACTTTTCTCTCCACTGATCTGTAAGACGGGAGTAATGACCTTTCCATCTCATGGTCTCATGTGGCACTGGTGACTGCTGTCAGTAGAGTGAAGAGTTAATCCTACTTTGTATGGAATACATTTAAGTGATTACTTAGTACTTGTGTTCATTTAGCTCAACTCTGTTCCTGATCTCTATCGATCTCTATTATGCCTTCAGTTTATTAAATTAAATTAACTTAATTTTGACACAGAGTCTCGTGTATCCTGGGCTGGCTTCAAAGTCTCTATGCAGTCAAATGATCTTGAACATCTGATCTTCCTGCCTCTGTTTCCCGAGTGCTGGGATTACATGTGTGAGCCATTACACTGTTAGTGCTGCTCTGGGGACCAACCCAGGGCTTTGTGCATGCTAGGCAAGCACTCTACCAACCGAGCCATACCCCCAGGCCCCTGTTTATGATGGTTTTGAAGGTGACATCTGATTTTGACTTTTTGATGCAGCCATAGGCTGCAGATAGCAGCAGGGGGCTAAAGAACCCCAGAACCACGAGCAGAGCAGCACTTACTGTTTCATGAAGCGAATTCGGGCTTTCCTCTGAAGGCCTGGAAGAGCAGAGCAAAGGCAAGAGTCAGTGCTGGTCGGCTGATGACTGGTGCCAAGCCCCAGAGACCAAGGAGGAGGGCAGGGTTAGCCAACATCTACAGCTTCATCTCAAACCAGAGCACATGTACCCCTTCTGGGAGGTAGGGCGGAAACAAGGGTCTACTTCTGCTGAATGTTGTTTGTTTGTATTTAAGACAGGGTTTCATGTGGCCCAAACCTCAAATTCTTTATGCAGCTGAGGCTGGCTTTGAGCTCCTGATCCTCCTGCCTCTACTTCCCAAGTACTGGGATTACAGGCATGTGCCACCAGGCCCAGCCAGACTACTGGGATTCTTAGAATGGGGTGCACAAACTCGTGTGTGAGGACAACCTCACGCCAAAGTATGCAGGCACATGGGTACATTTCTTTGGGGGAAAGGGACCACAATTCACAAAGGTTAAAGGAATCGGTGAGCTCTAAAGGTTAAGAGCCACTGATCTGGTTGACTCCCTGCTGTTCCCCACTTCATTTTATAGATGTTCATAGAAGAAAAGTGATTTGCTCTGGATGGCATGAAGAGGCCACAGGCTCTATCTACATAAAGCACAGAGTGAGACCGCTGAGACCCAAGATCAAAGTCAGTGGAGGAAGGCGCTACAGCAGTGGACTCAAACCTAGGTTTGTCTGACTGCATAGACAAATGGCATCTCATTTTGGCCCCTGGATCTGGGGGAAGTGTGTCTCAGTAGTAAAGTGCATGCAAGATGTCCCGGGTTCAATCTCTGTATGCCCCAGGAACCCCTCAAATCAGAAAGACCCATTTGGAGACCCACTAGGCTCTCTGGGACAAATTTTCCATCAATTCTGCTTTCCTAGAGAAGAAAGTATGCCCAGGGACCCTAGGATAGCAAAATGGGGGCCCCATGATGTCCTGGACGTGTCAACTCACAGTGCAGGTGGATGGTCACACTCAGAGACACCAGCAGAACCAGGATGCCAGCCACCAGTAGGCTGAGGGTAACAAGGCCACAGGCTGGGCCTAGAAAAGACACATATGATGTGTATTCAACACTGATTCACACACTCGGAGGAGAAACTCCCTGGGAGTCGACTTGCCAGGGAACTCCACCAGTTGCAGTTGCATCATACTTCTGTTTAGCCCTTTTTCCAAATGCACTTTAAATACCACTGAAGTCATTATATAAAGAAAATGTCACGGCTCACATCCAAAATTTTTAAAAAGTTAATTAAACTCAGGAGGTAGACACCTCTTATGCCTGGTAATAAGCTTTTACTACCTTTAAAAAAATCCCTTTATTTGAATTTCACACAAAAAAATAGATGGATACATTTTCATTGTAATTTAAATATGTGGTTAGAAAGCCCATAGACATCCTTGTTCCTTTTCAGAAGAACCAACATTGATAACTTGGTAATCTTCCCCTTTGCATTTAAACATGTACAGTTTTCATAGATATATTCCAGTTCTTTCATTGTTTATGTATGTGTGTGTGTGCGTGTGCGTGTGCGTGTGCGTGTGTGTGTGTGTGTGTGTGTGTGTGTTTATGTGTACCTGTGAACCTGTGACAGCTGAGGAGGCCCTCAGGTGTCTTGCTCTATTACTTCACCTTATTCCTTTGAGACAGGGTCTCTCACTCAACCTGGAGTCAGAACGGTGGCCAGTAAGCCACAGTTATTGTCCTGTCTCTGTCATCCTATAATGCTGGGGTTACAGGTACGTGCATTGCCATGTCTGGTTTTTTTATATGGGTGCTGGCAATTTGAACTCAGGTCCTCATGTTTATACAGCAAGTGCTCTTACCCGATGAGTTATCTCTGTTTGTTTGGTTGGTTTGTTTGTTGTTTCTTGAGGCAGGGCTGGTTTTCAACTTGCTATGTAGCCAAGGATGATGTTGAACTTCTGATCCTCTTGTCTCTGCCTCCCAAGTGCTGGGATTACACTTGTGTGCCAACATGACCCGTTTATGCAGTGTGGGAGATTGAATTCAGGGCTTTGTGCCTGCTAGGCAAGCACTCTACCAACTGAACTACATCCCCAGTCCCTTAGTTTTTAAATATAGTAGATTATACTGAATTCATTTTTTCCCTGTAACTGCATTTCCCACTTTCTTTAATCACACCAGCATATCGGTTTCCTCAGCAGAATAACAGATGGCCCTATGGATACGACATGGGTTATTAGCCATCAGTAGGCATCTTGGTTGCTTTACTTTTACAAACAGCTCTGGAGAGAACATTCTGGTGCATTTATGTAATGCAGGTGCCTTCCTGAGGTAGATGCTGAAAGTGGGAACTACTAAACCACAGATGTGGTCTGTTTTTACTGTAGTAGACGCTGCCAAATGCCTTCCCTTCTGCTCTGATCCGCCATGGTGCACCTCGCTTGGCCCTTGTTATCAGTGTTTTAGCTCTTGTCAGTCCTGTGTGTGCTGACAGAGCAAGTCTATGTGTGTTTGTGTATGCGTGTGGGATATTTCACTTCAGTTCCCTGATTCCGTGTAGGCTTCAGCCCATTTGCATGTCAATCACCTGTAAGATTGCTCTATGATTCGGCTCTCTGCTCAGTTGCCTGGTTTTTGCGTGTCATGTAAGTAGCAGAGGTTGTGATCTTAGTGTTCTGGATTCTTCTGCAGTACCCTTCACGGTCCTGTAGCTGATCCCTCCAAGGGGCTGAGGCACAGAACCAAGGCCCATGGATGAAAGGACAAAACCACAGAGGACTCCAGGTTAGCAAAACTAGAAAGCCCTTTGGAAGTCAGGGAGGAAGGGAATTTTGACAGAGTACTTCTGACGTGCCAAGGATAGTGTTAACTTCCAGCTTTCACCTTGTGAGGAAGAAAGGCATTGCCAGGATTTTTCTCTGTCATTTTGTACTTTAAAGCAATTAAGACTTGGGCTGGGAATGCAGCGGGGCTGGCAGAGTGCTTGTGCGGTTGCTTCATCCTGAGCACCACAGAGACCGGGCATGCCGGTAACCTCAGAACTTAGGATGTTGAGACAGAAGGATCAGAAGCAGCTCAAAGCCATCGTCTACTACATAGCAAGTTAAAGGACAGCCTGGGCTACATGAGACCTTGTCTCAAAAACAAAACTAAAACAAGACCCCAAGGCTCAAAAGACCCAAGTTCACTCTACAGACCCAAGAGCACTCAGCTTCCAAAGGCATGACCAGAGTATGTATAAGGTCTTCAAGGCCTAAAAGACCCTACAGGTTCCACCTGGGCAGCTTGAGGCAAAAGAGGGCGCAGAAGGGGAAGAAGCCATGTCTGGATAGTTACTACGAGCAGAGGAGACTCCTGCACAGGTGGGAGGCCCACCCGAGATGCTCTCACCACCAAGCTCTGCCTTAGATAAACTTTAAAAACATGGTGCTAAGTCAAAGAAGCCAGACATCAAAGCTCAGGGAGAGACAGTAGATACACGGTTGCCAGGGCTGGGAATGGGGATGTCATATGACTTGGGTAATGGAGATATTCTAAAACTAGACTTTGGAGATGCTTGCATAACATGACAAATTTCCTACAATTCATTAAATTTGTATGCTTCAAGTGGGTGAACTTGATGATGAGCAAATCATGCCTCCATAAAGTTTTAAAAAGATGTGCTGGGTAATGGAGATGTGCTGGGTGTGGTGGCACACGTCTTTAATTCTAGCAGAGGAGGCAGAGGCAGGTGGATGTCTGTGAGTTTGAGGCTTATTGATTTTTGAGACAGAATTTCACTATGTTGCCCAGGCTGCTCTCAAACTTGTGAGCTCAAGTGATGCTCTTGCCTCAGCCTGCAGAGTAGCTGGGACTACAGGAACTGTGTTTGGAACTCTTCTTTTTGTAGCCTGACTACATGTCCTTTAGATGAAGTTATCAAGGTATGTTATAAAATGAGGTCATTCTGTCCTCACCTTCATATTCTGTAAGGCTGCCTTTCTATTCATGGGTACTGATTTTCTTTCTCTCTTCTTCCCTCCCCTCCCCTCCCTCCCCTCCTGTCCCCTCCTCTTCTCTCTCTGTCTCTCTCTGTCTGTCTCTGTCTGTCTCTGTCTGTCTCCGTCTCTCTGTCTCTCTCTCTCTGTCTCTCTCTGTCTGTCTCTGTCTGTCTCTGTCTGTCTCCGTCTCTCTGTCTCTCTCTCTCTGTCTCTCTCTGTCTCTCTCTCTCTGTCTCTCTCTCTCTCTCTCTCTCTCTCTGGGTCTCCCTGTAGCCCCAGCTGGCCAGGAAGTTGCTGGCCTTGATCTCACAGAGATCCACTTGCCTCTGCCTCCAGAGGGCTGGGATCAAAGGCGTGCACCACCACATCTGGCTCTGATTTTCTTTTTTCTGTTCTTGTTTTTGTTTTATTTGAGACAGGATCTCATGTAGCTCTGGCTGGCCTCACACTTGCCTTGTAGCTGAGGGTGACATTGAACTCCTGATCCTCCTGCCTCAGCCTCCCAGGCGCGGGCATTATAGGCATGTGCCACTGAATCTGGCTAGGTTCCGACTGTCTTTCTGCTGTAACCTCACGAGGCAGCTTCGCACCCCGTTCTCCTAGATCCTATAAGGAACCCCTCCTCAGGTGCTTGGTACATATAAACAAAGCAACCTAAGCTGCACACAGCAGCCTTGGGCTGCTGTTGTGGTTTTTTCTTTGGGTAGTGGCAGGTGGTGCTTTCTGTTTGCCACCAGCAACTTTTGGGGGTAGAACTCAGTATTTTTCCAGAAACACATTTGGGTTTATTTATTTGGGCTTATTTGGGGTTTGAAAAAGTGTGTGTGTGTGCATGTGTGTGTGTGCGTGTGCGTGTGTGTGTGTGTATGTGTGTGCATGTGTGTGTGTACACATGTGCTTACTCCAGTTAAGATGCCTGGCGTTCACTATTCAGAGAGGCAAATTTTTTCATTCATTAACATAACTTAAGCTCATCCTTTGTGTTAGCTCCTTTGTTGGGCATCAAAACTGGAAAAATGTGAAGTGCGGGAGCATTCATCAACAGTTTGTGACATAATTTACAAATCATAAAGTCCAACTGTTTAAAGTGTAGAATTTTTTAGCTGGTGTGGTAATACATGCTATAATCCCAGAATTTGGGAGGCTAAGACAGGGGAATTGTTAGTTTGAGGTCAACCTGGGTTACACAACAAATTCCAGGCTAGCCTACACGTAAAAACCATGTCTCAACAGAAAAAGTAAAGTCTACAATTGAATAGTTTTTAAAAATCTTCCTGGTGCTGTAGAGCCATCACCACAAGCTACCTTTGGGGCATTTTCTTCCTCCCAGAACAAAACCCTGTACCTATTAGTAGTCATCTTCATCGCCCCCCACCCCCAGCTTCAGGCAGTCATTCATCCAGTCTCTCTGAGGTACCCTTTTTTTTTTTTTTTTTTTTTTGAGACATGTTCTCCCTATAGCCACAGCTGGCCTGGAACTCACCATGTAGACCAGGCTGGCCGTGAACTCACAGAGATCTGCCTGCCTCTGCCTCCCCAGTGTTAGGATTAAAGGCATGTGCCATGTGCCACCACGCCTGGCTTCTCTGAGGTATCTTAATGTGGACATTTCATATCAATGAAGTTGCACAATACGTGGTCTTTTGTGACTGGCATTTCACTGCATATTTTCAAGATTCATCTATACTTAAGCATATATAAGTATTGTATTCCTTTGGGGCGGGTGGTGACACAAGGTCTCAGCCCAGGCACAAACTTTATGTATAGCTGGGGATGACTTTGAACTCCTGAGCCTCCTGCTTCCACTTGGAATTATAGACATGTGCCACTATGCCTGACCTTTTTTTTCTTTTCTTTTCTTTTTTTTGAGACAGGGTCTCCTTGTAGCTCCAGCTGGCCTGGACCTTGACTAAACTGACCACAATCGCACAGATACCCTCCTGCCTCTGCCTTCCATAAGTAGAGGCGTGCACCATCATCCCCACTCCTGCTCACCTGGCCTGTTCTTACTCTTTTTGAAATCAAGGTTCTCTATGTATTTCAGGCTGGTCTTCAGCTTGTGATCCTCTTGCCTCAGCTAACCAAGTGCTGGGACTATAGGCATGTGCCACAATGCCCAGCCAGTGCTTAATTATTGGTTTAAATTTTATTACATTTATTGATTGATTGATTGTTATATGGTGCACACGTGAAGGTCAGAGGACAATTTGCAGGAGTTGGTTCTCTCCTTTCGCCATGTGGGTCTTGGGGATCAAACTCAGGTCGTGAGGCTTGGCAGCAAGCACTGAGACATCTTTTCGGTGTAGAACTTCATTCCTTCCATTCTTTTGTGTAGCTATATTACAGTTTGTTAGCCCGTACACTATTGGTGACAGCTTTCCTGGCTACTATGAATCATGTTTCTGTGAAACATGTGCAGGTGTTTGGGTGGATGTCTTTTCCTTTCTGTCTTGTTCTGTGATGATTTATAGTATGGCTTTACTAGTCTGTGAGTGGCTGTCAAACTCAGTGTTCCTTCTGACACAAGGTTGGAGCTGGAGAAATAGGCTACAGAGCCAATACTTGGTGAGCACTGTGGCACAGAGAAAGTAAGAAAGGAAGGAAAAAGAGAGGGAAAGAGAGGGAGGAGGAAGAGCAGACAGCTGCCTTTTTTTTTTTCTGTGATGCAGTGATGGCAAACTCACTTTTCTGGGCCATTGGGTTGGAGACCCGACATGGTTTCTTCTTGAGGATGGTCTTCTTGGTGGGTTGGGCAGTGGTGGGAAGGACATCAGCTGCAGAAAGAAACAAGACCCATATTTCAGGCCATAATCAGCAGACAGACAGGCAGATGTGTGCTGCGCTGCATCCAGCACTGAAGTCCTCATGATGTTCCCTAGGCTACCCCATAATCATTCCCTAGGCTACTCCAGGACTCCAGGTGGGGGTCACCCTGGTGTCTCAGAGAGATATTTTCTGGAGCAACCAGATCTGAGCAGTGCTTCACGCTCATGATTAACCACTGTGCAACCTGGGTTGTCCCCTGTATGCTTATCTGCTGTAATGAAGATGGCCCATATTTTGTTGTTTGTGGGAATTAAAAGAGACAATGTGTCTAGCAACGTATGCAATAGACATGACTCTATTTGCTAGAAGACTTTGGGCTGAGGTTGAGACCCCTCAGTACCTTGGCATGAGTCCTTTCAACCCTCCTTGCCAGTTCCCAAACCAGTGGAACAAAGCCCATGGAAAGGAGATGCGTGTCCTTTCCCACGTGGACAGTCCCAGTTGAGAGGGGCGGGTGAGTGCTGGGACCCCAGACCCTTCTTCTCTTCTCCTCCATTATGACCAAGTGTCCCATACTGAAGGGTTGGGAGAGGAGTGGGAGAAGATGGTGGGATTGGCACTCTGAGCCAGGGAGACCCTGTAGTTTTGTAGTGTGGAGTGTGATATGGGGCTACCCGGTACCGTACCATCTGCCCTTTGCCTCTGTTGCCTAAGGGAAAAGACTGAAAATATACAACACTGGGAATGGACTAGGAAAACACCATGAACTTGAACTTAAACTTTCAAGCTGAGGGACCAAGGAGGGGCAGCCAGCAAATAGGTCATTATAAAGAGGACACCGGGTTCTCTCCTCCCAAGCACCCTCTGGAGGGCGGGGAGAACACAGTCATGGTGGGCTCTGCTGGCTTTTTTTGCTGTTTCTTGGAAAAGCCAACGAACTAGAAGGAGCTCCTGGTGTGGAGGCAGCCGAGCTAAGCACTTAAGCAGCTAAGCCCACTGACCCTGGCAGCTTTCGGTGTACACACCATGATCTCCATATTACCTGGGAGAAAGCCTAAGATCAGAAAGCTGAGCTAACTTGCCCGAAGTAGGTAGTCGTTAAACTACAGCCAGGATCTGAGCCAAAAGACCTGTTTCCTACATGGCCTCAGAGGCAGGTGCTTTCTGACACATTAGGTCAGCTCCAAGTCTTTTGGCCATGGGTGTGTGGAGCTGTTATAAAGTGACGACCAACAGCAGCTGCAAGGTCTGAGAGCCTGGCCTGTGTTGGGGCTGTAAGTCCTTTAATGCACGTGGTCCCAGAACGAACTCCATTTGTCCTATCTTACACTCAAGGAAGCAGGGGCCCCTCATCCGGTCAGTGGCCAGCCTGGGAGGGAGCCAGCTCTACAGCCTTCAGTGCCTTAGCTGGACACAATGGCCTGGCTCTGATGGAGGGCTGAGGGCAAGAGAAAGTTGTTCTGCTTCAATTTCACCTTGCTCAAAGCCAGGTCCCTCTTGATGCCTCTTGATCCCCAAGTTCAACCTTTCCTACTCTGTTGCCTATGAAAGGGGCAGGCCCATAGGGTGCTTGTAGGACCTGAATGAGACATATTTTTCCTGACACTTTCTTTACTACCCGGGCTTCTCCTCTAAAGCACAGAGAAGGCCAGGCATGGTGATGCACACCTTTAATCCTGGCACTGGGGAGGCAGAGGCAGGCGGATTTCTGTGAGTTCGAGGCCAACCTGGGCTACATAGCAAGTTCCAGGCCAGCAGAGGCTACAGCAAGACCTGTCTCTAAATAAATAAAATAAAATAAAATATAATATAAAATAAAATAAAATGTAAAGTAAAATAAAATAAAATAAAATAAAATAAAAAATTTAAAAAGCACCTTTCAGCCAGACAGTTAGGCTCTGGCTCTGAGCATCCTGCCCCTGCAAGGACAGTGGTTGCAAGAACGAGCTTTGGGAAGACGCTGTTTTTGAGGTGTGAACAGTGTGTGGGGTTTGGAAACATGGAATCCAGGAGCCAGTGAATGGAGATGGAGGCAGAGATGATGGGAAGTTTCTGGGAATGCCTATGCTTATTTCTCAGATCCTGGAACACCGGGAAGACACAGTGCTCATAGGCAAAAAAGTTACAAGCTAAATGACTCCCAAGCCCTGCAGAAGCCCATATTTCAAAACACGGATCAGTGAACTCCTATCTACCCTCACCCCTACCCCATGATGCTAAGAACTCGGGCTGGGGAGGCCATAGGACCTCACTCTAATTTTTGTCTCCCTAACTATACTGCTGTCCCCAGCTGTCCCTGCATCTCTTCAGGCTGAGTGGTCCAACTTCTGGAGTGCCCTCATCCCTCTCAGCCCCCAGGTAAGTGGGAAGCAGGACAGTGAGAGACCCAGCCACGGGCTGAGCTAGGGAAAGGACTACTGCCAACTACTGGCCTGAGAAAATCTGCCATGATCCTTTCCCACTCTTGAGAGCCGAATCCTCTCTGTCCAACATGGCAGCCCCTGGCCACGTGTTCTGTTGAGTCTCAACAGAGATGTGCTGTCCACTTACAATATGACTAGCACCATGTTTGAAAAAGGAACAAAAAATAGCACAGCAATTTTCATACTGGCTATCTGTTGAAATGATAATACTGTTGATAAAGTGGATTCAACAAAATGTGTAAATTCATTTCACTTATTTCTTTTTGATTTTCTTAGGGGCTAGCAAGATGGCTTAGTGAGTAAAGGCACTTACTGCATCGCCAATCCCCAGGACTCACATGATGAAAGGAGAGAAATGACTCCTGCATGTTGTCCTCTGACCTCTACAGGCATGTGTGGCACGTACCCCCGACCCATACATACAAGTCAATAAATAGAATGTAATAAAAAATTTAAAAACATATCTACAGTTTGCAATGTATTTTTACTATATTATACTCTCTTAATTCATGGAGCTGCAGCTTCCCAGAATTAGAGGTGGGACAACAGCACCCTCCCACAGATGTGGAAATGGAAGTTGAAGGAGGGGAACAACCTGCCCCAGGGCTTGTGGCAAACTTATAGCACAGCCAGGCCTAGGGCTCATTTCCCTTACTCCCTGAAGCCGAGTGTGGCTGTGACCCATACAACCCCACAAAGACTGCTGAGGACAACCGCCTCTCTGTAACCCCAGAAATGCCCTCCCTGGGTACATCCAGGCAGTGTACACTCAGGATTTCTAAGACCTCACGCATCTTGGCATGGCCTGAAGGGCAACATCACCCTGTGTCCATCGGACAGAGCTTGTCTCTGATTGACTCATCTCTCCATACGATCCCCATCCAAAATGGAAGTCATAATATACCATCTGCTGAGTGGGTGGTAGTATTAGGCACTGTTAGGGACACGACTATATGCAACACTTGCAGGTGCTCAGCCTGGTGATTCTCAACATGTATTTTCCTCTAGTCTTAGTGGTGCAGCTATTAGTCATGGCTGCAGAGTGGAGCTCACCAAAAGCGATGGCCCCAGCGCTTGGCATGTGCGCAATGCTATTTCATAGTCTTGAGCCCATTCTTACCCACGATCAGCTTGATCCCCTTCCCGAAGATAAGCTCAGGACTCCCAACTATCATGCAGAAGTAGATGCCACTGTCCTCAGGCTTCACACTCGTCAGATTGAGAATGGGTTGGGCTGTATCCGAAGACACAGTTAGCTTTTCTGCTGTCATCCCTTCACCATACACAATCCCTTTCGTGGGATTCCAGGAGACCAGGAACTCGAAGTGGCTGTCCTTGGTGGGGCCCTGGAGCTGCCTTAGCCAGTAGATGGGCGTACTCTTGGTGTAGATTTTCATCTCACAGGACAGTTTCACCATTTGGTTGGTCAGGACCATCATGGACTTAGGGGGTTGATGGAGGGCAGAGAGAGCTACAAGAAACCAGAAGGAATGAAGCAGGTGTGTATGCCTGTAATCTCAGAACTCTGGAGATGGAAGCAGGAGGATCAGAAGTTCAAGTTCAGCTACATAGTGAGTTTGAGGCCAGCCTGGGCTATGTAAGGCCTTGTCTCAAAAAAAGGATGTTTGTGGATGGGAAAGCTGGTGAGATGGCTCAGCAGGTAAAGGCACTGACAAACCTAACCACCTGGGTTCAATCTCTGGGACATACATGGTAGAAGAGAACTGGCTCCCACAAGTGGTCCTCTGACCTCCAGGCAGGCACACATACATGTCTGTGTACACACACACACACACACACACACACACACACAGAGAGAGAGAGAGAGAGAGAGAGAGAGAGAGAGAGAGAGAGAGAGAGAGAGAGAGATATTATATATATAGAAAAAAATACACACACACACACACACACACACACACAAGAGAGAGAGAGAGAGAGAGAGAGAGAGAGAGAATGAGAGAGAGAGAGATATTATATTTTTAAAAAGAAATAAAGAACCAAGAAGGAGCAGAGATCATTAGCATGCTTTCCTGGCCACAGTTGTGGGGCCTCAGAATCACACCAAGTGTGTGTTACAGGAAAACCTATGGAAGACTGTCTGATAATAGAGCCCAGGGTGTTAACAGCAGGAGCCTCTTGGACTCTGTATTCACAAGCTTCAGCTGCAAGGTGGGCTTTCTCTGTGCCTAGGTTTACCATGGGCACAGGAGGTGCCATGGCCATTGGTTGATAGCAACTTGTATGTCTGGTCCTTGACATGAATTATCTCAACCAAGTCTCAAACTGGCTTTAGGATTTTTATCCCCATTACCCAAATGAGAAGATGCATGAAGTTACTTGTTCAGAGTCCCATGGGGATTAAACCTCAAAAGCCATTTGGAAGCCAAATTGCTTATCTACTTCATCTGCTGTGACTCTGTATCAGCCCTCAGGAGATCTAAGCAGCTGAAAGAGACCCGGGGCAAACTGGGAGAGGAACTCGGAGTCACAGGCACAGCACATGGCTGGTCCAGGCAATCTGAAAGAGGACTGACTGTTGTTTGTGGACAAAGAGCAAAAGTTGCTCGCTGTCCCTGGTGGACACAACAGCAGCCCAGCTCTGGATTCCCAATACCCTGGAAGCAGAGCTGGGAGTTCGTTTTTTTTTCCTTAGATGGGAAGACTGGGTAGACAGAAGCAGTCACAGACTTGGCCATGCACAGAGCCCTGTACCAGCTGTGGGACCTCAAAAGAAGGAAAGAAAAGAAGTGAAAGGATGCCCCCAAATCACATTACAAACTATAAAGCACTCACACAGGTAAATACTGCCCATGAGCTGGCTGCCTAAGTGAGCGGCCAGGGCTTCTGCTTGTAATTACAGCCCAAGCTTTATTGCCCCTTCATGGCCTTCCCTAGGACTGATGGGAAGAACTTAAACCACAGGCTCCACTCTCAGACTACTCTGACCTTCCATTGCATGGAGAAAGAATGAATTTGCACCTGTGGCCCAAGTGCTGCCAAATCTTTTCCCCTGGCTATCAGAATCCCCTTTTTGCTGTAGGACAGCAGTTTCCATTGTTTTGGGTTGTTGCCTTCTCTTGGGAAGTTAATAAGAATTGATGATGCCAGTATTTATTGAGCTGTGTTGGGCATGGTGTGTGTGCTGTCTCATTTAATCCTCACCAAATGCTATGGGGAAAAGAATTTTATATCCATTTTACACAGGAGCAAAAGGAGGCTAGTGAGGGAAAGGTTGTACCCAAGGTCACATAGCCTGTATGAAGTGGATCTCAAGCCTAGGTTGCAGACCCCTGTACATGAGCTTGGAGCTACAAGAAACTTGTGATCCTTTTCTGGGCGCACTCCTGAACTCACAGTGGGGTCAAGAATTCACAGATGGCAGAAGCCCTTTTGAAGCCCAGAAATGACTCTCTAAACAAGGGTATGGCCTGTGTGATAAAGGTCCATTTCCCATGCCTGGCTGGTTTCTCTTTTTTCACTCTAGACCCATTTGCTTTTTCGGCCTCTGGGCTGAACTCAGGGACCAGAGCCACACAGCTAGGCCTCAAGACATATGTAATTTAATTTGATCTTCTGTATACCCCAGCGACTCAATTTTCAGGGCACCTGGTATTTCTAGAATGATCAGCAGTAGCCTTATCAGGTTTCAGTGACCTGGCCTTGTTTCCACTTATGATGTAATTGAGGTAGCCTTGTCAGAGCTGGGGGCCGGCGGGCCCTGTCTCCCTCAGCAGCATAACCAGTTTTGGACTTTGGGTGAAACCACAGGTCAGTGGGCATTTGGGGGTTTTCCTCTAAAAAGCAGACTACCTGGGTTTGGTCAGAGGGACAGTCTTAGCTCACACCTCCATGCCCGCTCCAATATTCCAAATGCAGCCCAGCTTCTTAGGGGAGCAACACCACACAGGACCTCAACTCCAGAAGGTACTGGGGAGCAGAAAGGTCACAGGGAGTACCCTATTATAGTTGTTTCTGAGCTGGCAACAGAAGCATTTGTCCAGTTTGTACTAGAAGCATTTTCCCGGAAGTGATTAAAGAATGTCTATAGGATCCTAGCCTGGGCCAAATTTAGGTCAAGAAGGCCAGACTGGGGCTTCTAGGAACACGGTGGCAGGGAACACCCCATGAGGCTCTCAGAAAAGGTCATTTCCCCTTTCTCCTTCCCCTTGATCTCTCCACACTTCCCTTTCTTCGTCCTCCCCTCCTTTCTGCTCTCCACCTTTCCAACCCTCCCTTCTAGTCCAGGCAGAAGGGAGGAAGTGGCTTGGGGCCTGGAGCTCTCAGACTGGGTAATGCGCACCTAGGAGTATTCTCCTTTCCACTCAGGGACTGTGCCTCCAGCCTCCCCCTGCATCCCCACAGCCCGGGCTTGCCCGTCCTACCTGCTGAGGTACATTTCTAAGATCCCCAGCCTGCCCTACCTTACCTGCAACCTGCCAGGCGAGGACCAGCCAGAGGCCTGGCTGCATCTTGACGTGCCCAGGACACCTGTTCCTCTCAGGGCTTCACAGACACCTACCAGGCAGGAGGTGGGTAGGGAACTGGCTGGGCGGGGTGCCCCAGTGTAGGGGATGTGGGGTGCTGATGGAGTAAGAAGGCGTGGCCACAGGGCAGGGGCAGAAGTCATTGGGTGGCTATAGCAAGGGCTTCATCCTCTAAAGTATCAAAGTGTTGGATTGCATTTTCAAAGAGCCCACCAGGACCCTCTGCTTTCTGGCAAGGAAGTGATAGCTCTGACTTGTGCCAAGCAGGTGCACCTGTGCAGTGCCTCTTGCCCCTGGGAGGTGCTCAGGACAGAATCCTGATCCACTGTGACAGTTGGGGTAAGGGAGTGACAGAGATCCTCGTGCTCAAGGTCCTCCAGCTCTGTGAGGATAGACCCTAATTCAGAGCATGTCCACTTTTTTCCTTTTTTAAATTTTTTTATGTTTTAGAAGCATTTCATTACAGCTTTAACATACTCGATAACAATTTCCAGAGCAAAGATAGATCTCTTTCAAAAGTGGCTATAAAATTTTTAGGTTCATAGTTGAATTACTATAATTATACAATGTTGAACTCAGTATAAACCCTGTAAGACATAAAATTGAAGGAATATTGACAACTGATTACTGCTAGATGAGGAACAGCTGACCTTCCTAAAACAAAAACATCTAGATAGGCTGACTAGATTTATCAGATGGACAAGTAGTGGGGAATGGCCGGGGGTGCCGACCACACTGCAGACAGCAGCAGGGAAGACAGAGTAAAAGGGCTCTGGTGGGGGGAGGTATGGGAGGTGCCATCTGGGAAGTGGGTATATAGATGCATAAGATTGGGATGTTCTGTGTGATATACATACACAAAAATCAACAAATTAAAAAAACGAGTTATATTTGAGGAGGAAGCATAAAACCTTTCTTTCATTTTTGAGTGGGTAGTTTTTGGCTTCTTGTTTTCTAAAGGGTAGAAGGGTGTATTTTGTCTCCTGGTTTGAGCCCACAGCTCTTTACAGCGGGGGATGCATGGTGTCAGGTGCAGCTGTGACTGAAAGAGCTTGAGGCTGTTGTGTGGAATCTGGGGGGCTGAGGAAGCAGCTTGAGCAGTTACCAAGAACTGCCTAGGTGCCAGGGGTCGGCTGTGTCCAAATCCAATATTCTTTCCAACCCACTGCTGCTGTTGCTGGGGAAAGCCTGGGCCAGGAGTTCAGAGGTGCTGGAGAGGAGGAAGGGAGTGCAAGTCCTGAGAACCACTCTGTGACCGTCCAGCTCATCTCCTCCAAGCTGTCCTCTCGCCATTGTTCCCAGAAGCAGCTGCCAAGGTCTGCAAACACACAGGGTAGACAGTCTGGAGAAAACCACACAGGAGTATTTTTTAAATCTAGGAAAAATCCACTTAACACAAAATAAACTGTTGGAAAGTTCAAAGTATGTCAGTGAAGAAATAAATAATACAATCATCCTATTACCCCTTGCTCCTGAACCTGTAAACCTTCATTTTGTTTCTTTGATCTCGCCCACTGTAAATGGAATCGTAAACCACGTTGCCTTTAGTAAATGGCCTCTTTGTTTTTTTTGAAACAGGGTTCAGGCTAGGGATGACCTTGAACCCTTGATGCCCCTACGTCCACCTCCCCAGGGCTTCGTAAACATTTTCCACTTGTGACCCTTTTCTGCCCAAGAAATTTTCCCATGACCCCAGATATATAGGTTTATAAACATGTATACAAATCAACCATTTACTGATAATAAATCATAAATAAGCTAATTTTATTCTATTTTTAAATGATTTACTTTGGACTGGAGAGATGGCTCAGCAGTTAAGAGCACTGACTGCTCTTGCAGAGGACCAGGGTTCAGTTCCTAGCACCCACAAGGTGGCTAACAACTGTCTTTAACTCCAGTTGCAGAGGATTCAATGTCCTCTTCTGGTCTCTATAGGCACTGCACAAAACGGGTGCACTTATATATATTCAGGAAAAGCACTCATATGCATAAAATAAAAAAAACTTAAAAAAAAAGATTTATTTTATTTATGTGATTGTGTGCCGGATGAGGCCAGAAGAGGGCATTGGGTCCCCTACAGCTGAAGCAACAGAAGACTGCCTGATTTGGGTGCTAGGAGCCTAACTTGGGTCCTTTAGAAAGCAGCAAGCACTCAACCACTGAGCCACCTCTCCAGCCCCCAATAAATTTATTTTAAAGTAATTCTTTGCGATACATATAAATTTACCTTTTGTCAAACATGAAAGAAAATTTGCATGCTAATGAAGTAAATGCTTGTCTATTTTTACATAAAGAAATGAATCTCGGTAGAATGTTTGATTGTGCAAGACACAGAGCATCAGAATTGATTGACATTTGATTTTATAATTATCAAAACAGAAAAAACAGCTTTGAATAAATATGCAGCACAAAATGGCAGAAGTATGTTTAGAATCATTTCAGAAATTGCTGACTTGGCCTTAAGGTAAAGTTCATTTAATGAATTTTTTTTTGTGTGTGTGTATGTATTTTGAGGCAAGGTCTCACTATGTAGCCCCAGCTGGCCTGGAACTCACTATGTGGACCAGGCTGGCCTCAAACTCGCAGAGATCCACCTTCCTCCCTCCTGAGTGCTGGGATTAAAGGTGTGCATCATCACTCCTGGTTTAATGATATTTTTTAAAAACTGAAACCCAAGTCAACAATTCAACCACCAATTTTCTTATAACTTAAAATTTATTTTAGCCAGGTGTGGTGGCATACACCTTTAATCTTGGCACTTGGGAGGCAGAGGGAGAGGCAGGTAGATCTCTGTGAGTTCAAGGCCAACCTAGTCTATATAGCAAGTTCCATGCCAGCTGGGGCTACAGGGAGACTCTGTCTCAAAAAAAAAAAACAAAAAAAGATACAATAAATAAATAAATAAGAAAGAGAAAGAAAGAAAGAAAGAAAGAAACCAGGTATGGTGGCTCAAGCCTTTAATCCCAGAACTCCAGACACAGAGGCAGGCAGATCTATGTGAGTTCAAGGCCAGTTGGGGCTATAGGGAAGATCCTGTCTCAAAAAGAACAAAAAAGAAATTTATTTTTTATGTTTGAGAATTCCATACATGAGTATTGTCTTTGCATTGTTTGTATCACTCCAAGTCTCCCCAACTTCTCCCAATTCCCTCTCAATTTCTTGTCTTCTTCTTTGGTCATTATTATTACATATACTTACACACACACACACACACACACACACACACACACACACACACATGGCACTGACTTCATTTAGTGGTGCTCATGTGTACCTGTGTTTAGGGCTGCCCACTTGGGATTAGATAACCTGTGAGGGAGCTAGTCACTGGAGATTCCCTTCCCTCAGCATCCACTGATTGCCTGTAGCTTTTTATCTTGAGATGGGACCTCAGGAAATTTCCTCTACCCACCTTGATATGTCAATTGGTTTTGTCGTTATACAGATCTTGTTAGTCTACCATACTGTGGAAATTTCATTAGTATAACCTCCCTATCATGTCTAGAATGCATTAACTAGCAGCAGGTTCAAACATTAATTCTTAAAACCAAGCATTCTAACACAATTCAGTCCAAAAATATGCTAATTTGATACTTACATGCTGAGGAATGATGGTAGGAAAATATTAGTCATTTTTCATGATGAAACCATTATGTTTCTGTAAGAGAAGAAAACTTCGTATATGTACAAACACTGCAGTTCATAACATACAATGGTCTCAAATCTGAGCTGAGGTGCTCTGGGCTGAAGTTGTTGGTGTTGAGTGGCATGATGGCATGCATGGGTAAAGGTGCCCACATGGGTGTTCATAACCAAGACTGCAGTGACATTGTGCAATGCAACGTGGGTGAACACTGCTTGAAACACTTTGGACTCATGGAATGTTTGATTTTTAATTAATTTTTGGTCAGTTCAGTGCTTATTTAGAAGCCTTTTATCACTGCCAAACTTTTTGTAACCCCCACATTCAGTATGTGATCCCATCTGGATTGTGACCCGTGATTTGAAAAACGGTGCAACTCCCAAGGGCTGGAATTACAAGGTGTGTGCCACGGTGCCCAGCACAACTGTGTCTGATTCTCCATTTTCAGTCCTTATAGGTATATACCTAGGAGACCTGCTCAGTCATGTGGTAAATCTGTTTAAATTTTTGAGGAACTTTCCAACTGTTTTCCATAGCAGTGGCACCATTTTCCACAGCTACCAGACACGGAGGAGAGCTCCAATTTCCCCACATCCTTGCCAGTACTTGTTACTTTGTATTTTTGTTTTTGCATCCATCCTACTGGATATGGAGTGATAGATCATTGGTGGTTTGATTTGCGTTTCTTTACTGACTACTGGTGCTAAGCCTCTTCTTATTGCTTGTTGGGCATTTATATTTCTTCTTTATATGCGTATTTAAAATATTTGTTATTTAGAAAACACAACCCACTTCTTTCACAGGAAAGCTCCATGCTGTGCACCTGCCTCTTTGGCCTACTCACTAAATGCCGATAGCTCCCCTCAGTCAAAGTGACCATGCAAATGTGCTCAGTGTCTTCCCACCCTTTCATGGATACCCAAATGTGTTAGCTAGTTTTAACTGTCAATTTGACACAGCCTAGAATCACTTGGGAAGTGTTTCAATGTGTAAGAAACAGTAAACGATAGTCTTTTCTTTCGAACCTTGTAAAACTTGGTTCATGACAAGGAATTCTAATCTTTTAATTCCGCCACACTCTACGAAACTTTTGTTTAAGGGAAGGCCCTGATGCATTTCTGAACCCAATGTCCTGAAGCAGTGGAGCTCTTCCCTCTTCCTTTGCAACAATTCTTTTAAACTAGCCAGTTGGGAAAGACTTTGAGGTCAGACCCCAGCCAGTGGGAAAAGGACACAATACTCTTGTGATAGGAATAAAAACCCATCAAGGAAGGATTCAGGCCCTGTGTACTTACTGAATCTGATTGGTTATGCAATGCACCCTTTTGCAAAAGTAAAATCTGCCTTGCCAAGTTACTTTTACTTTGTCCCCATGTTCTTTGTGTGGTATTTGTGGGGCCCTTGGACCTCAGATTTTATTTCTAACAAATTGAATTTTCTTGATCAGGTTGGCCTGTGGGCATATCTGTCAGGATTGTCTTGATCGTTCATTGATGTAGGAAAACCCAATCCATTATTTGCAGCACTGTTTCCTGTTCTGGGGCCATGGACTCTTAAGACTAGAGGGGCTAGCTGAGTACCAAGCAAGCAAAGATGTGTGGATCCTCTCTGCGCTCGACTGTGAATGTTGTCTGACTAACAGCTTTGAGTTTCTGCCTCAACTTCCCTCAATGATGCCTAACCTGGAACTTTAAGCTGAAATAATTCTTTTCTCCCCTAAGTTGCTTTTGGTCAAGGTGTTTTATCATTGCAACAGAAATGAAACTAGAACACCAAGTATTGATGAGGAAGCAACTTTCTCACTGAGTGACTAAAAGTGACCGTTCTGTCAAAGTCAATAAAACCACAGAGAGGGAACCCCTGGATACATTAGTTAGAAATTCTTGCTCTTACAATAAATTAACCTCTAAATATTTCTGATTTAGCTCAATACAGATCCACTGAGTTGTTCAGTGCTGTTCAAAGTGCCAGGCTAGGGAAAAGGTGCTCCATTCTGTCTCTAGGGCCCACCATCTTTCTCTATTCATTCCTTGTATTCAGTTCATGGTTCCAGGAACCTCTGTGAAAAGCAAAGACAACAGGTGACTTCACTGTCGGGGTGAGGAGAGTCCTGACATCACACTGCCCACTTTCCACTGGCCTGAAATAAGTCGCATGGAACCCACCAAACTGCAAGGGTGCTAGAAAATGGAGTTTAGCTGGGTGCCCAAGAGGAAGGGAAGTGGAGCGGGTGAATACAGGGCCAGCATCCACCACGCTTGATACGGCAGGAGGGTCCTGTCAGCGGCTCTCCTTTGTTACTTCTCTTCAGGTCCCAAGGAGGATAACACCAGGCAGTGGCCTGGCTGTGCTTTATGATGTCATGCCAACCTAACTTCAAGGAGCTATTAAGTGGCCTCAGTCACAGGTATTCTCTCTCTTCTCCTCTCCTCTCCTCTCCTCTCCTCTCCTGTTGCCAAGCCTGATGACCCAAGTTTGATCCCTGAGACCCACATGGTAGAAGGAGAGAACCAACTCTTCCACACATAAGCTGTGGTATATGCCCGTTCTCCCCTCTCTCTCTCTCTCCCTCCCTCTGTCCCTCCGTCCCTCCCTCCATCCCTCCCTTCCTCTCCCTCCCTCCCTCCTTCCCTCTCTCTCTGTCTCTTTCCCCCCCTTGCTCTCTCTGTCTTTTCTGTCTGTCTCACTATGTTTTTTATTTTAATTTTTCTGCATTTTATTTATGGGGTTGTCATGTGCACACAGCATGTGTGTGGAGGTAAAAGAACAACTTGCAGAAGTCAGTACTCTCCTTCTACCATATGAGTCCTGGGGATCAAATTCAGGGCATCAGGCTTGGAGGCAGGCATCTTTACCAGCTGAGTCGTCTCGCCAGCCCATGGTCACACTATGTTACCTAAATTGGTCTTGAACTCCAGTTCAAGCTTGAATGATCATCCCACATCAGTCTCAGTCCCCAGTAGCAACACACACCTAGCAAGTTCATCCTCTTTATAGGAGTAGTTTGAAAAGACATTGAGAATGTTTCAACAGTCACTTTGACTAAGGTGAGCTATGGGTATTTAGTGGTAGGGTCAAAGAAGCCAGACGCACATCATGGGCTTTTCCTGTGACTCTCAAGCCTGCCTCTAAATGTCCAATTACTGTTTGTAATGAACTAGCTGAACTGAGTTCTGTATTGGGTCTCTACTTAAGAATATCTTTTTCCCTTGGATTTTATTTATTTATTTTTTTGGTCTTTTTGAGACAGGGTCTCCCTGTAGCCCCAGCTGTCCTGGAACTCACTATGTAGACCAGGCTGGCTTTGAACTCACAGAGATCTGCTTGCCTCTGCCTCCTGAGTGCTGGGATTAAAGGTGTGTGCCACACGCCTGGCCTCCCTTGGATTTTAGATGTTTTCAGTAGAGTAAGTTTTAGTCCAACAACCTATGTGTGCACGTCTGTTCTCCCAAATTTTTGGTCTTTGTTACAGAGCTGACTTCCCTTCAGTCAGCACTTCCTTAGCACAAGTCAGTTTGAGTGTTTTGTTTTGAGACAGGCTTTTGCAATGTAGCCTTGGTTGGCCTTCAACTAGATGAAATCCTCTTGTCTCAGCTTCCTGGAGAGTGCTGGGATTATAGGCAGGTACTACTACACCCAGCCTGATTTCTTTCAGAATTACCTGTGTAGGTAAACTCAGCTTCTTAACTGTAAATTTAGTTTCCAGGCAGCGAAACTGTCATCACAATGAATTAATAATTAATGAATAATTAATACTTAAAAACAATAACAAAGGCTGGGTGTGGTAGAGCATGCCTTTAACCCCAGCATGTAGGAGACAGAGGAGGGCAGATCTCTGAGTTCAAGACTGATAGTTTATATAGCAAGTTCCAGACCAGCCAAAACTGCATAGTAAGACCCTGTTCAAAAAATAAAAAAATCTGGGGCTGGAGAGATGGCTCAGTGGTTAAGAGAACTGACTTCTCTTGCAGAGGACCTGTGTTCGATTCCGAGCACCAACATGGCAGCTACGAACTGTCCTTAACTCCAGTTCCAGGGGAATCTGAAGCCCTCTTCTGACCTCTGTGGCATTGCACAACACGGGTGCACTCACATACGTGCAGGCAATATACTCATACACATAAAATAAAAATAATAAATAAAATATTTTTAAGTCATTTAAAAATTGTTATGGTGGCGCATGCCTGTAATACCAGCACTTGGGAAGTGGAAGTAAGATCAGCAGCTCAAGGTCACCTTAACTCCAATATATACTGAGTTAGAGGTCACCCTGGGCCACAGGAGACCCAGTCTCAAAACAAAATAAAACAATGATTGCATGGTAAAGAGTACGGGCTGATGAGGCCGGATCTGCTCCATTCTCTCAGGGCTGTGTGACCTGCCTCAGTTGTGTTGGCTCTTGAAATAGCTGTTGAAGGACTGGATGAATGGATGAAAGAATGAGTGTAAATATTAAAATAGTGTTAAGAATGAAGCTCAGTGGTAGAGCACGTGTTTGTGCAAGGCCCTGAGTTTGAGTCCCAGCAGCAGAAACTGAAATTAAAATACTGCAATAGGAAAATATACAGAACCTCAAGCTGACTTTAGACCGGTCTGTCAGGCAACACTTTGGACTATGTGAAACAAAAAGCTTATTGGGTTGGTGTCATTTTCCACTTGGAAATCTCACACTCAGGTCTAAACCAAATCAAAGAAAACCAGCCTTGCCTGCTGCTTCTAGTCTTCTCAGGAAAAAGCTCTAAACACCATGCCAACCACCATCAAATGGAAACCAAAGAATGTTACATAAGTGTTCTCAGGTCAGGGGGTAACGATTCCACTGTTACTAATAAGAGAAATGAAACCTGGAGTGGTGGCCCAGGTCTGTCTTCCCAGCTACTTAGGAAGGCTGACCCAGGAGGATGAAGGTCAGGAGCAGCCTGGACTGCAGAGTGAGTTCAAGGCCAGCCCAGTGAGAGCCTTTCTCAAAACCTTTAAAAATGGCTCACCAAGCTTGTGTGTAGACTAAAAAACACTAAAAAACAGAGAGAGAGAGAGAGAGAGAGAGAGAGAGAGAAGCAGAAACTGTCCTCAGAGAAATCAATGAGGTATGAAGCAGTAATATTTTTAGAAAGTTTATTTCCCTTATAATCAGAGGGCTCAGGAGGCTAGGCAGGAGGGTTGCAAGTTTGGAGCCAGACTGAGCTGCACAATGAGACCTTGTCGCAAAGACACAATTAAGAACAAAAAACAAAAATTTGATTTCCAAATTCAAGGCAGGTCAATGCAATATTTGGCAGATCTGTTTCCGTTTTACAGGTCAAAGCACAATGCCATGCGCTGAAGCTTGGTGCCTACAGACACTTTACCATCTCAGAGTCAGAGAGATGGCTCTGCAGTAGGTGTTTGCTGATGGCCTAAGTTCAGCTTTGAACCCTACATGGTGGAAGGACGATTCCCGCAAATTGTCTTCTGACCTCCACACATGTACTGCAGTAATCATATGCATGCACGAACACACACACACACACACACAATCACTAAATACATAAATAAATGTAAAAAATTGCTTTAAAGAAAAGTAATTATCCATTCCCAAGGTCACACAAAAACATATTTTTCCAAATTAACTTTCTTAATTAAAAAATATTGAAAAGGTTAGAAAGAATACCCAGGTGTCTTAGCTACTTTGCTGTGATAAAACACCATGACCAAGGCAACTTCTAGAAGAAAGAGCTTATTTGGCTTCTGTTTCCAGAGGGATTACAGTCCATAATGGCGGGGCAGACACGGCTGCAGGAGGCAGCTGGAGCAGAAAGCCTAGCAATCACACTGTCATGCAGAGCAGAACTGAAAATTGGCTTGGTTTAAGAATTCTCAAAGCCAGCCCCCAGTGATGAACACACATGGTGGGTCTTACTTTCTGGAAACTTCTGTTGGCCTCACCAGCTGGAGACCTATGTGCCTCCAGCAGCTCTGAGTGTATCTGCTCAAAGGATGAAGGGAAAGGACACTGAAGACTCCAGTTCTGTGGATATCACCAAGCTGTTCTTCAGTTCTCTTCCTCACTCTCCCATCCCTTCCTGGGTTGGATCACTGAGGTAGACTAGGCCAACTACTAGTATCTGTTTTTACTTTATTTTGAGACAAGGCATCATGTAACCTGGGGTAGCCTAGAACTCACTGTGCGGCTGAGGGTGTCCTTGAATTCCTGATTCTACTGCTCTGCCTCCTGAATGCTGAAACTATAAATGTGTGCCACCACACTGGGTTTTTGCCATGCTAGGGACTCAATCCAAGGTTTCCTGTATGCTAGGAAAGTACTCTACCAACTGAGCTACTTGTAAGCCCTTCTTCTAAACGTTTTTTAAAAACCGTTCCTTCTCTAGGATCTAGATACTGTGCAGTACTTGAGTGGAACCTGCCGCTGTCTCTTCCTCTTCCTAGCCCATTTGCACACACAGCCAGATTACTATTTATATTTCTGAAAGGGACCTTCTATCTTGACCCGAAACCTTCACTGGCTCCATATTCTGTGGCTAGGACCCAGGCCAGAGTCGGCCTAAGTCAGTCTTCCTACTTTGGTCCTAGACTTTAAGTTGAATCGTTCTTTGTTTTGTTTTTTCAAGACAGGTTCCCATGTGGTCCAGTCTAGTTTGGCACTCAATATGTACCAGAAAATGACCTTGAACTCCTGACCCTCCTGCCTCATTTCCTAAGTCCTGGTATCACAAAATGTGTGCCCCGTGCCCAGTTTATACTGTCTTTTTATTAACACTTCATTTTGAGTTCTTCTGCAAGAGTGAAAAGTAATAACTGATAAAACACTGTGACACCTACGAACTCTAGGAGTAACAGTAACACATTTTCCTTTATATCTCACTAAACTGTGCATTATCTTGGGTTATTCACATACAAGGGGTATAATACATTGTCTAATACATTGTATATTCTAGCTTGTTCCAATATCCTGAGACAGACTACAAAAATCCTTTAAAATTCCTGTGACACTAAAATATGTGTGTATATATGTCTGTCTCTGGTCAAGTGTGGTGGCTCGTGTCTTTTATCCCAGTACTCAGATTTTTTTTTTTTTTTTTTAAAAAAAAAAAAAAAAAAAAAAAAAAAAGGCTGTCTCATTTCTGCTCACATACTCAGTAACGCCCTACCTTACCCCTTAATTCCTCATGTGCCTTAGTTGACAACCTCATTAAATAGTGTGTAAGAATTCTTCCACAACATCTTAGCTTTCAGGCTTTAATTTTTTAAAAATTACATATATATCTGTGTGTGTGCGTGTGTGTGTTTGAGACAGGGTCTCCCTGTAGCCCCAGCTGTCCTGGAACTCACTATGTAGACCAGGCTGACCTTGAACTCACAGAGATATGCCACCACACCCGGCTATTTATTTATGTGTGTGTGTGTGTGTGTGTGTGCATGCACAGAGATCAGAGGATGGCTTGTGGGAGTTGGTCCTCTCCTCCCACCATATGGATCACAGGAATCCAACTCAGGTCATCAGACTTGGTGGCAAGTACCTTTATCTACTAAGCCATCTCACCGACCTTAAGGTCACATTAACTTCTGAAAAAAAACAGGACAATGAATGGATAAATAAATGAGCACCAGAAAACAAAACAAAACCACAAAACAACAAACGAATATATAAGCTTTTAAAAATTATATAATTCTGAGTACAGTGGCATATGCCTGTAATCCCAGCACTTCTGGGGCTAAGGCAGGAGAATCTTCTATTTAAGGCCAGCCTGATCTACATAGTGAGATCTTGTTTCAAAGAAAAAATGTTAAAGCTGGGCATGATGGTACATGCCTTTAATTCCAGCACTTGGAAGGCAGTGCCAGGCAGACCTCTGTGAGTTTGAGGCCAGCCTGGTCTTAAGCAAGTTCCAGGCCAGTTGGGGATACAGGGAGACCCTGTCTCAAAAAGTCCAAAAAGGAAAAAAAAAAATAAGATAAAGAAGCAGAAGTCCTTTTATCGGCTCTCATTAATTCTGGGCCCTAGAATGAACCAATTATTAAAAAGAAATTACTGGACTGGAGAGATGGCTCAGCAGTTAAGAGCACTTGCCATTCTTGAAGAAGACAAGGGTTCAATTCTAAGCACCCACATGGCAGCTAACAACCATCTATAACTTCAGTTCCAGGTGATCCAACACCTTCTTCTGGCCTCTGTGGGCATAATATGCACATGGTGCACTTATATACATACAGACAAAACACTGATATAATCAAAATTTAAAAATTAAAAAGTCTTATCAGAAGAATAAGACAAATAATTTAGTCAGACATGGTGGCTCATGCATGCAATTCAGGAGGCTGAGGCAGGGGATCACCACAAGTTTGAGGCCAGCCTGGGCTATATACAGCCTGTTTCAAATGAAATAAAGAAGGATAGAAGGAAGAAAAAAAGGAAGAAAGGAAGAAAGAAAGCAAAAAAGCTGGTAAGATAGCTCTTGGGGTAAGGACACTTGCTGCCAAGCCTGATGACTTGAGTCCAATTTCTGGAATTCACATGGCAAAAGTTGTCCTTTGACCTCTACACTTGTGCCATGGTGTGTGGTCACACACACACACACACACACAAAATAAATAAGTAAATGTAATAAAAATAAATAAGAAAGGGAAAAAGAAAATATTCAAGTAAGATAATTCTTTATTTTTTATTGTGTATGTGTGTGCATGGTGTGTGTCTGGACTTGTGCAGGTCTCCAACTTTACAGCAAGTGTTTTTACCTGCTGAGCCATCTCGCCAACCCCCCCTTCAGTGTTATGCTGGAGCATTCTAATAGTCCTAGCCGGGGCCTGGGGGCATAGCTGAGTGGTAGACTGTGCAGGCGTACACACACACACACACACACACACACACACACACACACACACATAAGCATGTGCACACACATGCATGTGCACACTTGCACCAGTGTATTGTGGAGTGAATGTGGTGGCTGGCTGGCAAGGAGAATCTCTACAGGGGCTGGAGAGATGGCTCAGTGGTTAAGAGCCCTGGCTGTTCTCACAGAGGACACCAGTTCAGTTCCTAGCACCCATATGGTGACTATCATCTATAACTATAGTTCCAGGAGATCTGACACCCTCTTCTGGCCTCTGCAGGCATTGCAGGACATGGGTGCACTTACATGTATGCAGAAAAAACATACACATAAAACAAATAAACAAATACTTTAAAAAAAAAAAAGAGTTTATGGCCAGCCTTGGCTACATAGTGAGTTTGAAGTCAGCCTGAGATGCTTAAGACTGTCTCAAAAATTTTTTTTGCAAGTAATCTTCAGAAGAGATGCAAAAATTTTGCTTTAGCAGAAATGCTGATTTCAAAGTTCTGGTGTTGCCCACAGGACAGCAACCATTTTTAGATCTAAATTAGCATACTTATTTCAGCGCAAATCTGTTCTTCGAATACCTTTTATAGTAGCTTTACCACCCATTTGACCTTTCTTTCTCTGTGCACAAATGCAGGAGTCAAGGGAAGGAAGTGTCAGGTGTGGAGGGGGCTGGAGTTCTGAATGTTACTTAAGGATCAGGGTCAGCCCAGGTCTTTAGCCAGTAGAAGATCTATCTATATCCACATGCTCTCTATTAATATACCTGTTTGTGTCACTATCATCTCTAACTGTAGCTACATCATCTCTGTGGTATAGTAATACTACATATGTATGTGCATATGCCTTATCTCTAACTTTACAAAGCTCAGAATATTCTGAGAGGTTGATCTAAAATCAACTCATGTTCTGGAAATCTTTGTACTGTAGCTGTATGTGTTTATTTCTGCTTGGCAGTCTTAGCTCTTGCCTCTAATCTGGCAAGCAGAGGTGGGGCCAGATACTAACCTGCTTGGTTGAGCAACCATACATACCATGCCCTGTGCCCATTTGCAAGACAGAAATCTGAACCTGGGCTGGTCACTGACCAGTGTTCTGCCCTGGGTGAGTGGTTCTTTGCATTGACTCACCCTGTATTTTGATCATGGGATCAGATTTAGTGTGTAATCACTATGATCTGTGTTGGTGGCACATGTGGTTACTGAGCACATGCTCTGGTTCCTGGCCCCATACAGTCCAGGCATGGGGCTTGTATTTATGAGCTAAACAGAATTTCTGTCCACAGGGTATATATAGTCTTATGGGATATACAGAAATACTATGAAAATTTGGGCAATTTATACAAAATTACAATAATTTAGTTAAAAGATTGGGGGCGGGGTTGGGGAGATGGCTCAGTGGTTGAAGGACTTCCTGCACAAACATGAGGACCAGAGTTTGGATCCCCAGAACCCCTGTAAAATGCCTGGTGGGCATGGTGGTCCCACTTGTAATTCCTGCCTCAGAAAGCAGAGATGGGGATCCCCAGAGCTGGTTAGTGAAACTAGCCATATCAGTAAACTCTGGGATTGATTGAGAGACCCTGACTCAACGAATAAGGTGGAAGAGCAATTGAGGATGATTCCTGACATAAACCTCCATCCTCCACATATACTCCCACTCCTACATGCATGTGCCCAGACACATACAAATAGGCATACACATATCCACACTTACACATACACAGAGAAGGGAATGGGAAAAGAAAAAGAACAACAATTACGTTTTTTTTTTTCCCTTTTCTTTTTTTCCTTTGAGACAATCTCATGTATCCCAGACTACCTTCCTGAGGATGACCTTGAACTCCTGATCCTCCTGTCTCTACCTCCCAGGTGCTATGATTATAGGGATTATAGCCCAGTGTCAGTTTAAAGCTCTTAGTTGACTTTATTTTCTATTCTAGAATGGAACCACTTCAGTACATAAAACAGAATGAGAGATTCCCGTGGGTTAAGCTGAAGTAGTTGATTTTCTACACAGAAGCTAAAGAACAAAAGCTTCCTTCTAAGGCAGGAAGAGAGCAGTGGGAAATTAACTGATTCGTTGATATTTGATATCAGGTTCCTTTTTGTAAGGATTAAGGGATGTAAGAACGTAAAGATGAAAGGCAGAGAGAATGCCACTGATGTGAATTGAAGTTAGCCTGTTTGGGGAATCTGGCTCTTACCTACTATTTCTCTGATTTTTGGAAGGTCAGATAAAAGCTTAGATTTGGTTTGATGATATGACATGGAACTTTAGCATGATGATTCCCCTTTTGATTGTTTGTGTATATGTATGTGTGCCTGTGTGTTTATGTATGTGTGCAGGTGCTTGTAGAGGCCAGAGGTTGACATTAGGTGTTTTCCTCAGTCACTTTCCACCTTATTTCTTGAGATAGGGTCTCTCATTGAACCTAGAGTTAGTTTACAGATTTGGCTAGGGCTGGCTGGCCAGTGAGCCCCAAGGATCTCCTGTCCCATCTCCCCAGAGCTGTGATTAGACACACCCAGTTTTTTACGTGGGTACTGGGAATCCGAACTCAGGTCCTCTTGCTTGTACAGCCAGAACTTTACTAACGGAGCCATCTCCCTAGCCCCACTTTTGATTTTAATCTGTTCTGTGGGCTCCTATGATTTTCATTGAACAAACTAGTAAGTTGATGAGGAAATAGAGAGCCAAATGAGAAGCAAGCCTACAATGTGTGTGTGTGTGTGTGTGTGTACACACGTGAATGATTGTGTTAATGATTATATATGAAAGGTGAGTGTACATGTGTGTTTGTATATGTTTTCATGTCTCGTAACTTAATGTCTATGTGTTCGTACCTGATTAGTACCCAGGGCTCAGCATTCTGTTGGACGAGTTTAAAGTAGGCCATTGTTTTATACTCAGCTCCAGTCTTTAAAAAACTATTATTTTCATTTTATGTATGTGTGAGTGTATTTTATGTGTATGCCTGCATGTGTGTAAGTGCACCCATATCGTGCAATGCCCGTGGAGGTCAGAGAGGGTGTCAGATTCTCTGGAACTGGAGTTATGGACGGTTGTTAGCCACCATGTGGGTGCTGGGAATTGAAGCTGGGTCCTCTGCAAGAGCAGTCAGTGCTCTTAACCACTGAGCCATCTCTCTGACCCCTCAGCTTCAGTCTTAAACCAAATCATGTTGAAGTTCCAAACCAAGCTGACTTATAACAGGCGAGAGATAAGAGCCCAATTCCCAAACCAGTCATCGGTTTCAGCTGTCATGATATAGAAGCCTTCTGCACCTTAACTTTTCTTTGTAAGAAAAATAACTTTGAAACAACCCATCTGCTTTCTTTTGGCTTTTCTGGGCCCTTTTCTGTTCCATTCATAGAAATACTCATTCTTTAAAACAGAATGTAATGCTTCCTGACTGCAGAACCACAGATAAGAACAAGTTAGGATCTTTAAATCTGTTATAAAGTCCTAACTCTGGGGGCTGGAGAAATGTTTCAGTGAAGAGCTCTTGCTGCTCTTTCAGAGGAGCAAGTTCAGTTCCCAGGACAGATTCTGGGTGGCACATGGTCACTTGTAAGTCCAGCTTCAGGGGATCTGATGCCTTCCTCTGGCTTTCTTGTGGCATGCATACACTTGCACATGCACATGCACATACACATTTAAAAAACCCCTTTAAATTCTTAACTTTGAGGAAAGTAAAATGACAGACTCGCTCACCCTCATAATAAACCACTCTGAGTTTTGCTTGAATGTGGAAATTCACACATGGCAGCTCCATGGAGCCTCTTTTCCTTGGGACCCTGCAACCCTGTGTTGATTCCGTAGAGGAATCTTCAGTTCTAATATGATCAACAAGGATCAGTGACCCTCTAAATGACCTGAACTAGCTTCTGCCTGGGGAGTTACAGAGTTTTCCAGGTCAGAACCTGGGACTGACAACCTGGTCACCTCCTGTGAAGTGGCTAGTTGTGGGCTTATTGAGCCCTAGGGCAAATCACTTTCTGAGTGGTTCCAGGGTGTGAGGGGGCATTTTCCAAAGGCAGTCAGAATATCTACTTAGCCTGGCCAGCTGTTCCATCTCCAGCACTGTTTCTCGTCTGTTTCTACCTCCCATGTGAAGTTAGTCATTCCTTCCTGGAACACACCCCTAAGAAGGGGAATCCACAGTCAAGGCCCACTGTTTGGTCACCTCATGCCTGTTATACACAGATCCTTGGACCTCCCTGTGTATCTGGGAACCCAGGAGATGGAACCTGCTTCACCTGAATTAGAATGAGGGAAAACTCTCTGCCTAGTGGATTCTGCTAGGACTTCCTCAGCAGGTGCTATAGCCTGAGCTACCTGTGGGTAAGGAATCCAGAGTGGGCCCAGACATGTGTCTACCCAAGGCATGCTAGTTAGCATGGCCACCCACAGGATCCATTCTCTCTCTCTCTCTCTCTCTCTCTCTCTCTCTCTCTCTCTCTCTCTCTACTCTCTCTCTCTGTCTTACTCCTCTCTCTTTTCCACGCTTCTGGATATAGATACATATCAGTGGCGCGTCTTTCTTGGTTTCTGAGAGAATGAGCGCTCTCTGCACATGCACATACACATTTAAAAAACCCCTTTAAATTCTTAACTTTGAGGAAAGTAAAATGACAGACTCGCTCACCCTCATAATAAACCACTCTGAGTTTTGCTTGAATGTGGAAATTCACACATGGCAGCTCCATGGAGCCTCTTTTCCTTGGGACCCTGCAACCCTGTGTTGATTCCGTAGAGGAATCTTCAGTTCTAATATGATCAACAAGGATCAGTGACCCTCTAAATGACCTGAACTAGCTTCTGCCTGGGGAGTTACAGAGTTTTCCAGGTCAGAACCTGGGACTGACAACCTGGTCACCTCCTGTGAAGTGGCTAGTTGTGGGCTTATTGAGCCCTAGGGCAAATCACTTTCTGAGTGGTTCCAGGGTGTGAGGGGGCATTTTCCAAAGGCAGTCAGAATATCTACTTAGCCTGGCCAGCTGTTCCATCTCCAGCACTGTTTCTCGTCTGTTTCTACCTCCCATGTGAAGTTAGTCATTCCTTCCTGGAACACACCCCTAAGAAGGGGAATCCACAGTCAAGGCCCACTGTTTGGTCACCTCATGCCTGTTATACACAGATCCTTGGACCTCCCTGTGTATCTGGGAACCCAGGAGATGGAACCTGCTTCACCTGAATTAGAATGAGGGAAAACTCTCTGCCTAGTGGATTCTGCTAGGACTTCCTCAGCAGGTGCTATAGCCTGAGCTACCTGTGGGTAAGGAATCCAGAGTGGGCCCAGACATGTGTCTCCCCAAGGCATGCTAGTTAGCATGGCCCCCCACAGGATCCATTCTCTCTCTCTCTCTCTCTCTCTCTCTCTCTCTCTCTCTCTCTCTCTCTCTCTTCACTCCTTCCCTGTGTCCTACTTCTCTTCCTTGGCCACGATTCTGGATAAAGATACATGTTTCAGGCTTGGCTTCCTTGGTTCCTGAGAGAATGAGGATTCTCTCATGGGATGGAGCCTATCTCTAGAAGGTTCCTTTCCAGACAGCTTGAGGCCCCACTGTCACTGACTCTTGGGATCTCAGTCCTCAGACTGGGGAGGACAGCCAACTCTACCCTCTGTGCTTAGCTGCTCCTGATGTGGGCACCACTACTCTGCCTATCTCTCCAGACCCAGCTGTGTTTATGGGATGCTCAGCGTGATATCCTGACAGACACATGAACCCTCCAGGAGAGACCATTCATAAATTGTTTCCAGATTTTCCCCTCAATTACTTTCTCATTTATATTCTAAGATCCAGTCTTTTTGTTAATGTTTGAAACAAGGAAATGGGAAGATGGCCTGGTGTGTTAGGTGCCTACTTACCAGCCCCTAGCCATTCACGCTTCATTTTTATTTTTCCAGAGCTGCATTCTAAGAGTGCATTTTCTTTAAACTGACTCTTGTATTAGCTAGACTTTATTGTTGCTGTGACTGTTAGGAATTAGGAGTTTTAAACTCTCTCTGGTTTCAGCACCAAAATATTAGGATTAGGAGTTGAAAGAGTCGCAGGCGGAAAAGAAAAGCAAACAACCTCAAAGATTCAAACTGACCTTTATTAGTCAATGAGGAGTGACTACTGACCAGCGGGAGTCTGCTGTAGCCACCACAGTCAAACGGCGGGGGAGCTTAAGTACCTTTGTGTATGTGAATAGAATCATGGAAGTTGGGTAGGGACATTTGTAAAGGAATTTGGGCCCACTCCCCACCCATAAGGGCCTTGGAAGGTCTTGTTTGAGAGCTGGAATTGTTTTATGGTTGGAGGCTTGTGGGGGTGGGGGAGTCTCCCTTTAGTGACAAATATCTTGGGAGAATGACTTAACATTTTTTATTATCTTTATTGTATGCATGCCACTGTACACATATGGAGGTCAGAGGGCAATTTGTAAGAGTGGGTCCTCTCCTTCCATCATGAGGCCTTGGTTAGGCTTGGTGGCAAGTACCTTTACCTGTTAAGCCATCTCACTGGCTCAGAAGGAATTATTTTAGTTCACAATTTGAAAAGTCTTGGTCCATTATAGTGGGGTGAGGAGGGCATGGAGGGGCAGCTCACATCATGGCAGGCTGGAAGCAGAATGGAGCAAGACAGAGCCCTCAAGGATGACTCTCAATGGCCTGTTTCCTCTGCCTCCATCGTTTGAGTTTATTGGGGCAGGAAGGGTAGCTCAGTGGTTAAGAGCACTGGCTGCTCTTACAGAGGACCCGGGTTTGATTCCCAGCACTCATATGGCAGCTAGCAACCATCCCTAACTCCAGTTCAAATAAATTTTTTAAATTGAAATTTGAATCTATCAGTGAATTAAACCATTCATTAGGTCAGCATCTTCATGATCCAGTCCTTTCTAGACACAGAAACTATTCACAGATATACCCAGAGACATGTTTTACTGATCTAAGCATTTCTTACTCCATTCAAGTTGACAATGAAGATAAACCAGAACTCTTTAAAAGAAAAAAATTAAAAAGCTTAACTAGTAAAGAAAAACTTAAGCAAAAAAATATTTTATTATTTTTATTTTATGTGTGTGCGTGTATTGCCTGCATATGGGTAGGTGCACCCGTGTTATGCAATGCCTGCAGAGGTCAGAAGAGGGCATCAGATCCCCTGGAACTGGAGTTACAGACAGTTGTCAGCTGCCATGTGGGTGCTGGGAATCGAACCCCGGTCCTCTGGAAGAGCAGACAGTGCTCTTAACTGCTGAGCGAGCTCTCCAGCCCCCAAATTAAGCAAATTTATTTCAGAAAGAAATGTAACACTTGTCATAAATAAAAAGTAACTTGTTAATTTGGATATAAGGCAAATAAAAGCTTAAATCAGAGAGGAGATCAACAGTCCAGACAGGGATGCAAGACGAATGTGACTGAATGAGACTTTCCCTTTTAGAGCACAGGAGGGAATCGCTAGACAGTGAGAAACCTCCTTGTGTCATTTAACATGATTGACTCTGCATTGCTGAAAGGGACTTTTGGATGTGGTAGGAGGAGCTTAGGCCTGGTTCTCCCAGACACCTGGGGTGTCGTCACAGGGTTCATGGGGGCGCAGCAACAGCCTTGCTTATCTTTCTGGATTGACTTCAGGGATGGTTTTAGAACATTTTGTTCACATGAACTGAAGGGTTAAATTGGGCACTTTGGGTGTGAGCAGAAAGCCCTGGGGGTACATTTTGTAAATTTATGATGACCCATGTTGAATGGTTCCTTGTGGGGGGAGAAGGGGGCTACTGGCCTATGGCAGATAGGAACCAGGGTTGATAGATGCTGTTCCATCCAACAGAAGCCTAGAACAGAGCTCCATTTTATATATCAACATCCTTCCTCCCTCCCTCCCTCCTCCCTCCCTCCCTCCCCGCCCTTTCTTTTCCTCATTTCCATCTTTGCATTTTCTTCACTCACTGTTGTATCTCAGAGCTTAGACCTATGACTCAAATTCGATAACTTTTCATTTAAATTTTTGTGTGCATAATGTGTATATGTATGTATTTGTGGGCACATGTCCACCACGACAGTGTGTAGAGGTCAGAGGACAACCTCGGGTGTCCACCCTCACCTTCCACCTATTTGAGGAGGGTCTCTCTCGTTTGCTGTTGTGTATGCCAATCTAGCTGGCCTGAAAATGTCTTCCTGTTCTCCAGCCTCTGCCTCTCATCTTGGTGCTCTTGGAGTTCAGAGCTACCACACTCAACTTTGGCTTCTAGGGATATGAAGTCAGGTCCTTATGTTTGCACAGCAAGAGCTTTGCCTACCAAGTCATCCTCCCAGTCCTCAAACACTATGTAGTTTAAATAAAAGGGTGAATGCCTCACTCCTATCTGGTTTATGTTTTCTTATTAATTGCTAGAAATGCTTTGTCTAGTAGGATTCTGTCAGGGCACCAAAGCCACATTGATGGTTTAAGCAGAGAAAATTAAATAGAAAACATTGTTAACTACTAAAAAATGGTTAATTACCAAAATGAAAACAAGAATACTATAAGGCAGGGGTTGACAAACTTTCTGGAAAGAGTCAGATAACATTTTGGGCTTTGGGGGAAGTCATGATCAAGAATCTCACATAGGTACTTCTATAATGACACTAAACACATGTCCACAACCTTTTCATTAATGAAATCCAAGATAAAATGAGTCACATTTAAAAAAATTATGTCTATTTATTTTGTGTATGGGAGGGGGTGTTGGTGTGCAAGGACAACTTTTGGGAGCTGGTTCTCTCCTTCTACCATGTGACTGGTCAGGCTTGGTGGCAAGTGCCATCTTGAAGGCCCTTGAGCACATGTTTTGGAATTCAATTAATGAGAGGACAGATAGCCTTCTTGTTGGGATAGCATTTTGTACTGTTGAGATTCAAACACAAAAACCACTGTAGCTCAAGATCAGTACAAAGCAGGTGGCTGCTGGGAGCTCTGGGTGGTGCTTTGCCTGATTGAAGTTAGGCTCCTGGGGTTGAGGAAGGGCAATGGAGGAGGGAATTTAGAAACCTGAAGTGGGACCCTCCCCAACCACGGAGCATAGGCTGCCCTCCCCAACATACATGCACACTCCAGAGAGAGAGAGAGAGAGAGACAGAGAGACAGAGAGACAGAGAGAGAGACAGAGACAGAGACACAGAGACAGAGTGCAAGCCAGGACAAAGTCCCCTTTTCCTACCTCTGCAGTGCAATGACCTTCTAGTGCCCTCTATTGGAAGAGATATTAGTCTCCAACTGGCAAACTCAGACTGGTCTGTAAGATCCTGTTTCACAAAAGTGATAGTAACTGACACAGGGACATTAATGCAGAGTGAGACAAATGATTTTCCAACTACGTTGCACGCCTTTACAAACATTTACTGAACGCTGGGTGTGGTGGCACATGCCTTTAGTCCCAGCACTCAGGAGGCAGGCATATCTCTGTGAGTTCAAGGCCAGCCTGGTTGACGTAGTGAGTTCCAGGCCAGTTGAGGCTATGGGGACACTGTCTCAAAAAGACCAAACAACAACAACAACACCCCAAATGTTTTCTGAACAAGCCTCATGACAGAAAATTCAAAATAAAAACTCTCAAAGGAGTCAGTTTTCTCCTTTCCATCATGTGGGTCCTCAGGTTGTCAGGTTTACTGGCAGGCACTTTCCTCTGATTGATCGCATCAGCCGGGTGAAAATAGCGCTTTGGACAGTTAGCTCTCCCCTCACCGCTGTCCTCCACCCCACTCAGGTCTTGTCTCCTGAGCCTGCTGTTACCAGATATGGTCTACCTTTCTGAAGGTACTCTATGTTTTTATGTTTATTTCTTTTTCTAATTTTTATAAATTAGCAATATCTTCTGATTTATACAAATTCTGAGTTTTTTGACAAATATATCTATTAATTTTTGTTTAATAGCACCTGACTAATTTGTGTCTTGATCCAAAACAACTTCCTCCCCTCCCTCCCCTCTTCTTCCTCCTCCTCACCTGGCCCTCCCCTCCCTCCCCCTTCTCCCCTCATTCTTTCTCATTTTTAAGCAGAATCTCATTCTGTAGTCCAGTCTGGTCTAGAACTCACTATGTAGCTCAGAATCACCACAAACTGATGGAAATCTTTCTGCTTCAGCCTCCCAAGTTATGACCTAGCATGTCTTAAAAGATTTTTTATTTTCCTTTAAGATGCTCATGCTAGGCAAGTGTGTTACCATGAGCTATGTCCCCAGAGCTGTAGAACTGGCGGGCTATAGAGCCAAGAGGTCCAACACCCAAGGCCTGTTGGAAGCTAGTAGGTACGCCCTGCTCCTGTGGGTTGCTGCTGGGAAACAAGGACAGAGCTGCCAAGTGCTAGGGCTAGGTGGGTGAAGCCCAGGGCAGCGAGTCTCCAACCTGAGTACCTGGAACCCTACGTAAGTCTCTGGCTTCTAAACCCTTGAACCATAGGCCCCTAGCCTTTAGCACTTGGAGCTGTATGCCTTGGACACTCCAGGGTCTGGGACTGGCATCACCGGTAGAGCTTCTCCTGCCGACTCATGTTTTCTATCTCAGTAGAGCTTTGAAAGGACCCAAAGCTGCCAACTGGTATTTATCGGTTTTAAGGTCACCCTTCCCAACAGAATCAAATTACTTTTGGAACCCCAAATGCTCAAAAGTCAGTCAGTAACAACCACCGAGGATAGCTTCATCCCACAAATCCCTCTCGGGTTCCTTCTCCGTGTGGGACCTACTTCCTCCTTTGGTGGGGTCACGTCCATCCTGGTGGTTCTTCTTTCCGTACTTGAACTTCCCTGTGCCTGCTGGCTCTACTGAGCACTCCCTTCTGCTGAGGTGCCTGTCCTCACTGTGGGAACCTCCTCTTGGGCACTTCCTCTCGGGCTCCACTGGTTCCTGGCTGGGGGATCCTGATCCCTCCTCCCTGGGCCTTCTCCTTTGGTTTCCTGCTTGATGGTGTGGCTGGTGGAAACTGCTGCGGTACTCCCAGGAGAGGGTGTGGTTTGGAAACCGTGGGTGTTTGAAGAAATGGTACCGATCTTTCTGATAGTGGTTTAGATAGTGGTTTACAGATCCCCACCTATGTTTGTAGTGATAAGCTCCTGGCCACTGAGGTACCTGGCTTTCCACTGTCAGCCTTCTGTAGGAACCTGGGGATTTGGGGAACCTCCTGAAGGACAGTTGTGGCTTTAGCCTGGGAGGTTTAGGGCTGACATGGCCCTCTTGGTGCACAGAGCCCTCTGCCACCTTTCTAAAGCAAGTCCTTGGGTGTAATCCTCTGGTTTTCTGCTTTTTAATAAAATCCCCAAGTTCCTGTTGAAAAGAGTGATCAGCCTGAGATTTTTCCATTACATTGACCAGCAATGGATTTCTGCTAGAGAAAAATGGGAGAAAAACTTTGTTAAATACATTATTTTACTATAGATGTTTTCTTTGTCTTAAGGAAGATTATGTTAGGCATTACACAGCAATAATGTATAGTTACTATGTAGACTATGCATATTTTTTTACATAGACTGGGAATTACAAACTATAATGGAGGAGGAAAATGGCACTTTTTGCTTTGTTTTTTTTTTTTTTTCTTTTTAAAGGTTTATTTAATGTGTATCTACGTGTGTTGGTGTTTGGGTATGTGCACATGAGTACAGGCACTCATGGAGGCTGAAGAGCGCATTTGGTCCCCTGGATCTGGAGTTACAGATGGTTGTGAGCTGACCAATATGGGTATTGGGAACTGAACTGTCCTTGGCAAGAGCAGTACTTGCTCTTAACCACTGATCCATCTTTCTAGCCCCTTTATTTTTAATTATGTGGGGAGGGGGGGCGGTATGTGTATGGGAGTGCAGATGCCCACAGAGGTCAGAGTGTTAGATTGCCCTAGAACTGGAGTTACAGAGGTTGTGAACTTCCTGACAAGAGACAAGAGTACTGGGAACCAAACTTGGTTCCTCTGCAAGAGCAGTACATCCTCTTAACTGTTGAGTCTTGCTTTTGCTCTTTTGAGACATGATAACATGATCTTGCTTTGTAGCACTAGCTGACCTAGAACTCACTATGGTAGACCAGGCTGGCCTCAAACCTGTGATGATCCTATCTTTGCCTCCTGAAAGCAGAGATTAA
>NW_008341333.1:184729-196748 GCF_000622305.1 Nannospalax galili | reverse complement strand
ACACACCTTGTTTTCTGAGACAGGGTCTCTCACTGCGACCTGGGGCTTGCCTCAGGCTATGCTGATGGGTCAGTGAGCTCCAGGGATCTGCCTGTCTCCACTACACCAGGGTTGTTTTTTGATAGGTGCTGGGGATCAAACTCAGCTCCTTTATTGACTGAGATATCTCTACAACCCAAGTGTAATATATATTAATAGGTATAAAATTTACCAGTGGTTACACAAGGTTTGAAATTTGATAATTTTAGACTTATTTTCTGCTGTGAATACTATTACATGTATAGGATAAGATTAAGACACATTAAGAAAACAAAAAGAGGGGCTGGTGAGATGGCTCAGGGTTAAGAGCACTGACTACTCTGGCAGAAGACCTGCATTTGGTTCCTAGCATTTACATGGTGGCTAACAACTGTTTGTAACTCCAGTTCCAGGGAATCCCACACCTTCTTCTGGCCTCTGTAGACACTGCATGACATGGGTGCACTTACATATATGTAGGCAAAACATTCATACGGATAAGATAAAAAGAAATTAAAAAATTTAAAAACAAAACAAACACTATCATACAACTAAACTAACTTGAAATCAAGTTGGGCATGTTGGTTCATGACTATAGCCCTAGCTCCTTGGGAGACTAAGGCAGGAGAATGATTTGAGCCCTAAAGTTCCTGGCCAGTGTGGGCAACATAGTGAGACCTCATCTTCAAATAAATAAATAAATCTGAAAAAAGCTAACACCTTTTAAAAGTTTTATAAAACCTGAACTGGTTAGTGAAGAAAAATACTAAACATGTTTCTATGTCATTCAAACATACATGTCAGTCATACACATACATACATAGTATCAAATGCTAGGATTAAAGCTGTGTACCACCATGTCCAACCTTTAAAAATTTTTTTATATATATTATTTTTATTTTATGTGTATGAGTGTATTGCCTGCATGTATGTAAATGCACCTGTATCATGCAACACTCATGGAGGTCAGAAGAGGGTGTTGGATCTCTTGGAACTGGTGTTACAGACCATTGTTAGCTGCCAGGTAGGTATTGGGAATTGAACCTGGGTCCTCTGCAAGAGCAGCCAGTGCTCTTAACTGCTGAGCCATGTCTCCAGACCCCCTGACCTTTTTGTAAAAATCGATCTTTGAACTCCAGAACATCCTACTTCCACCTGAGTGCTGGGATTATGGGATTAAAGGCATGTGTTACCACACTCAGCTAACCCCTGGGTCTTCATGTATTTTGTCCCACCCTGGAGCCATTTTCCAGGAAGCAACAGAGGAATTAAAATTCTTCTGATCAATTCTTTACAACCATCTGTAACTCCAATTCCAGTTCTGGCCTCCCTGGGCACTGTATATATACATGCAGGCAAAACAGTCAGCTACAGAAAATAAAAATAAATCTTTGCTGGGTGTGGTGGTACACACCTTTAATCCCAGCACTCAGAGGCAGAGGCAAACAGATACCTCTGAGTTCCAGGTCAGCCAGGGCTATGCAATGAAACCCTGTCTCAAATGAAAGAAAAAAAAACAAGATTCATCTGATCATGTCATCTCCAGTCAAACACTCCATTTCTCATTGGTTTAAATTATACACTTATTAAGGCTCCATTTCCTGTCTACTCGTCCCTTATGTTCATCATTTCCACCCTAAGGTCCAGGCTTCCTCTCACTGGTCATGAAACCTGTGCTCAGGTTGCTGGGCATGCCTATCCTCAGTCCTAGCCCTGGTTCCACTTCAGTGTCCCCAACATCACCACTTCAGTCCTGTCAGGGCCAACCACCACTGACTTGGCCTCCCTGCTCCAGCTCACTGAGTCTATTTCCAAACCTACATCCAGCATCACCCTTATTTTCACTCATCTGCTCAAACCACGGAAAGGTTCCCGTTCCTCACAGAGGGAAGCTCAGATGTCCACTGGTCACCTAGGGCTCTGGGTCCCTGTTTTTTCTGACAACCTTCACTTTGCTCCTGTCTTCCAGCCACACTGGTCTCTGCCGGATGGGAACACAGAGCAATACTGGTCATGAACCTTCCTACTCAAATCCCTAAACACCACCCTGGGTTTGGTTGGAATGTCACCTCAGTTTTGATGTTCCCACATGGCACCCCCTCTGCCATTCCCTGCATTACCATCCAGAGGCTTCCCCATGCCCTATGCGTGCTTCCAGGCAATGTTTAAAATGCTGAGGTGGGTGTGATGCTACATGCCTGTAATCCCAGCACCAGGGAGGCTGAACCAGAATTGTGAATTTAAGGCCAGCCTGGCTACAGTCTCAGGTCAGCCTTGGCTATAGAGTGAGGTCCGTCACAGTCTGTCTTCTAGCCAGCTCCCCACTGCTGTTGGTGCTTCTCACAGCTGGCCACACTGGGCATTGAGACAGAACACCTTCCTTTTCCAACCTGGGATGTTTTAGCTTCTTGCACTTGTATTTAAACTCAAAAGCAGAGATCCCTTACCTATCACTGTTCCCTCATCCTATTCAATTGAGTCAAATAGATGATAATCAAATACTGGTTGATAGATAAATAAATCAGTGAAGAAATTACCTAACCTCTCCATAGATGTTGAAATCCAGTAGGAACCCCAGATCCACGGGGTCTCCCTCCCAGTGTGCTTTCCACCCAGCCTCCCTTTCTAATTACTTATCAGTGCTCGAAATGCCGCTGAACAGAGTCAATGAAAAACACATTGGGTTCAACTCTTACCTGGAGCCTTGCGTAGTTTACCAAGAAAACACAGACGAAACCTTTGCCTCCTCAAGCCTACAAGTCTTTGAGGTTGTTAATGTGGAAGGCCTGTGGGCGCCACGGAGCACCGAGGTTCAACTGGCTAAAACCAGTAAGGGCCTAGCAGTGGGGCAGAGGAGCAGAGTGGCGAAGACTGTAGATTCAGAAGAACAACAGGTTCGCTGCTGCTCAGCTGCTCTTAATAGGCCAGATCCCTGGGAGGAGCAAAGCAGGAGGCCACGCCCCTTTCCTTGTCCAGGAGCTCTGGTTTCTGGCCTCATACACTCTGCCCACGGTTCCAGGCTTTCTCGAAATTCAATCTCACACCTAAGGGGATTTAGGTACACCTGTCGCTGTCTGAGGACTGAAAACAATTTGTAATCTATCAATGCTATTTAATACTGTGTGAAGAGTTTATCTTGAAAAAGTAAATCATCCATCCAATTTTTCTCCTCCTCCTTTTTAAAACAGGGCTCATAGACCAGGTTGGCCTCAAACTGACAGTGTAGCAGAGGAGACCTTGAACCCCTGATTCTTCGGGCTCCGCCTCCAGAGTGTTGGGTTTACTGGCTGAGCCACCATGCCTGGTTTACATGGTGCTAGGGATTGACCCAGGGCCTCCTGCATACTAGGTAAGTATTTTACCAACTGAAATACATCCCTAACCCTGGACTTCTAAATAATATTGTCAAACTTAGACATCAAACTTATAGGATTAGTTTTTTCCTAATCTTTTTTTTTTTTTTTTTTTTGGGTCTTTTTGAGACAAGGTCTCCCTGTAGCCCCAGCTCTCCTGGAACTCACTATATAAACCACGCTGGCCTTGAACTCACAGAGATCCAGTTCCACCTACCTCTGCCTCCCGAGTGCTGGGATTAAAGGCGAGCACCACCACACCCGGCTCATATTCATCTTTTAAATTATAATTACTGACACAGTTAATCATAAAATTCAGTGACTTTCGCTGTGACATTGCCACACATGGGTGGATCATGATTTGATTTGATTTTATCTGTGGATGCCATTCTGGGATGCATGGCCGGCTATGCTGGTCCATTCTGGCCTCAGAACAAGGCTGCTTTTGCGTTAAGCAGATCAGGGCAAAGTCACCATCATCTCCAAGAAGGACCATTATCTTGTCAGAAGAGTTAAGCATAACAAACTCTAGCTGCAAAATGTGGATGCCGGTTTATGACAGTTGGTCATTCTGAACTTTTTATGACTCAGGGTTAGGCTGTTATTAACCATGATAAGCCTCAACTGCAACTATTCCAGGACATGGTGACTTTGAGACACTGCTTGGCTGAGTGTCTAGAGTCCCCCTTCCAGTCTCATAAAAGCAGGCCTCTCAACGCCTCAGTGCCAATGGCCCCTCTTGACTGTCCTGCATATTGTGGATGTACTGTAGTGCCTCCAATGAACTCGACTTCTGTGTTCTCCCCGCTTTGGTGAATTCATTCATAACCCCATATCATTGGTCTGTTGCTGCTGCTCCTTGCAGGGCCGTATCAGTCTCCCAACTACTTTCCTTTCTGTAATAATTCCTCTTTGATTTTCAGATTATTTTTGTTTTGGTTTCTATAAAAATTTTCACAATTGTGTGTGTGTGTGTGTGTGTGTGTGTGTGTGTAGGCATAGCTGTACATGTGGTTGGTTCTTTCCTTCCACCCTGTATGTCCTGGGGATGAAACTTGGGTTATCAGGCTTGGTGGCAAGCGCCTTATGTGCCCACTGAGCCATCCTGCCATGAGATTTTTTTGAGACAGGGCTTTGCTCTGTTGCCTGGGTTGGCCTAGATCTCATTATGTAGTACAGGCTAGCCTTGATCTTGCAGCAGTTTTCTTGCCTCAACCTCCTTAGTACTGGGATTATAAGCATGAGCTACCACAACCCAGTGACCTCTCGAAACCTCTCTCCGACAATAGCCATTCTGACCAGAGTGAGATAGAACCTTATTGTCATTTTGATTTGTGTTTCCCTGATGGCTAAAGATGCTGAGTATTTTTTTTTCTTATATATTATTGTCCTTTTTTTTTTGGTCTTTTTTGAGGCAGGGTCTCCCTGTAGTCCTGACTGGCCTGGAACTTGTTATATAGACTAGGCTAGCCTTGAACTCACAGAGATCCATGGCCTCTCCCTCCCAAGTGCTGGGGTTAAAGGCATGAACCACCACGCCTGGCTTTCATCTGCATTTTTTGAGAAGTGCTTTTCACACCATTTGTCTATTGATTGTATTATTTGTTCTGTAAAATATTTCTCTTTGAGCTGAATGAGGTGCACACCTTTGTTCACATCACCTAGGAGCAGAGGCAGGTGGATTTCTGTGAGACTGAGGCCAGCCTGATCTCATAGCAATTTCCAGGACAGTTGGGGCTACAGGGAGACACTGTCTCAAAACCAAACCAAAAACAAATAAACAAAAGTAAAAAAAAAAAAAAAAAAAAAAAAACCCACAAAAACAAACCCCCTACCAAATATTTTTTATTTTTTATTTGAGAAGAGTGTCACTATGTAGTCCAGATTGGCCCTCAATTTGATCTTCCTGCCTCAGCCTCATGAATACTGGGATTATAGGCATGTATCATGTCTGACTTTGAAATTCTTCCTATATTCTGGATACGACTTTTTCCTCTAATAGTTTCAAAGTTTCAGATCATACATTAAGGTCTTTGATCCATTTTTGAGTTGATTTTTCTACAGAGTGTCAGGTAAAGATCTAGTCTCCATCTTCTATATATAGACATTCTATTTCAACTAGCACCATGTGGTAAGGAGGCTGTCTTTTCTTCAGTGGTGTTTTGGGCACCTTTGCTGAGAATCAGATGGCTATAGATGCATGGGCTTATTTCTCTGTGCTCTGTTCTTTTCTACTGGCCTATTTTTCTGTCTTTATGCCACTGTTATTCTATTTTTGTTACTATGGCTCTGTAGTATAATTTAAAATGAGGTATTATTAGGTCAGACATGGTAGTATATGCCTTTAATCCCAGCACTTAGGAGGCAGAAGCAGGCAGATCTCGGTAAGATCAAAGCCAGCGTGGTCTACATTGTGAGATCAGGCCAGCTAGGGCTACAAAGAGAACCTCTTTGTAAAAAACAAACAAAAACAAAAAGTAGAAATGAGGTATTGTGATGTCTCCAGCATTGCATTTTTAGAATTTATTTTTATTTTATGTTTATGAGTGTTTTGCCTGCATGTATGTAAGTGTACCTATGTCATACAATGCCTTTGGACGTCAGAACAGGGCATCAGATTCCCTGGAACTGGAGTTACGGACAGTTGTTGGCCACCATGTGGGTGTGGGGGACCCAATGAACCCTGGTCCTCTGTAAGAGCACCCAGTACTTTTAAACTCTGAGACATCTCTCCAGTCTCAAGCATTGCTCTTTCTGTTCAAGATTACTTTGGTTACTGGGGCCTTCTGTGCCTCTGTGTGATTTTTAGGATTGTGTAGAATTTTGATATTTTGATGGCAACTGCATTGAATCAGTACATCTTTCAGTAGTATGACTATTTTTTTTATGAACTTAATTCTCCCAATCCATAAACACAGGAGATTTTTCCATTGTCTATTTTATTTTATTTTTTGAGACAGGCTCTCACTCTGTAGCCCTGGTTAGCTTTGAACTCACAGAGATCCATCTGTTTCTGCCTTCCAAGTGCTGGGATTAAAGGCATGTGTTACCATGCAGGGCTTTCTTTAATTTTAAAACAAGTTTATTATTGAATCTGTGTATGTGTGAACGTGTGTGAATATGTACATGTGAATGCTAGTGCCTGCTGAGGCCAGAGGCATGGGATCGCCCTGGTGCTGGATTTATAGGTGGCTCTGAGATGCTTGACATGGGTTCTGGGAACCGAACTCTCAGGTTTTCTACAAGAACAGTACATGCTTTTAACCACTTAGCCACTTTCAATTTCTTTTCTTCTTCTTTTTTTTTTTTGAGACAGGCTCTCCCTGTAGCCACAGCTAGCTTGGAACTACGTAGATCAGGCTGGCCTCGATCTCACAGAGTTTTGCTTGCCTGCTTACCGAGTGCTGGATTAAAGGTGTGTGCCACAACGCCCAGTAATTTTGGGCCAGGCGTGGTGGTGCATGCCTTTAATCCCCGCACTTGGGAGGCAGAGAGGCTGGCCGATCTCTGTGAGTTCAAGGCCAGCCTGGTCTCCATTGGGAGTTCCAGGCCAGCTGGGGCTACAGGGAGACCCTGTCTCAAAAAAACAAAAACAAAACAAATAATTGTTATAACTTTGTTTACTTCTTTATTTAGTTATTTTTGGTCTTTTTGAGACAGTCTCCCTGTAGCCCCAGCTGGCCTGGAACTCACAATGGAGACCAGGCTGGCCTTGAACTCACAGAGATCAGCCAGCCTCTCTGCCTCCCAAGTGTGGGGATTAAAGGCGTGTGCTACCACGCCCGGCAGTTTTTTGTTTGTGTGTACGTATGTGTGCATGTATGCATGCCACAGGGTGCATGTAGAAGTCAGAAGACAACTTGTAGGAACTGGTTCTCTCCTACCATGTGGATTCCAAAGACTGAACTTACGTTGTCAGGCTTGGTGGCAAGTGTCCTTACCAGCTAAGCCATCTCACTGGCCCTGTTTTGTAATTTTTATTGTAGAGATGTGCATTCATTACTTTTCTGTTACTGTGATAAAACACTATGACCAAGGCAACTTATTGAAAGAATAGTTCATTTGGCCTTATGGTTCCAGAGAGATAAGAGTCCATCATGGTGGGACGCATGGTGACATAGGCTGCTAGAGCAGAAAGCTGAGCACTCACATCTTCCCCTCTGTCAAGTCCTTCCTCCAGCAAGGCTACACCTTCTGAAGGTTCCAAGACCTTCCCCAAGAAGCGCCACCAACTGACCAAATGGGTGCTGGAACAGAATTCGAGTCGTCTACAAGAGCAGTACAGGCTCTTAACTGCTGAGTCAGTGGGCCCCTTTGGGGCCATTTCTCATTCAAACTACCACAAGGTCTTTCACTTCTTGGATAGATTTATTCCTATTTTTTGAGAACTTTGAACAGGATTATTTTCCTGATTTCTTTCTCAGTGAGTTCATTATTGATGTACGAAAACAGAACTTATTTTTTTTTTATGTTTTTTTCTTGCTTTTTGAGACAGCATGTTCTTGCTATGCATCCTAGACTGGCCTTGAATTCACGATCCTCCTGCCTTAGTCTCCCAAGTACTTGAGATTTACAAGCATGCACCATCACATCTAGTAACTGTCTTGCTACTTACCTTTTTACTTTTCTTTTTTAAGATATCTCATGTAGCCCAGGCTGGCCTTGTACTCCAAACCTGGCCTTGATTTCCCCATTCTCCCACCTCTACTCTCCAAGTGGCAGGATTATAGGCATGTTCTACCCTGCCTACCTAGCTTCTTGGCCTACTTCCATTATCCATTCTGACCTACCCTAGAGCCATTCTTCAGGAAACAGACAGAGGAAATGGTTTAAGATTCATCTGATCATGTCACCAGCAGTCAAATACTTCCATGGTTGCCATTGGTTTAAATTAGACACTAGCCAGGCATGGTGGCACATGCCTTTAATCTTAGCACTTAGAGGCAGAGGCAAAGTGGGTCTGTGTGAAATCGAGGCCAGCCTGGTCTACATACCACATTCCAGGTCAGCTGGGGCTACAGGGAGATTAAATAAATAAATAAATAAATAAATAAATAAATAAATAAATAATAGACACTAACTAGGCATGCCTTTAAAATTAGACACCAACACTAAGGGAGGCAGGGGAAGATGGATCTCTGTGTGTTCGAGGCCAGCTTGGTCTACATTGAGAGTTCTAGGCCAGTCAGGGATACATATTACAACCCTGTCTCAAAACAAAAATTAGGGGGCTGGAAAGATGGCTCAGCAGTTAAGAACACTGGCTGCTCTTTCAAAGGACTTAGGTTCAATTCCCAGTACCTACATGATAGCTACCAATTATCTGTAACTCCAGTTCTAGGGGATATGATGCCTTTTTCTGGCCTCTGTGGGCTTTGACATGGGTGCACTTACATAAACATAGTATAAAAATAAATTTTAGCACCATGCTCTAACTGTGCTAACCAGCTATATGAAAAATAAATTTTAAAAAGTGAAAAAAAAAGCAAATCCATAGACAATGTCTATGTGTGACCAGTTGTGGTACTTGGTAATAGTTTCCATCTGGTGCAAAAGAAGCTTCTTTGATGAGTGATGACTGGGATATTTGTCTACAAATACAAAGATCCATATTTTACACATGGTAAGAAATTATCTTTGTCTAGGGATGTGACAGCCTTGGGGTTTTCTCTAAGATCTATGACCTCTCCATCTATGTGTATTTGGTTATGTTTACAGTACCACACTCGTGTTTCCTCCCATTGAGTGGACTTTTAGTCCAATTAGGTAGCTGTTGATTGCCCCCAAGATAAAAGCTCCACTACTGCACCAATGTCGTATGCTGTGCCGGCCATTAATGTGGTTATTTGGTCTTGAAGCTGGTGTTAGACCATTGATTCATGTTTTCCCTTGGCATCTTCATAGTGTTCTCCAAAGCTATGAGAGCTAGCCTTCGGGGGAAGTGGCTTCCAGGTCAGTTCCAGCTCCATTGCTCCAAATCCTTTGTCAGAAATATGTTCTATTTTCAGCAGTAGGGTCTTACCTTTAAGTTCCGTGAGGCAATCAAGGGCTGTGGCAATAGCATCTGTAATTTTGGGAGTCTCTTGGACCTCCCTGGTTAACAATTCAAAGGAAGGTTTCTTCTGTCTGGCACTGTTTCTTGTTATGTAGCCTTTATCTATACAGATGGACTCATGTAGAGATATTGTATGTGTAATTTGTCCTTAGGTTGTTGGACTAATGTGATTCCCTCTGGTTTTGTCCAGGCCCAGTGACACATCTACAATGCAACCTCTATGTCTAAGGCTCATGGAACATAGAATAGGGGTAAGAGGACACCAATGAATCTCTCAGTTCTCATTAATGAAGCTCCCTCATGCAACAGAGGGCCAGGACACAAAGGGTCACAAATGGCTAAAAGTGTAGAGATTAAGAGTCGGCAGAATGCTGGTTCTTGGACAGGATTCCTATATTAAACTTCACCTTCCCAGGGCTCAGGGAGCATTGCAGAAGAGGGGGCAGAAAGACTGTAAGAGCCTTGTGGGAAGCGAGCACAGCCGAGCCAGCCAAAGATGGAGCCCTGGCTGGCTGCCAAACCTCGTGCTGGTTACTTCAACTCTTGGCTGATTGCCAAGGCTCGTGAATCCCGCTTGTTTACCCCAACTCTAAAGTATGGTGAGCCCAAAAACAGGTGCTGCCAGCCTGATGATCTTGCTACGTGGCTAATGAGCTGCACTCTGCCTGCCCGCTGCACGTGTGTGTGCCCTGATTGGTCCTGGCTAGAGGGAGGGCTGTTGGAAACGCTATATGAACAGCTGAGGTGTGTAATAAAAAATAGCAAGAACAGAAGAGAACAGAACAGCCACAACGAGACAGCATCATAGTGAGAGAGAATGAGAAGTGAGAATGAAGTGAGAGAGAATGAAGTGAGAGATATAGGAGAACTACGAGCAGCATCATAGTGGGTGAGATAGTGAAGAGAATATGAGAAAGAATAAGAGAGAATAAAGGAAGAAAGAGAAACAGAAGCTTGAACCTCACCTTGGTGTCTGTGTTGTCTTTCCTGGACTCTGCTGGACAGAGTCCCGGCTCGCGACAGAGCCTGAGAAGAGGTCATGACCATACGGAAATAGAGTCCTATGAGCTCCTGGGACCCTGCTCATATGAATGTACAGCAATGATGTCAGCGTTCACAAGTCCCATGCAAACTCAAGCAGACAAAAAGTTAGCAAAGAACTGGGGAAAGGGACAAGCAGACTCCAATCTTAGCTGAAGAGATATTGGCAACGCTAGGTGATCTTCCTAAAGCAAGGGACTCTAGATAAGCTGACTAGACCTCAGTGGATGAACTTGCAACAAGGAACATCTAGGGACACTAACTTGACACAATCGGCCTTAACACAAACGACAGAATATGTGAATTCCAGTGGGAACAGGGGTATAAAGATGATTAAAATTGATTGAGATGTTCTGTATGAAGTACACAAAAATTGAATAAAAACAAATTTAAAAAAATAAGTTGATTAATAAAAAAGTAAAAAAAAAAACCAAACCCCCAAATTAGACACTTCACAAGGCTCTGGGTCATTTACTTTGAGTCTCTACCCAGACCTTGGGCTCTAAGAATCCTCAACAACTGCGGTTCTGCATAATTTTCATGTTCTCTAAGATCCTGGCTCCCTCTTACTGACCATGGAACATCTGCTATGTGACTGAGGTTAACCTTGAACTCCTGATCCTCCTCCCTCTGCCTCACAAGTGCTGGGATAACTCAGCTTTGTATCTTGCTATTTTACTTTAGTTATTTATTAGTTGATATCATCTGCAAATAGGGATACTTTAAGTTCTTCTGCTTGCATTTTCTTTTTCTTTTGCCTAATTGCCCTGGCTATAATTCTGTTTCTCTCTCTCTCTCTCTCTCTCTCTCTCTCTCTCTCTCTCTCCTCTCTCTCTCCCTTTCTCTCCCTTCCCCCACCCCTCTGGTTTGAGACAGGCCTCCCTGTGGCCCTATCTGGCCTTGATCTCATAGACATCCACCTCCCTCTGCCTCCAGAGTGCTGACATTAAAGTCATGCACCATCATGCCCAGCCTTAAGTACTATATTGACTGGTCAGAATGAATATGCTTTTCTTATTCTTTATTTTAGAGAAAATTGCTTTCCCCTTTTTAGTGTGGTATTTGTTATGGATTTATTACATGTACATATACAAATATCCTTTATTATCCTAATATACCTAGTTTATTCAGGGCTTTTACTATGAAGGGATGGTTTTTTAAAAACAATTATTTTTTTAAAGTGATTTATTTAATAACCACATAATTAGAAACATTTCATTACAACAGCATTGACATATTCAATAACAATTTCTAGACCTAAGGTGCATCTCTTTCAAAATTGGCTGTAAATTTTTAGGTTTACAGTTGAATTAATAGTTATACAATATTGTACTCAGGATAAACCCTATAAGACATGAAATTGAATGAGGTTTTAACCTTTAAAAAAGCCAGGCATGGTAGCACAGGCCTTTAATCCCAGCATGTGGGAGGCAGAGGCAGGTGGATCTCTGTGAGTTCAAGGCCAGCCTGGTCTCCATAGTGAATCTAGGCCAGCTAGGGCTACAGGGAGACCCTGTCTCAAAAAAAAAAGACCCCCCAAAAAATCTCCATC
>NW_008341333.1:183002-184119 GCF_000622305.1 Nannospalax galili | reverse complement strand
ATGGTCGGTTGCTCTTGGATCCTTGGCACCTGTGTATGGATATAAAGTCATCAGGTAGATTTCAATGTTAATGTTTTTTGCCTCTACTAATTAACATGGAGTAAATTTTTATGCTTCCTCCTCAAATATGTCTTTCTTTAAAATTTGTTGATTTTTTTGTGTGTATATCATACAGAACATCCCACACAATCTTATTCATCTATATACCCACTTTCCAAATGGCACCCTTCCATAGCCTCCCCCCTCCCACACACTGGAGCCCATATACTCTATCATCCCTGTTACTTTCCACTGTGTGTTGACACCCCTACCCATTCCCCAGTGCTTGTCCGTCTGTTGAATCTAGTCAGCCTATCTAGAGAGCCTTGTTTTAGGAAGATCAGCTGCTCCTCACCTAGCAGCAATCAGTTGTCAATATTCCTTTAGTTAAGATTCGGGTCTGCTGTTCATTTTCCCAGTTCTATGCTGGGTTACTATCTGGGAGTCTTTAGGGCCACCCTGGCCAATAACCCGAAGGAAGGTATCTCCTGTCTGGCATTGTTTCTTGTTATGTAGCCTTTAGCTATACATATGGACTCTTAAAAATTGTATTGACCCCATTAATCTTTGGTTATACTTTCCTTTTCCGTGTTTAAGACCATACAGTTGGCCCAGATAAACCAATTTATTTTCACTCTTAAGGTCGTTTGAGGATCTGTTCCTCAGGGGTCACATGGGCTTGGGAGGAGCCCCTGGCTCCTTTCTTTTACCAGTTCCATTTATGTGAAGATACGTCAAAGGTCCTACTCAACCATGGCTGGCTTCACTTGGAAGCATGGAGGAAATGTTTCCTCTGTGTCGACCCTCCTCTTTGTAGACTGGACACTGTTTCAGGTCTATCTGGTGGGGTCTCCACGGCCTCCTTGATCAAGAGGACAGGTGACTCACCACAGTTACATTTTAAGAGATGCTCATAGTCCCCTGGAACTTAATCAACCTAGGAGGGCAAGGAGCAAAAACTGTCCTTTATGTCCCCCTGACCAAATTAGTATAGGCCTCAAAGTATGTCCAAGAAGGTTAGTTCCAACAGTCTGGTACTTTCAATTACCATATGCCATGTACATAGAGTTTGGGTAAA
>NW_008341333.1:180875-181357 GCF_000622305.1 Nannospalax galili | reverse complement strand
TTTGTAGGTTAATTTTGTAACCTGCCACTTTACTGAACGTGTTAATAATTTCTAGGAGTTTTCTGGTGGAATTTTTTGGCATCTCTTAGATATCATATCATCTGCAAAAAGGGATAATTTGATCTCTTCCAATTACTACTCCTTTAATTTATTGTTCTTGTCTTATTGCTCTTATAAGAGTTTCAAGAACTATGTTAGAGGAGTGGAGATAGTGAACAGCCTTATCATGTTCTTGATTTCAATGGGAATGCTTCTAGCTTTTCTCCATTTAGAAGGATGTTGGTTGTGGGTTTGTAATATATGGCTTTAATTATGTTGAGGTATGTTCCCTTCAGTCCAACTCCCTCTAGGACTTTGAACATAAAGACATGCCGAGGGGCTGGAGAGATGGCTCAGTGTTCCATTGATCTATGGGTCTATTTTTGTGCCAGTACTATGTTGTTTTTATGACTATAGCTCTGTAATACAGTTTAATATCTGGT
>NW_008341333.1:176352-180060 GCF_000622305.1 Nannospalax galili | reverse complement strand
AGAACCAGCTCTTGGAATTGTTGATTCTTTGTATTGTTTTCTTTGTTTCAATTTCATTAATTTCTGCCCTGATTTTTGTTATTTCTTCTTGTCTTCTGGGTTTGGGTGTCATTTGTTGTTGCTTTTCAAGTGTTTTGAGTTGGAAAGTTAAGTCATTTATTTGTGTTGTTTCTGATTTTTTAATGTAGGCACTTAGAGCTATAAACTTCCCTCTAAGGATTGCTTTCAGTGTGTCCCAGAGGTTTTGTTGTGTTGTATTGTCCTTTTCGTTTAGTTCCAGGAATACTTTTATTTCTTTCTTAATTTCTCCTTTGACCCATTCATCAGGAGGGAGTGTGTTGTTTAATCTCCCATGTGTTCATGTGGTTACCGGGGTTTCTTCCGGTGTTGATTTTAAGCTTTATTGCATTGTGGTCTGATAGAATGCATGGAATTATTTCAATCTTTTTGTATTTGTTGAGGTTTGTTTTGTTCCCCAATACATGGTTGATTTTGGAGAAAGTTCCATGGGGAGCTGAATAGAAAGTATAGTCTTTGGTGCTTCAGTGGAATATTCGGTAGATGTCTGTTAGGTCCATTTGATATATGGTATTGTTTAATTCAGAAGTCTCTCTGCTAATTCTCTGTCCTGGAATATATGTTCATGATTGTAATATCCTCTTGGTTTATTGTTCCTTTGATCAGAATCAAGTGGCCCTCTTTATCTCTTCTGATTAGTTTTAGTTTAAAGTCTACTTAGTCAGATATTAGAATTTCAACACCTGCTTTTTTCTTAGTACCATTCTCTTGGTATATTCTTTTCTATCCTTTCACCTTAAGGTAGTGCCTGACCTTGAAAGCGAGATGAGTTTCTTGTAGGCAACAAAAAGATGGGTTATGTTTCTTAATCCATTCACCTAGTCTGTGTCTTTTGACTGGGGAGTTCAGTCCATTGATATTTAAAGTTACTAATGAAAGATGTGTATTGAATCCTGTCATTTTTATTTTTGCTCACATTCTTGATATAGCTGTGCATTTCCACAGTTATACCTTCAATGAATTTCTTTCCATCACCCCTTGTATTGCTTCAAGAACTCTCTGAAGGGCTGGTTTTTGTGGACATGAATTATTTCAGCCTATTTATGTCATTGAAGATGTTTCTTTCCCCTTCAACTATGGTGGACATTTTGGCTGGGTAAAGTAATCTGGGTTGGCATCTGTGGTCATTTAGAACTGGGAATACTTTGGTCCAGGCTCTTCTGGCTTCCATAGTTTGCACTGAAAAGTCAGCTGTAATCCTGATGGGTTTTCCTTTATATGTGATTTGTTGCTTTTCTTTTGCAGCTTTCAGTATTGTCTCTTTGCTCTGAACATTTAGTGTTTTTACTATGATGTGCCATGGAGAGTTTCATTTCTGATCCTGTCTGTTGGTATTCTATATGTTTCTTGTATTTGTATGGGCATGTCTTTTTTTAATTTTGGGAAATTTTCTTCTACAAATCCTCTTGAAGATCTGGTCCATACCATTATCTTGAGATTCTTCTCCTTACTGTATGCCTATGTTTCTTAAGTTTGGTTTTTTTTAAGGTGTTGCACAATTCTTGCATATTCCATTCTTGTGTTTTTAAAAAAATTTTTCATAATCTTTGCTTGAGTGGTCTAATTCGTCCCCTTTATCTTCCAGTCTTGATATTCTGTTTTCCATTTCATTCATCCTATCGGTGAGACTTTCTCCTGGCATTTTTAATTGGCTTACTGAGTATTTCACTTCCTTCTTCATTTCAGCCTGAGTATTCTTCAATATTTCTAACTCTTTCCTGAATTCATTCAGAAGTTTATCCCTATCTTCCTTTGGTTCTTTGATTTCTTTGTGCGTTCTTTAAATTCATTAAATTCTTATATCATGTTTATAATTGTTCTTTTGAGTTCCATGTCCTGTATTTTCTCTAGGGAGTTCTCAGTGAACTCCTCTAGAGAACTATTGGTACTTGTTGGGGGCATATTATTTTGATTTTTCATGTTATTTTTTTCTCTGTGACTTTGGCATGTAAATTTCCTTCGTAGTTTCTGATTCTTGTGTGAGACTCAAACCTTCCTTTGTTGAGTTTAGATGTGCTTCTTTATGTAAACTTTATGTGCCTTTGTGGTTTACTTGCTGGGCAAGAAAAGCTGGTTGATCTAGGCTTCAGACTCTCTCTTTTGAGTTTATATTGGAGTGGCCTAATTGCTATTGTCTTCAGGAGTTCCCACAGAGGCCCAGGTGAGATGAGGCTCAGATGCTCTCAGGGTTTCTCCTAAGGTCTGGGTCCCTCCAGGAAAGATGCTGCCCTTAAGAATTTGGGGGCTGGGCTGGCCTGGGAGAAGGGCCCAGGATGGATAGATGCTGGTCTCAGGAAGCTGGTGGCTGTGCCACACAAGGAAGTAAAGGGAGGTGAGGGCAGGACCAAGCCCGGAGGGTTCCTGGGGACCGCCGGGAGGAACTGGGTTGGTCAGGATGCAACAAATCAGGAAGCAGTGGTGCTCTGGGCCCAGAGGTTAGCCTCGGTGTCTGGGGTGGCAAGACAAGAATGGGCCTGTACCCAGGCTAGGAGGAGAGATGTGGCCGGGAAGCTGGGAGGGTGAAAGAGACTGGGGGAGTCAAGGCGAGGTGGGCGTGCTGGACTTACCCAGGGAAGGTGCTGGGACCAGGGCACTGGAGGCTGTGCAGCTGAGGGAAGTAAAGGGAGGTGCAGGCGGGATCAGGCCTAGAGGGTTCCTCAGCAATTATTTTTTTTAGTTGAGCTTTTGTAATTTCATTCACAGTTCTTAATCAAATTTCCTTCCACCCCACCCCACCTCATATATTCTGCCACACATGTTAAGGCCTATTCATTCAGGCGTTTGTACCCAAATGTCCTTCAGTGTAAATTCATCCACTGGAGTCTAGCCCATCTAGTGATCATATTTAAGTCATACTCTCTCACCCAGCAGCAATCGGTCTCCAGTAGTTCCCAGTCTACTGCCGGCCTGTCACCTATTTCTCTCCTCCCATTTGGGCCCTTGTTTAACTGAGTGGAGATCTCACAGAGATCTGCCTACCTTTGCCTCCGGAGTGCTAGGATTAAAGGCAAACGCTACCACCCTTGGCTATGAGCAGCCTTTCCTTGACAACATGCCCTGGGACATTGCTTATTCTGTAGTACTGAATTCCAAATGGGCTTTGCAGTGTAGTTTTTTTGGCTAGTGTCAGTACGACTAAGTACAGTTTTGGGCCCACTTTATCTGCAGGACTCCCCAAAGCAGGATCCCTCTGGCAGTTGAGGCAGATATACTATAGACAATGAGGTGCACTCTCTGTCTCTAATTGCTGCTACAGTCGTCAGCAGTGTAGGATGTAGATGTAGCTTGTCAAGTCTCTGACAGGTGCAGGCAGCCAACGCCAGCTGTCCAGTTGTTCTATGCTGATGCTAAGTGTATCTGGGGTGGGTCTTCAGCTTGTGCCCATTTGGGACTGGATCATCAGCTGCAGGCCTTGTCTCCTCTATTCTTTTTTTTTTTTCATTTTTAAAAAACTTTTAATAACTACACGATTGGAAGAAGCATTTCACTACAGCTTTAACATATTCAGTAACACACTCCAGAGCAGGAGTACATCTCTTTCACAAGTGGGTGCAAAGCCGAAAGTCGATCAGTGGTTTTCACGGCTGGGGGCTGGAGGTCCTGGAAAGCAGAAGGTTGGAAAACACGGTG
>NW_008341333.1:174969-176174 GCF_000622305.1 Nannospalax galili | reverse complement strand
ACCTGTGTATGTCTATAAAGTCATCGGGTAGATTTCAATGGTAATGTTTTTTTACTGATTTTTTTTGTATATTTCATACAGAATACCTTAATCTTTTTCTTTTTGCTTTCAATGCATACTTTTTAAAAATTTAATAACCATATAATTAGAAGAAGAATTTTGTTACAACAGCATTGACATATTTAATAACAATTTCCAGAGCTACGATGCTTCTCTTTCAAAATTGGCTGTAAATTTTTAGGTTTACAGTTGAATTGATACAGTTATACAATATTGTACTCCGTATTACTCAATTCTTTAAGAACTGTCAAGCTGAGCTAGTTGAAACAATCTGCTGGTGTCATCTGTCTGATAGCCTTTGCACCTGTACTCTAGACCTCAGAAACCTAGACAGACCCAAACTATGCCATTAAAAGTACTGCTACACCAGCATGCTGCCCAAATAAATGCACTTGCCTATTCAAGTAAACATTTCTATGTAAAACAGTGCTCCTACACATTACAATACTAGTTAAGTTGTTAGACCTCATAACTATGTGCAAATAATGTACCAGTTAAAAAATCCTGAATTATATCCTGATATCCTGCTACTGTCTGCTGTGTTGTCGGCACCCCCAGCCCTTCCCCACTACTTGCCCTTCTGGTGAATCTAGTCAGCCTATCTAGAGGTCTTTGATTTAGGAAGGTCAGCTGTTCTTCATCTAGTAGTGATCAGTTGTCTATATTCCTTTGGATAAGATTGGGGTCTGATGTTCATTTTCCCAGTTCTATGCTGGGTTACTACCTGGGAATCCCTTTGGCCACCCTGGCCATCAACTCAAAAGAAGGTATCGCATCTCTGGCATTGTTGCTTGCTATGTAGACCTTAGCTATACCTAATGGACTCTCATGAAATTATGTTGGCCCCTTTAATCTTTGGTTATACTTTTCTTTTGGGTGTTTAAGGCCATACAGTTGGTCCAGATAAAACCGATTTATTTTTACTCTTAAGGTCGTTTGAGGATCTGTTCCTCAGGGGTCACATGGGCTTTGGAGGAGCCCCTGGCTCCTTTCTTTTACCAGTTCCACCTATGTGAAGATAAGTCAAAGGTCTTGCTCAACCATGGTTGGCTTCGCTTGGAAGCATGGAGGAAATGATTCCTCTGTGTTGACCCTCCTTTTTATAGACTGGACACTGGTTCAAGTCCATCTGGTGGGCTCTTCTT
>NW_008341333.1:174506-174711 GCF_000622305.1 Nannospalax galili | reverse complement strand
ACATATTTTTTGATCTGCTATGTATAATTTGTCAGTAGGTTGTAGGAGTAATATGGTTCTCTCTGGTTTTCAAGACTAGCTAGGCATTGTTTATATCTCACCCCTCCATCATGGTCTTCCCACTTAAAGTGCCCCCATTTTCCCCCTTTCTCCCTTACTAATACTCTTCTCCTATGGTCCTATCTCTCTTGAGCTCCCTCTTTCC
>NW_008341333.1:172578-173877 GCF_000622305.1 Nannospalax galili | reverse complement strand
GTTTTAAGAGTTCTCCACACTGCTTTTCATAGGGGTTGAACCAGTTTGCAGGCCCACCAGCAGTGGATGAGTAGTTCCCTTTCCCCATATCCTCTCCAACATTTGGTATCATTTGTTTTCTTGATCTTAGCCAGTCTGACTGGGGTGAGGTGAAATCTTAAAGTGCTTTTAATTGGCATTTCCCTGATTATTAGTGAGGTTGAACATCTTTTAAGATGTTCCACAGCCATCTTTACTTCTTCTTTTGAGAACTCTCTGTTCAGCTCCTTAGCCCATCTTTTAATTGGGTTGCTTCTTGTCTTGGTTCTCTGGTTTTTGAGTTCGTTATAAAGTTTGGTTATTAAACCTCTGTTGGATGTGTCACTGGTGAAGATTTTCTCCCATTCTGTGGGTTTTCTGTTTGCTTCCTTGATTGTCTCCTTTGATGTACAGAAGCTTTTTAATTTAATGAGGTCCCATTTGTTAATTCTTGCCCTTGTTTCCTGAGCAATTGATGTCCAGTTTAGAAAATCCTTTCCTACATCTATATCTTGTAGGTTTTTCCAAATGTTTTCTTCTAATAGTTTCAGAGTTTCAGGCTTTATTTACACTGAGGTCTTTGAGCCATTTGGAATTGACTTTTGTGCAGGGTGAAAGATAGGGGTTTAGTTTCATTCTTCTACAAGTGGAGATCCAGTTTTGCCACCAAGATTTGTTGAACATGCTGTCTTTCCTCCAGTGAATATTCTTGGCCCCTTTATCAAATATCAGGTGGCTGAACAGGTGGCTGAAATTGCATTTGCTCATATTTGGGTCTTCAGTTTTGTTCCATTGGTCTATTTTTGTGCCAGTACCATGTTGTTTTTATGACTATAGCTCTGTAATGCAGCTTGAAATCTGGTATAGTAATCACCCTGGCATTGCTCTTAGTGCTCAGGGTTACTTTGGCTGAGGTCTTTTGTGCTTCCATATGAATCTTAGGATAGTTTTTTCCAATTCTGTGAAAAATGTCATGGGGATTTTGATTGGCATTGCCTTGAATCTACATATGACTTTTGGTAGATGGTCATTTTCACAATATTAATTCTTCCAATCCATGAGCATGGGAGGTCCTTCCATCTTCTGGTGTCTTCCTGAATTTCTGTCTTTAAAGATTTAAACTTTTCATTGTAGAGGCCTTTAATGCCTTTGGTCAGGTTTACTCCGAGATATTTTATTATTTTTTTTGCAGCTATTGTGAATGGAAGTGTTTCCATGTGCTCTTTCTCTGATTGCTTGTTATTGGTATATAGAAAGGCTACACACTTTAGTAGGTTAATT
>NW_008341333.1:171956-172342 GCF_000622305.1 Nannospalax galili | reverse complement strand
TTTTTCTCCATTTAGAATGATGTTGGCTGTGGATTTGTTGTATATAGCTTTAATTATCTTTAGTTATGTTGAGGTATGTTCTCTTTGGTCCAATTCCCTAGAGAACACTGAACATAAATGCATGTTGAATTTTTGTCAAAGGCTTTCTCTGCATTGATTGATAATGACCATGTGGTTCTTGTCTTTGAGTCCATTTATTTGATTTATGACATTTGTTGACTTACGTATATTGAACCATCCCTACATTTCTGGAATAAAGCCAGCTTGATCATGGTGGATGATCCTTTTGATGTGTGTCTGTATGCGATTTGCAAGTATTTTATTGAGAATTTTTGCATCTATGTTCATTAAGGATATGGGTCTATAGTTTTCTTTTCTGGTTGTAC
>NW_008341333.1:170454-171615 GCF_000622305.1 Nannospalax galili | reverse complement strand
AATTTGTAGATTTATCTTTTCAAAGATTTGTTGGATTTGTTCTTTGTATTGTTTTCTTTGTTTCAATGTCATTAATTTCTGCTCTGATTTTTGTTATTTCTTCTCCTCTGCTGGGTTTGGGTTTCATTTGTTCTTGCCTTTCAAGTGCCTTGAGTTGCAGTGTTAGGTCATTTATTTGGGCTCTTTCCAATTTTTAAATGTAGGCACTTAGAGCTATAAACTTCCCTCTTAGGACTGCTTTTAATGTGTACCAGAGGTTGTGTTGTGTTGTATTTTCCTTTTCATTGAATTCCAGGAATTCTTTTATTTCATTCTTAATTTCTCCTTTGACCCACTCATTGTTTAGGAGTGTGTTGTTCAGTCACCACGAGTTCGTGTAGTGACTAGCGCTTTGTCCAGTGTTGATTTTTGAGCTTTATTGCTTTGTGGTCTGATAGAATGCTTGGAATTATTTTAATTTATCTTTTTGTATTTGTTGAGGTTTGTTTTGTGGCCCAGTATATGGTCAATTGTGGAGACGGGTCCATGTGGTGCTGAGTAGAAATTGTATTCTTTGGTGTTTGGGTGGAATAATCGAAAGATGTCTGTTAGGTATATTTGATGTATGGTATCATTTAATTCAGATGTCTCTCTCTTTATTCTTTGTCCAGTTGACCTGTCTAATGGAGACAGTGCGGTATTGAAGTCCCCTACTGTTACTGAGTTGGGGTTAATCTGTATCCTAAAGTCCTGTAGTGTTGTTTTTATGAATTTGGGTGCACCAGTGTTTGGTGCATATATGTTAAGGATTATAATATCTTCTTGGTTAACCACTCCTTTGATCAGAATGAAGTGATCCTCCTATCCTTCTGATTAGTTTTACTCTGAATCCTATTTTGTCAGATATTAGAATTGCAACCCCTGCTTGTCAGTGCCATTTGCTTGGAATATTCTTTTCCATCCTTTTACCTTAAGGTAGCGCCTGTCCTTGAAGGTGAAATGGGTTTCTTGCAGACAGCAAAGAGATGGATTTTGTTTCTTATTCCATTCACTTAGCCTGTGTCTTTTCTGGGGAGTTCAGTCCATTGATATTTAAAGTTATTATTGAAAGGTGTGGATTGGTTGCCATCATTTTGATTACGGTTTGCATTCTTTGGCTAATTTTGTGTTTCCACAACTATA
>NW_008341333.1:95251-169976 GCF_000622305.1 Nannospalax galili | reverse complement strand
CTGGTTCATGCCATTATCTTGGGATTCTTCTCCTTCCTGTATGCCTATGATTTGTAAGTTTGGTCTTTTTATAGTGTCACACAATTCCTGCATATTCCATTCTTGTTCTTTCTTACATTTTTCATAATCTTTGCTTCTGTGGTCTAGTTTGTCCACTTTGTCTTCTAGTCTTGATACTCTGTTTTCCATTTCGTTCATCCTGTTGTTGAGGCTTTCTACTGTCGTTTCTAATTGGCTTACTGAGTGTCTCACTTCCTTCTTCATTTCAGCCTGACTATTCTTCAATATTTCGATCTCTTTTCTGAATTCATTCAGAAGTTTATCCCTATCTTCCTAGTTCTCTGATTTCTCTGTGTGTTCTTTAAATTCACTGAATTCTTTTATCATGTTTATAATTGTTCTTTTGAGTTCCATGTCCTGCATTATGTTTAGGGGGTTCTCATTGTGCTCCTTAGATTACTATTGGTATTTGGTGGTGATATGTTATTTTGGTTTTTAATGTTATTGTTTTTTCTCTGTGATTTTGACATGTGAATTTCTTTTGTAGTTTCTGATTCTCATGTGAGACTCAGGCCTTGAAGTTTAGGTCGGCTTCTTTTTGTGAACTTTATGTGTCTCTGTGGTTTACTTTTTGGGCATGAAATGGTGGTTCATCTAAGCTTCTGGTTCTCTCTTTTGATTTTATATTGGAGTGGCTGAATTGCTTTTGTCTTCAGGAGTTCCCACAGAGGCCCAGTTCAGATGAGGGTCAGATGTTTTCAGGCTTTCTCCTAAGGTCTGGATTCCTCCAGGAACGATTTTGGCTTCAGGAATTTGGGGTTTGTACTGGACTGAGAGCATGGCCCAGGAAAGATGCTGGTCTAGGGAAGCTGGTGGCTGTGCCTCCAGAGATGCAAAGGCAGATGGGGTGGGAAGAGCGCCCAAGGACTCCTGGGGACTGCACTGAGGAGCTGGGTTGGTCTGGATGCAAAGGACTCAGGAAGAGGAAAGGTCAGCCCCCATGTCCCAGAAAGAGGCTGGGGGGTGGTGCAGGCTCAGGGAAGCAGAGGGTGTTGAGGGTGGGGCCAGGCCCAGAAGCAGTGCTCCTGGGGGCCCAGCGAAGGCACTACTTTGGTCTGGATGAATAGGATGAGGGAGCAGTATTGGTTCCCCAGGTGTCTGGGGCCCCAAGACAAGCATGGGGCAGGGCCCAAACTCAGAGGAGAGAATGGAGGCAGAGATAGGAAGGTGAATGAGGCTGGGGGAGTCAAGGTGCGGAGGGCGCAATGGACTTACCCTGGAGAGAGGCCTGCAGGTAGGAGAGAGGCCTGTGGCAGTCCTTCAGGCCCAGGGAAGCAGAGTGTCTCCTCTATTCTTTTAAAAAAAAAATATTTTTATGTATTTTGCCAGCATGTATGTAAGTGCAACTATGCCATGCAATGCCCACAGATGCCAGAAGAGTGTCTGATCCCTGGGAACTGGAGTTACAGGAGTTGGCTGTCATGTGGGTGCTGGGAACTGAACTTGGGTTCTCTGGAAGAGCACCAAGTGCTCTTTACCACTGAGCCATCTTTCCAGCGCTTGTTGAATTCCAATCAAATGTTGGGATCATTTATTTTACAATTTTATTTTACTTATTTTGAGACACGGTTTCATGGACATGTAGTCCAAGCTGGCTTGAAACTCTCTATGTAGCTGAGGATGACTTTGAACTCTTAGACTCCTGATCCTTCTTGCCTCTATCTCCCACGTATTATGATTACAGGTGTGTGCCACCACATTTGGCTTGTCTCCTCTACTCTTTAAATTGAAGGGTTCACCAAGGTGCAAGTGAGACTAGGTTGTGACTAGAATAGGTGTAATTTCTCTCACTTGGGCTGGGAGAATGCTTAGTAGGAAAGGACCCGTTCAACATGCTGAAAGTGTAGGGAGGGACTTAACGGTTGCGGGGCGGGGGGTGGAACCTGATTTTGATTCCCATGGCAGCTAACAACTGTCCATAATTTCCATTCCAGGGGATCTGATGCCCTCTTCTGACCTCCTGGGCATTGTATGAAACTGGTGCATTTCCATACATGCAGGCAATACACTCATACACATAAAATATTTTTAAAAAGAATTTATGGATAGTTAATGGTTGCTGGGAGTAGAGGAGACAGCCTATGAGGCTCCTTACCACCCCCAAGGATTTATAGAGTTAATGGTTGCTAGGGGAAGGAGAGAGGCCCATTCCTCCCTAAGGACTCATAGACCATTAACAGTTGCTCTGAGATGTATTTTCAGTGGTGAAGCTATCCATAAGCCGCTCATGCTTCTACGAGTAACCCTTCACCTATGTTCCTGTAAGCAACCCCAGTAAAACTCACTGGGGCCTTGTGGAGAGGGAAAAGTGCCTAATGTGCAAGCCTGATAACTGAGTTCAAGCTCCAGACCCATGTAAAGGTGGAAGGAGAGAATCATTTATCTCACAGAATTGTCCTTGGGTCTCCATTTCTATGCCATGACATGTACACAGCCTCACCCCTAATAATAATCATTGATTTCATTAAGCTACACTTAGGTAGAATAATTTTTTTCTCACTATTACCCTATGTGGGATGAGTATATGCTTGTTCATATCTCCTCAGAACAAGTTCATACAACAGTCAATTAACATTGGCTACACCAGCAACAATAGAAAAGGGGCAAAGATACAGAATAAGTTAAAAAGTCAAAATTAATAAAAAATAAAGTTAATTTAAAAAGATAGGGCTAATGAGATGGTTCAGTGGGCAAAGGAGCTGCTGCCAAGACTGATGACCTGAGTTGGAGTCTCTGGATTCAAGTGGTAGAGAGACAACCGACTCACACATGTTGTCCTCTGACCTCCCACATACCCATACATACATTAAATGTAATAAATTTTTTTTAAAGACTAGGGCTGGAGAGATGGCTCAGTGGTTAAGAGCACTGCTGCTCTTGCAGAGGATCTGGGTTCTATTCCTAGCACCCACATGGTAGCTAACAACTATCCTTAACTCCAGTTCCATGGGGCTCCCACACCCTCTTCTGATCTCCATGGCCAGATCTTACCTACATGCAGGCAATACACTCACACACATAAAATAATAAAATATTTTAAAAATTTTAAAAAGATAATGGGAGGGAAGTAAAAAGGAGAGAAAAAATTCAAACAGGGTGAAAGTGAGAAAAGAAAATCCAATTAAAAAAATAAGACCGGATGAGTAGAAAAAAATTAAAACTTCAAAAGCAAAAGATTCCTTCCAGTCATTTCATGAATTAGAGAAACTTCTTTCCAAGCCTTCTAATATCACAGTATAGCAGGCACTGGGTTGCAGCTGACGTGATTCTTCTGAGCTTCCACCAAACAGGCTGGCAACAGCAGAAGGTGACACTCTGCCAGCTCTCTCCCTCCAGGCAGGTTGAGGGAGTTATGCCCCAGAAGAGCTATATTTACTTCTGGAAGCATTATATATGCAAACCCTGGGGCACAGTGAAAGTGGGAGCTGCTTTCTTTCCAGGCCAAGGTTTGTTGGTGTGTATCTGACACTGGGGTTCATGCTTGCTCCAATGGCCCTCAGTCTGTTTGGCATTACACAAGCCATGGTGTACCTCTGAATGACCCAGCATGAAGGAAGTAATCAAACTGACTTCTTTGTTGGAGGGGGTACCATGGGGACCAAACCCTTTGAGAACTTTGGCTTCATGCTCTCTGGCTTGGACCCCACATGAAACTACATATGTGGTCTTGATTCCTGTCACAGAGGGTGGTACCATTGACCACTGATTACCATGTCCTTTACTTCCCTCCTTCCCACAGCCCCACTTCCAGTGATTGAACCTCTCAGTGGATTTGAGAGACTCTGCCTTATCTATGGCTGGCCCTTGGTGACCATTTCTTAGTCACTGCAATGGTGTATCCCCAGGGACCTCGAGTTGTGATTGTTCTCTATTTTATGATCCTCACAGTATTTCAGTCCCTAAAGATGGGACACTTCAAAAGATGGCGCTTGGCTTTGCTGAGTGTGTGATTTCTTCTCCAAAGCTTATACAGAAGATGCTTTCAGGCCAATCTTCCTAATGGACTTAAGAGCTTCTAAGAATCATGGGCTTCCTCCTGAGGAACAGATCCTCAAAAAACCTTAAGAGTAAAAATAATTTGGTTTATCTGGGGCAACTGTATGGTCTTAAACACCCAAAAGGAAAGTATAACCAAAGATGAAAGGGATCAGTATAATTCTTTAAGAGTACATATGTATAGCTAAAGGCAACATAACAAGAAACAATGCCAGACAGGAGATACCTTCCTTTGAGTTATTGGCCAGGGTGGCCCAGGGGACTCCAAGACAGTAACCCAGCATAGAACTTGGAAAATGAACAACAGACCCCAATCCTATCTAAAGGAATATTGACAACTGATTGCTGCTAGATGAGGAACAGCTGATCTTCCTAAAACAAGGAACTCTAGATAGGCTGACTAGACTCAGCAGATTGATAAGCATTGGGGAACGGCTGGGGGCACTGACAACACAGTGGACAGTAACAGGGATGACAGAATATATGGGATCCAGTGGTGGGGGCAGGCTATGGGAGGGTGCCATTTGGGATGTGGGTATATAGATGAATAAGACTGTGTGGGATGTTCTGTATGAAATACACACACACAATCAATCAATAAAAAATGAGTTATATTTGAGGAAGAAGCATAAAAATTTGCTTCATGTTAATTAATAGATGTGAAAAACATTACCACTGAAATCTACCTGATGACTTTATATCCATGCTCAGGTGCCAAGGATCTCAGAAAGTAACTGACTGTGACTAGGAGTAATCAGATAGATAGAGATTAGAGACACATGTGCAAACATCTAAGTGTTAATTGCATTAAAAATGAATTTTTCTGTATGAAACAGTGTATTTTAAAATGAAATGGAGATCTTTTTTAAAGGTTAAAACCTCATTCAATTTTATGTCTTTTAGGGTTTATACTGAATGCAATACTGTATGACTATATTAATTCAAGTGTGAACCTAAAATTTTACAGCCAATTTTGGAGGAGATGCATCTTTGCTATGGAAATTGTTATTTGAATATGTCAATGCTGTTGTAATGAAATTCTTCTAATTATGTGGTTATTAAATTAGAAAAAAAAACCCAGAATCATGGGCTTCTCCTGTATCTCAGCGGTCCCTTTACCGTGCAGTGGCTTACACTCTCTGACTTAACCTTACGTAAGCTTTCAGCCTTGGTTCCCTTCCCACACTTGGGGACCAGAGGATGAAGCTGCAAATGACTTTATACTTTGAGATCTTTGTATGTCTCTGGTGTTAAGGTTTCTCCTCTTACTAATTCTTAGAGCATTTCCTCTTCTTTCCTCAGAATAGTTTCTTCATTGCTGTAACTCTTGTCATTTGCAGTCACATATTTATTACTCATCTTGTTCCCTTGCGATTAGTGTTTTAAGATTTAAGAAAAAAATATTGGTTTTTTTTTTTTTTTTTTTTGAAACAGGGTCTCCCTGTAGCCCCAGCTGGCCTGGAATTTGATATGTAGACCACGCTGGCCTTGATCTCACAGAGATCTGCTTGTCTTTGCCTCCTGAGTGCTGGGATTAAAGCATGCATCACCACATCCAGTGTTAACTTTAAAGTTTTAAATTTAAAAAATTGGGGCTGGAGCGTTGGATCAGTGGTTAAGGGTACTGGACCTGGGTTCAGTTCTACAAGCATCCATAACTCCAGTTCCAGAGCATTCATTGCCCTTAGCCGGCATCTGCTGGCGCTGCACACATGGGTGTACTTACATACATGCAGGCAAAACATGCATGTTCAAAATAAAAATAAAAAATTTTCTTTTTAAAAATTAAAATTTTAGGGGGGGCTAGAGAGATGGCTCAGCAGTTCATGGACAACAATCTGTAACTCCAGTTCCAGATCTGTAGCCTTCCTCTGGTTGCTGCTACATGCAGGCAATACACAAATACACATAAAATAAAAATAAAATATTTTTTTAAAAAATTAAAAATTTAGGGCTGAAGAGATGGCTCAGCAGTTGAGACTACTCACTGCTCTTGCAGGAGACCTGGGTTTGATTCCCAGTACCCAGATGGTGGCTAACAACCATTCATAACTCTAGTTCCAGGGGCTCCAATGCCCTCTTCTGACCTCCATGGGTATTACATGACACAGGCGTACTTGCACACATGCAGTCAATACATTTATACACATAAAAATAAAATATTAAAGAAAATTAAAAATTTAAATTTATGTGTTTACGATTGAATGAATGCCATGTATGTGGGAACCCTTGGAGACCAGAAGAGGGCATTGCATCCCTTGGAGCTGGAGGTACAGGTGTTTGTAAGCTGCTAGATGTTGGTGCTGGGAACCAAATTTGGATCCTTTGGAAGAGCAGGAAGCACTCTTAATCTCTGAGCCATCTCTTCAGCTCTAAAATTAGTGTTTTACTTAAGACATCTTCCTAACTTTAGACCAGGGTTTCTTTCTCAGCACTACAGCTATTTTGCATCAGGTACTTTTTCATAGTAGACACTGTCATGTGCATGTAGGATGTTTGGCAGCATCCCTGGATTCAACCCCCTAGATGCCAGTAGCAACTGTTGGTTGTAACAATCAAATCTCCAGATATTGCCAAGTGTCCCCATTGGAGGTAATATGGTCTTTGTCTAAGAACCACTGCCCTAAATGTTGGGGATGTAGTTCAGTGGTAGAGTTCATTTTGTATTTGCAAAGATCTGGGCTTATGTCCCAGCATTAAAAAAAACCCTTATAAGCCAACTAAATCATGGCTACACATAAAGATAAGTTCATCTAATGCATTTGAAAAGCTTTAGATGACTGAGTCAACTGGTACTGACTTCTGTGCAAGCTGGGAGGGAAGCACTGTCCTTCACTTCTTCTACACCCTCCTTCCTCAACACATGTTCAAATGTGCTTCACTGCTCTGAAACACCACCTGTTAGTAAATACATGTCCATCTGCTCATGGTTTTCTGGTTTTTTTCTTGCATCTTTGCACCTTCATTGGTCTTAAATATTAAACTTTTATGGGACGTCTTTACACTCATTAAGTCCTTTTCCTAATTTTTTAAAATTTGAGTATGTCGTATTTCTTTTATATATATTTTGGTTTTATAAGAATTTTAAACTTGACTCATCGATTTCTAAAAACTATTGCAGTTTTGCTTGGGACTACACGAACTGTGTGAGAAATGCCATCTTTCCATTATTATGTGTTTCAATATATGGAGAAAGCTATGTCTCCATATCCTAGTTTGTTTCTTCATTGCTGTGACAAAACACTCTGACCACTACCAACTTGGGGAGGAAAGGGTTTATTCAGCTTTCATATCCCGGGTCACAGTTCATCCGGGAACCCAAGGTAGGAACTCAGGGCAGGAACCTGGAGGCAGGAGCTGGAGCACAGGCCATGGAGGAATGCTGCTTACTGGCTTGCTCCCCTGGCCCCTGCTCAGCCTGCTTTCTTATGCCACACAGGCCCACCTGCCCAGGGGTGGCACCACCCACAGTGGGCTGGGCCCTCCCACATCACTCATCAAGAAGATGCCCCTCAGACATGGCCACAGGCCATTCCAATAGAGGCAATTCCCCAGTTGAGGCTCCTTCAACCCAGGTGTGTCAAGTTGACACTAAAGCTATCCAGCACACTCCATTTATTTGGTTATTCATCTGGATTCCCTGGGGATAGACTTTGTTCATCAAGCATCTTCTTGTCACAGGCCACAACTTTTCAGCTGTAGGCCCAAAGCCATCTACGCAAGCTTCTGAAATTTTAACTGTGCATGTTAAGCTTCATTTCAAGTGGTTTTGAGGTTGCTCAGATAACTACTTTTGACTATAATTCTAGCACTTGGGAAAGGGAGGCAGGAGATTAGGAGTTCAAGGCTAGCCTCTACTACATAGTGAGTTTGAGGCTAGACCAGGGTACATGAGACCTCATTTAAAAACAAAGTGGCTGAGGAATGTAGCTGAATTGATGAGTACCGAGTACTTGTTCAGCACTTAGGGGCCCTGGGTTTGAACTCCAGCACCATATGAACCACGTATGGTGACACATATCTGCATTACAGCACTTGGGAAGTGGAGGCAGAAGGCTCAAAAGTTCAAGGCCAGGGCTGGAGAGATGGCATAGCAGCTAAGGGTACTAGATACTCTTACACAGGGCCCAAGTTCGGTTCCTAGCACCCACACAGCAGCTAACAACCATCCATAACTTCATTTCCAGGGGATCTTATGCCCTTTTGTGGCTTCCACAGGCATTGCATGACTTGAATGTACTTACATGTAGGCAATACACACACACACACACACACACACACAGTTCAAGGCCATCCTGGGCTACATAATGAGTTAGGTTATAACTAACATAAAGATTCGTTTGCCTTAAAAAAAAAAAAAAAGGAAAGGAAGATAAGGGAGAAATAAAATATGAGGCTCCCAAGAGGCTGGCTAGTACCTGCCAAGCTTTGTGTGATTATCACTGATGTTCAGTGGGCACTGATTTCACCTTTGGGCAGCTCCTTTGGATTCAGCAGCATCCATAAAATTTATCATGGGCTCCCCATCACCAAGCTATACTCTAACCTTGTATTTGATATTGATTTACTTAACATACACAGCACATTATTGAAACATTTTATCTTCAAATAACCCAAGGGGAGTTTCTTAAAAATTATTTTAAGTTTTGACTTTTGGTTTGTCTTTTTTCACGCAGGTTCTCCCTGTAGCCCCAGCTGGCCTGGAACTCACTATGTAGACTAGGCTGGCCCTGATCTCCATCTGCCTCTGCCTCCCAAGTGATGGGATTAAAGGTGAGCATCACCACACCTGCTAAATTTTGACTTTTTGAGACAGGTTCCTGTTGTTTGGTCTCAAACTTACGGCAGTCCTCCTGTTTCAGATTTCCTCCCAAGAGCAGAATTACAGATGTGTGCCACCATTGTGGCACAACTGCCCATTTTTGTTTTGTTTTGGATAGGTCTCATTACATACCTAAGGCTGGTCTCAAATTTGTCTCATTGCTGAGATTACATGTGTGCACTGCCACATCCAACATGAAGACGATTTACAAAAACATTAAGATGAAAAAAAATTAGGTTTAAAATGACAGACTAACCTGTCCTCAGCCATCTATGGTAAATGAGTATGTTCAATCCCTTCTGACTTTTGAGACCAATGCCTGCTTGCACAGTATTCTACCTTCTCATACTGTAGGATACCTCTCCACTGATGTGCTGTAAACTCTGTGCCCGTGGAAGGTATTTAGTTATCAGACAAGTTGAAGTAAAATCAGATGAATCAATTTTTGATGGCATTGCCAAGGTATAAACAACAAACCATTTCAGGAAAGGATATTCTTGTTGCTTCAAGTTTGGGAGCGTCCACATAATTGAACATATCCAAGTTCCTGAGAGTGGTTGAGCTTGCGCCTTGTTTAAGCTAGCTTGCTCTGGTGTTTTGGGCTGCTAGCCAAGCGATCTACTACTGAGCCAAATTCCCAACCCCGTCCTCTGGTCTGTAAACTGTCTATGGAAGACAGCCAAGTTCTGTTTTTTCCCCAGGTTCCTCCCTGACATGATGCCGACGCATTGCTCTCAATAATCTGTTCATGTTATAACAGTTAATTCCATCATTTTGTTTTCTCCAAACTCTGGTTTCTGACTATTATTTTCCAAGTACACTCAGAAGTTGCTTCCCATGAGTTTTATTCAGTTTAGATTCTGCTCTTTTGGAAGTGCTGCCTTTGAAGGGGCCTTAGAAGCAGAACCAGGGTTCTAAAGAAATGGCAATTTGAACCAGTTTTACATATTTTAATTTGAATATGGGATGCAGTGGGGAATAGGGTCCCCATGACATCTTAAGGCAAAAAATTTCTGCCCTGAATTGTTTGAAAATTATTGTGCTAGCCATTGGGTTCCTCAGTATTACCAACAACATATATTTTTTGAGGTGTCTCCTGTTCAATATCTTTTTAAAATTTATTTTATGTGTATGTATATGCCTGAGTATATATATGTACAAGTACATGCAGGTGGTTGTGAGCCACCATGTGGGTGCTGGGAACTGAATCTGGGTCCTTTGGAAGAGCAGCGACTGTTCTTAACCACTAAGTCATCTCTCCAGCCCTGCTCAATATCTAATTATTTAAATCTGATATAGATAAGGAACTTTTACAACCTTATACTGTGATCTACCTCCAAAATCTTTCATTTTTAGTATAAAGTGTGCAGTTATTGCTTTTCTCTTTCCAAAATAAAATGAGAGATCATTGACACAACATGCAGAAATTAGAACACTTTATTATAAACATTTTCAGAATATAAACTGATCTTGTGTGAAGATTCTTTGAAACTTTTAAAACTATATGTAAGATAAACTTATTATTTTATATGGTATTTCACTTTTCAATCTAGAAAATACACTGCAAGTTAGCTCTAACAAAGGAAATATAAATTGTTTCATAGAGAAAACTAGTGAGCATAAAAATATGTGACTCAAAACTAAGACAAACCCAACCAAGAAAGATTCTAGTCTTTTAATTCTCCAATTTTAAATAAGTGATCTCCCAAGGGAAAATAATCCCATCACAGCAATTTGATGAATAAAAGCAGAGCCACTCTCATAAGGGAAATTACATTATATGAAAAATGTAAGAAAAATGTAATAATGTTTTCAGAAAATGAGGAAATTTCCATTAGGAAAGCAAGCACACTTTTTCATGTCTACTTTGTTAGAGGTTAAAGTATCTATTCACACAGGAAAAGGGACATCGACAGGACCGCATGAAACCAAGTTCTTCAACTATTATTTCAATTTAATCCAAGGAGAACCAGCTAAAGAGCTTCAAAATCCAAGGATAGACTGGTCCCAGAGCATTTCCTCCTCTGTCCGTTCTTCGCCTTGTTCCTTTCTCTCTTTTCTACGTTTACGGTCCTCTTTCTTCGAGGATACATCTCGATTTTTTTTCTCTTTCCGATTCTTAAGCTTTTCTGTACTGCCCTGTACAGTTTCTATGTCTACCTTTGTTTTCTTTCTTTGGATGCTCTTGTGTTTGTTGAAATCCATTTCCTCAGAACTTCTTTTCCTCTCATGCTTGGGTCGCTCCTCCTCTGCTTCTTCTCTGCTCTCCTCTGGATATCTTTTCCTCCTCTGATGCATCTGTTTATGACTGGCTTGAGGGTGGCTGGTACTGCGTCCTGAGCAGAGGTGTGTATGAACTCCATAGTCTACACTGTATGAGCTACAATTATATTCTTGTTGACTAAGGTTCGGGGGGATGGGTTTTTCTGAGAAATGGTCCCTGGTAAATTGACAATAGCTCAGGGAGTCTAGTCTCATCCTACTGTCATGAGTAGGTAACCACTGAGGTAACTGGTTTTCTACTGTTTGTGAAATATTGCATGATCGTGGGTAGGTCTGGATGGTTCCAGATGGGAGTCTTTGATCAAACATTCTATACCTAGGTCTGGAATCAACCTCTTGTCTATACCCATAGTTTTCCAAATAGTTCCCCCTCATCCTTCTGAAACAAGTCTTTGGCTCTAAGCCTCTGGCTTTCTGTACTTTAATATAATCTTCAAGTTCATCTTGAAAAGAGTCATATGAATTGTTTGAATGCTTCATTAGGTTGACAAAAAGGAATTCTCTGTAGAGAAGATGGGAGGAAAGTCCTTACTGGATTATTTTGTTCTAAACATTTCTTTCTTAGAGCTTCAAAAACAAAAAAGAAGCCCAAATTGAAACCTAGTTCATCATAGATGTTTACTATTTTGATAATATATATAAAAATGGTTAAATATCTTTCAAGCCATTCACAAGTAACTATACCTTTCTTTTAAACTGATAGAGTGTAGAAAGGAGCTGACACATAGGATGTTTCTTAGGGCTAAAAATGTAAGACAACAGGGATGTGTGAATGACATACCTATGGTGGGTGGCCTGATCTAAATGTTTAGATAATTTCTAAAGTTCTGATGCTTCAGGTTCCTGCATATTGTTTTCTAAGACAAATAACAGAACCACAAGGAAGTAATTTAATCTTTAAAATCTTCAGTTTACTCAAATAAAACAAATGCACATACTTACCTGACTACAGTACTCTAAGGCTTACTAATGAAAGGATGTGATGTTTGTAAAAGCGATTTGGGAATGTTGGAATGAGAAATTCAGCTACAAGATGGAAACTACTCTTAGGTATAGGGCGTAAGGGAAGACAAATAAGCAGTTCTGTAGCATCTGTATTGTGCTGGGATTCCATTCTATTACTTCTGATTGGTATAAAGGCATTCTAGAATGCCTTCTGGTTTGTTCTCTCAAAGTACTGGTAAGGGGGAGGGGGCAGCAATATAGCTCAGGGTGTAAAGGTGCTTGCCACGCAAGCCTGACCACCTGGGTTCGATCACTGGAACCCACATAAAGGTGGAAGGAGAGAAATGACTCCACAAAGTTGTCCTCTGACCTTCACACATGTGCTGTGGCTCGTGTCCTTGCATGATAGTAACGATAATAATGATGATAACTGGTAAGAAGTGTAAGGGTGGAAATGGAGAAGAAAGCTGAGATGGACACAACAGTGGTAGGACTGATGTGGAAAAACATTTTAGAAGAAATTCATGTGTGCTAGAATTTTTATTTGCTTTTTGTTTCTTGGTGAGGGAGAACAATAACTATTCCCAATTCTCTTTCTTCCATGTCAAAACATAACAACAAACAATAATATGCACTATGAGAGGATAATGTCCAAGGCATTTCTGATGGTATAGTTTACCTCCAAAATTAGGAGGAAGTGTAAAACCCTATGTAGAACTGAATATTGCTTCCCTTTAACAAATACAAATCTAACAAAGCACTCTGGAGTCACTAATGTAAGCTATTTTTCCTGGCAGTTTTAGATGAAAAAGAAGTCTAAATGAAAATTAATTTGATGAATTAGAAAAATGAGCTACCATTTAATTTGAGATGTCTAAAAATTCTGACTATGACAATAAATTATAATTGTGATGAAGAGCATGATATTTTGAGACTTCAAAAAAGATGCACACAAATAGTCAATAGACACATGAAACACTATTGAGGATCATTAGATAGCAAAAGAATGTGAATTAAAACCACAATGAGGTATTACTACACCCTCATGGAATGACTGGAATTAGGTAGACTGACTAGACTTGGTGAGGAGGTGGAACAACTGAACTCTGGCATCTCACTGGCAGGAATGTAAAAGGTACAAGCACAGTGTCTTAACCAAGTTATATATACAGTTAAGAAATTATCTAAGCTGGGCACAGTGGTGCATGCCTTTATTCCCAGCACTTGGGAGGCAGAGGCAGGTGGATCACTGTGAGTTCAAGGCCAGCATGGTTTACATAGTGAGTTCCAGGACAGCTGGGGTTACAGAGAGACCCTGTTTCAAAAAGACAAAAAATTTTTAAAAAAGGTCTAGCTATAGCACTCCTAGGCATTTACCCCAATGGAAATACATGTCCATTCATTGTACATGAATGCTTAAGGAGTTTTATTTGTAATAACCTCACATAGAAGAAAAAAACAAACCTCAAAATGTGAATCAACAGGTGGTTCTGGAGATTGAACTCAGGTAGCACTTAGCCACTCCCCAACCCCAGTAAATCAACAGGTGGATAAACCAAGTGATATGACTACACAATGGACTAAACATTACTAATGTTTACAAAAAGTACAATCCCAAAGTCCATCCATTGAGAAGTAGACAAACAAAATGTTAATGGAAAGGGAATGAAGCACACAGTACAATGTGGATGAACCTTGAAGGGATATTATGCTAAATGAAACAAGCCAGACTCCAAAGATTAGATGGCACAGATATGAACGAACCCTTACCTTTACCAGGCTGAGAACTTGGTGGAGAAATTTGATCATATTCAACCATTAATTGCTTCAGTTTTTCAGCAGGAACATTCCACAGTGAAGACTCCAACAATCAGAAAACTAAAACACCAGGAGGTAGAGATTACATCTGTTTCTAATACTCAACTCTCATTTACCTGAAACCAAGCACAATTTTGTTATAGATTAAAATGTACAACTACATAATTGGCATAGACCAAATCTACAAAATCCACCTTTATTTTCTGATTTGCTGTTAATCTGAAAACAAAGATGCCCAGTGTGGAAGGAGACATCAACTCCCAGTGAGTTGTCTTCTGACTTTCACATGTGCACTATAGCATATATGCCTACACACTGGCATGCACACACAAATAACCAATGTAAGGGGGAAAACCCTACTTTGAGGGCCAAGGAGCCTGCTCAGTGGGTATAGAGGCTGTCACACAAGCACAAAGACCTGAGTTCAAATCCCAAGAACTGTAATGCCAGGTGCAGTGTAACATGTCTGCAATCTCAGTGCTCCTACTGTGAGATAGGGAGACAGAGAAGGAAGAATCTCTGGAAGTTTGCTGAGTATATGCATGGTGAACAAAGTGACCAAGTAACGTGGAAGGGTAGAAATGACAGCCAAGGTTATCTTCTGACCTCCATGTCAGCGCTGTGGAACACATATATGCATTCCCAAGTCAATTTATATATTGAGAATTTCACCTTAGTCAGAATAGCTATTATTAAGAAAACAACAATAAATGCTAGCAAGGACTTGGGGCAGAGGGCCTTATGCACTGCTGATGAGAATGTAAACTTGTCCAGCTGCTATGGAAATCAGCATGGAGGTTCCTCAAAACAAACAACAACAACAAAAAAATAGAACTGCATGACCCAGCTTTATCTGGGTGTAAACCTGCGGGACTCAAATCAACATACTATTCACAATATCCAGGTTATGGTATCAAGTTATCAACAGATAAATGGATAAAGAAAATGTGGTATACACACATAATGGAATTTTATTCAGCCATAAAAATATGAAATTGCTGGAAAATGGATGCAAACTAGAGATTGTCATATTAAGTGAAATATACTACACTCATGGACAAATAGTGCATATTTTATCTCATTCATGGGTCCTAGATTTGTACATATAGCTATACACACAGACACACACACACAGGAGACATGAGAACATAAGGAAGACTAGGGGAAGGAGGGAGACCAGCAGAAAGGGAAAAGAGGATGAGGAGGCTGGGAGGATATGTGGGAATGAATATAGTCAAAGTACATGATATACTTCAAACTTTTTATGAAGCTCGTCACTATGCATAATGAATAAAAGGTAGTTAATACAACTTTTTAAATGATTATTTTTAAAAGCTTTAAAAGGGTTTTGCTTGCTTTCAAATCTGTAGAAATAATTTTACAGTCTAGAAGAAGCCAGTAAGTCTTCCTTAGTTTTTCTTCACAAGGTGAGGTACATACCTGTAATCCTAGGACTGAGAAAGGAAAGATAGGGTCTTGCTGCATTTCTAGGATGGCCCTGAATTCCTTAAATTCAGTGATCCTTTTACCCCAGCCTTCAGAGTAGTTAGGGATATTAGTACATGTCCCTATAGAAGCAGCTGTAGAAGCCAGTAATTTTTTAAAACATGGATCTTGGGGATTTGAACTCAGGTTCTCATGCTTGCATAGCAAGCAGTTACCTAATGAGATCTCCCCAGCCCCAGAAGTCAATACTTTTCTGAGCTGGAAAGATGACTGAGTGGTTAAGAGAGTGCTTACTGCTCTTACAGAGGCCCAGGTTCAGTTCTCAGCACCCACATCTGGCTTACAACCACCTATAACTCCAGTCCTAGGGGTCCCAATGCCCTCTTCTGGCCTCCACAGGTTCCTGCATGCATGTGGTACACATAAGCTCATGCAGACACACACACACAAATAAAAAAAAAACCTTTAAAAAAAAATATATTCTAGCCAGGTGTGGTATGGTGGCATGCCTTTAATCCCAGCACTTGGGAGGCAGAGGCAGGTGAATCTCTGTGAGTTCAAGGCCAGTCTGGTCAGTCTGGTCTACATACTGTGTTCTAGGCCAGCTGGGGCTAACAAAAAAAAAAAAAAAAAAAAAAAAAAAGCCATCAAGTCTTTTGGTTGGGGGCTGTCCCATACCTAAGGCAAAGAAGACAAAGAAGTCTCTGGAGTCCATCAACTCTAAGTTCCAGCTTATGGAAAGTGGAAAGTACATGCTGGGGTACAAGCAGACTGATGTTTGACAGGGCAAAGCAAAACTGGTCTCCTTGCCAACAACTACCCAGCTTTGAGGAAATCTGAAACAGACTATTGAGCTATGCTGGCCAAATTGGTTTCTATCATTACAGTGGCAAGAACAGTGAAATGGGCACAGCATGTGAACAACAGTATTGAGTGTGCACACTAGCTGTCATTGATCCAGGTGATTCTGGTAGTATTATTAGAAGTATGCCAGAGCAGACTGGTGAAAAGCAAACCATAAAAACGTGCTGGAGTTTGTTTAAAAAAAGAAAGAAAAAAGGATGTTAAGGTTAGAGTGCTGGATATCCTGTTTATAACCTTTAACTACTTCAATGGAAGCCACTGAGGGTATAATATCTCTTGATTCATATTAATAGTTTCCTGCTCAAGCTTTATAATTCCTCCTAGTTACAATGCAAACTCAGGATACTAAGTGGCTAAGTTACTGAAAACTTTAGTAGCTTTCTGAACACAATGGAAGATGTGAGGAAAAGAAAATGAGCTTCAGACTTAAAAATACCTGAGTTTAAATCCTAATTTTCTAATGTCAGCAAGTTATTTCTTTTCTGAGCCAGTGTCCTCATTCTTCAAAAGGATAAGATCTCCTTCTGCATGGTGTTCTTGTAAGGATTTAGTAAGACGTGTGTGGTATAACTGCATGCTGGGGTCATGAAGGGGGCTCACAGTATCCTATGGTCTTGAGATTTTTATTTTTGCATATGTAATCCATCCTGAACAGGTAGCTAACTTTGTAAACACTGTGTAGCCCTTCTGCCTCCATGACTGCTAGTGTAAATAAACTCATCTCCAGTTGGTTTAAAAAAAAAAAAAAAGGCATGTGTGAAGTTTGCTGCATGGGGCTGGAAAGATGGTTCAGTAGTTAAAAACACTTGCTGTTCTTCCAGAGGACCTGGGTTTGATTCCCAGCACCCACATGGTGGCTAACAACCATTTGTAATTCAGTTCTAAGGGATCCGACACCCTCTTTTGGCCTCTGCATGTATGTGGTGTACTTACACACAAGCAAAACACTCATATATAAAAATAAATATATTATTTAGAAAGCTTCCATAGGACATATTCTCTTACAACCTATCTCACAATGTAAAATCTATTATTCAAACTGTAACTACTCAACAGATGCCTTTAGTAAAACCTGTCACATTTGTGACATCTATGAAGAAAATAAAGGCAAAATGTTGAAGGTAATACTTTCAATCTTCAACAAGCAATGTATCATTTCATATATTATCTCAAATTTTCCCAATCACTTACAAGGCTACAGAAGTAGCTTTCTGCTCATGAGACTGGCCATTTTAATATGAAAACAATAAGCATCTAATATTTAATATGGTACTCTTATGTTTCTAAAGATGGAATTCAGAGCCTCATACATGTATGTGTAAAGAAAAAACTTTATTCACTGTAAACCTCAAACTTTAAAAACAGATTTTTTAGTATTTATTTAGGGGGTGTGCATGCACAACAGGGAGTTGTAGAGGTTAAAGAACCAGCAAGAGTGAGTCTCTCTCCTTCCACCTGGTGGGTTCCAGAGATTGAACTCAGGTCATCTGGCTTGTAGGATAAGCACCTTTACCTGCTGAGTCATCTCTCTGGCTACATGGCCTCAAACTTGTGATTCTCCTTGCCTGAGCCTCACGAAGACCCAGAATTACAGATGTGTGCCAACATGCCTGGCTGGGATATTTTCCTTTGATCCAGAAAGTACCATTCTAAAGAAGGTACTTGGGTACCAGTAGAAGATTAGACTTTATGAAAGTGATATAGGGGAACAATATTGAAAGAGACTAAGAAATTGAGCCTAAGGCATTATGTTTTGTAGTAAACAATCTCAAGAAATGCAGTCAACTTTGAGTCACTGATTCTAGCTACAGAAAGCCCTCCATATCTGTGGGTTCCACATTTTTTTTTTTGTCAATCAACTACAGTCAGAAATTAATGTCATTTCATAAGAGACTTGAGCACCTGTGGATTTTGGTACAAAGAGTGGGTGGGATTCGTGTCCTGGAACCAATCCCCTGAAGACACTTAAATATGTCTGCACACCACTGAAACCACAAACCATCTTTACTTGTGGTAGGCAACCTTCTTCCATAGTTGGTAACCATTTGAATTTCACTAAATAAGGCTCACACAGGCTCCTCAAAGCTAGCCATATTTGTATATTAACTTTTAGGACTTTGGCTAATTTTTCCCCTTCATAATAAACTGCTAAAATTTACATCTACACATTTAGATTCACAGTCTACAGTTGAATCTAAAGAACCTAACAGCTGAAGTTTATTTTATAGCTTACCAGTTTATAAATAGGATGCTGCTATAGTTTGACCACAAACTCCTAAAAGTCTATGTTGGGGACCAGCGAGATGGCTCAGTTGGTAAAGGTACCTTCCACCAAGCCTGCAGACCTGAGTTCAACCCAAGGGACATGATAGGAGAGAAATGACTCCTTTGACCTCCATAAGCCCCTCCTTCCACATTATTTATGAATGAATAAATGTAATTAAGCAAAAAAATATTAAAGCCTATGTTGGAAACTTTATCCCTACTATAACAGTGTTAGGTGAAACCTAAAGAGATTTTTTTCAGGTCACGAGGGCACTACTTTAATGAATGGATTAATGCCAGTTATGAGAAGACTTGAGGCTCCAAGTTTGACCTTTCTCTACACACATACAACTCTTGCTTTCTACCATGCTGCAGCAAGGCCTTCACCAGATGTTGAAATTTTGGTATAACAATCACTGGCCTTTAGAACTGTAAGAAATGAATTTCTTTTAGGTGTTGCCCTTGTTAGTACAAACTCACTATGTAGACCAAGCTAGCTTAAAACTTGTCACCTTCTGACTTTTTGCCTCCTGAGCACTAGGATTACTGGTACATGCTAGCTAGCAGGTCCAACTTCTACACAGCAACTTAAATGGTTAGTCAGAAACATGAGTAATATCAAACTGTGTAGAACTAGATCCATTCAATTTTACCATAAACCCAATATACACAAGCAAAAATTAAAGTATGAACACACAAAGGAAGGAATTATTGTGGCTGGCCCATGAATCATTCACTTCCTTTTCTGGGGAAAAGGGGATGGTAGAAGGCAGATAACACCGAGATCTTTGAGTAAAGAGCCTGATTTGCTGGGAGGAAGTGACCCCATCTTTAAAATTCCCACAGTAAGATAGATATCCCTGGCTAAGTATTACTGATAATAAGCCCCAAATTTATGAGGCATAACTCCCTAAACAAGCTACACAATTCTCTGGGGTATAACATGGATATGATTTATAACCTATAATGTGAAGTAACCTAATCAACACTTAGAAATTATATTGAAAGCCAGGCATGGTGGTGCATGCCTTTAGTCCCAGCACTCAGGAGGCAGAGGCTGAGGCAGGCAGATCTCTGTGAGTTACAGGGCCAGCCTGGTTGGCATAATGAGTTCCAGGGTTCCAGGTCAGCTGGGGAGACCCTGTCTCATAAAGACCAAAAAAAAGAAAAGAAACTATATTGAACAAGAGATACAATCCAATATGGGAAAACAAGGTCTGAAACGTCTTTTACATACCAGACACTTCTCTGCCAACAGTTGGGTCTCTCATTGGTATGTACCTTTGAAATAATTACTAAATCTTGACAGTGTATTAACACTATTGATTCACCCAAGTCTGACTTACAGTTTAAGCTTCCATGTTAACTAAATTTGCATTGAAAAGTTAGAAGACATACACGAAATTTAATGTGGTTTGGGAAAGGAGTAGGGGAATTACATGTTTTTTTTCTCTCTATATATACTTTTGTAAAAGTAAAAAACTCTGTATTTATGTTGGTTATCTTCAAATTAAGCTTAATTTCAGAACCAGTATGGAGATTTAAAAGGTTTGCTTAAAAATATGTGCTCAAAGCCAGGCATGGTGGCACATGCCTTTAATGCCAGCACTTGGGAAGTAAGAGGCAGGTGGATGAGATGAATAAGGCCAGCCTGGTCTACATAGTGTTTCAGGCCAGCTGAAACCTGCCTGAACCCTGTCTGGGAACCCTGTCTCAAAGACAAAAAAGATGGGGGCTGAAGAGATGGTACAGCAGTATGAGTACTGGCTGCTCTTGCAGAGGACCTGGGTTCAATTTCCAGTACCTACAGGGCAGCTAACAACTGTCCCTAACTCCAGTGCCAGGGGATCCCTCTTCTGACCTCCGAGGGCAATGCATGACATGGGTGCACCTACTTATATGCAGGCAATTGGCAATACATTCATACACATAAAACTAATAAATATATTTTTTAAAGTGCTCAAGAGAATTGTAAATGAGAAAGTTTAGAATAAATTTAGTACCTTGCAATTACGAGTTGTTTAAAATATATAATTTAGCTGTATTTGACTCTAACGTCAGTAAGGTGAAAATGTTAGATACGTAAGTTTTCAGAACTTCCCGATTCAGAATTAATGTACACAAGCTGACTACTGGGACACTGACTCAATCTTTTTTTGAGATAGGATCTTACTGTGTTGTTCAGTCTGGCCTTGAACAGCTGTGCTCATGTGATACTACGGTCTCAGTCTCCTGCTTCAAGTTTTACTGGTCCTATTCTGAAAGTGAGAATAGAATTCTAATAATTGGGAGAATAATTCTTAGGTAACTTTTCTTGGAGGAATTTCCTAACATGGTCTTAAAACACACACACACACACACGTAATACCAAGTAATATCTTCCCCTCTTCTTGCCTACTAGTATAAATGGAAATTAAAAGGCTTATATTCAGGCATATTTTTTCCCCCAACAGTGGGTCTCACAATGTAGCCCAGGCTGGCTTTAGAGTCTTGGTCTTCTTGCCTCAGCCTGATTACTGGGATTACAGGTAAGTGCCACCATGCCCAGCTCACCTTTTGCAATGATCTATATAGAGGCCTAAATCAGGTATGGTAGTGCATAACTGTAATCCAAACACTTGCAAGGTGGAGGTGGGTGGATCAGGAGTGCCAAGAGGCAGTTACATGATGAGGGTATTTACCTGAAATAGTGACAAGGTAATTTTAAAACTGTTATAGCTTTGTTTTAAAAAATCCTACTGATTTACTTCAACCTTAGTAGAGATTTTTTTATTCCTTGAATGTCACCAAATGGCCACTGGAGTCCAAAGTTTCATGTTTCATGAATTATTGACCTAGTACACAGCCATACTATGAAAGAAATACCAATATACAAATGCTAAATCAGCGCATAACGTTAAATCTACACAGGTCTTCAGAGTTTGATTAGTGCAGGGTTCCTCAACCTTGATAATACTGATGTTCTGGGTAGGATAATCATGTTGCATATGTGGGGGTTGTTCCATGCATTTTAGTGTGTTTGTGGCATCTCTGTCCCATACCAAATAGGTACCTGTAACATTTGTTTACTATGTTCCTTCCCTGTCCAGTGATAACAAGAAGAAAAATTGTGCTAGACATTGCCAAATGTCTAGAGGGGGAGCCTGGGTTTGTTTCTGGAACAAGATGATTAAATCTCACACCCTTGGTTGAGAATAACAGGGCTAGTCCACTTAATAGTTGATAAAACTCAAGACCAGAAAGCCGAGGACTTCCTCAGGTCATACACTTGAGAAATTAGCACCAAACCATCACTAGTCACGGCTCTTCTATTCGCATCTTACCACACGTTAGTATAGAGGTTACTGCAGTGTGAGGGACAGCTCTTAGTCACTGCCAAAAAACCCAGTAGACGCTGAAACTGGCAGAACTGCTGGTTTTCTTTCCCACAAAGGTTGTTTCTTCTTGAGATCTGGCCCCAAACTAGACAGAATTGTAGTCTGTATAACTATAAGCATACCTGGTGGCAGAAGTCTGGTATTACCGTTTAATTTAAAAAAAAAAAAATTAAAAAAAAACTCACATTATTCCTGGCTGATATTCATTTGACTCAATGAATTTCTTTATATTATTACTGAATATAAGTGCTTATAAACTACTATTTTACTTTTGTGCCACTTCAGCCAAGTGAACTGTATAAAAGATAAGGATTAGCACACAAAAATTTTTATCATGTTGTTTTTATAGTGTTTATGGGTGTCCTAGAAAAAGCAATCTTAAATTATTTTATAATATTGTGGCTTTCTTCATTTTTCACTCTGGAGACAAGAAGCAACATAAGGCAACACAGCAGGTGCTAAAAATTATGTACATGTCTGTGTGTTTTACTGAAATAATCTTCAGGGGAACTGAGTGCCACAATTTAAAATCATTTCCCAAACGGCTTTAGTCTCATCTCACAGTTGCCTGTAAGCAGGCTATTTATAGGTGTGTGGTACCTGTTTAGAACTCAAACATCTCTACCGGGCTAGTCAACTGCTTTTTGTGTTTCTGGAAATGTTTGTTGGTGAGAACTGTCAAGATTCTCCAAACACTTGTACAAAGTGACTTCACCAAAACTGAACACGGCCCCTAGTACAGGTCAGGTCCCTGGGACAACCCTGCCCCACTTTAGGGAAAAGCTCTGGCTGTTGACTGTTGTTGTTTTTTCCCCTAGCCCAAACCTGATGCCAGACCCTTGATTTATTTTTGTTTCTTGTGATGCTGGAGATTAAGTTTTGGGTCTAAGGCATGAGACAATTCTACACATAGTAGAGACTTCTCTTTTAAAAAGTATTTACTAAAAAAAGGTTACTATTTTTTGTTGTTGTTGTTGTTTGTTTTGGAGGCAGGGTCTTAAGATGGAGCCTCGGCGGGCCTGGGATTCTATGTAGACCAGGATGGCCTCTGCCTCCCTAGTGCTGGGATTAAAGGGCCAGCAACTCAACAATGTTAACTCTTTCCTGTCCTTTTCAGACGTGTATTTCCTACAAGTTAGGAGTGTCTTTCAGCAACTATAAAGTCGTCTTTGCAACGTAACTAGAAGGCAGGGAGGGAGGTCGCCCAGCCAGGCTCGACTCCCACAATTCCCGGATGCAGACGCTGCTCTGGATGACTAACCCTTTTGGAACTGTCACCTCCGGTTCTACTTCCCCGCTGCCTTCTCTGTCCTCACACTGGCCTTTACAACGCCCCAGCCCCCTGAGCAGGAAATCAGGCCGGCTCGCCCCTGCTGTCGGTCTTCCCTCGCTAGTCCAGCTTCACTTCTCGCACTGGGAAATACGCTCAACCCGGTCCTCTCCATTGAACTTTCCTTTCCCTGACCTGCCTTCCACGGCCATGGCCTCCGTGAGCCCAGGAGAGCTTCGACGGGCCCCTCCGCCTCACCTCGCCCCTCCAACTTTCGACTCCAGTGCCCACGCTACTTGCTGGAGCCCCACTGCCCGCCCGGCTGCACCTCTACCGAGGTGGCTGGCGTCCTCTGCGCACTGCGCGCCTCCACCCGAGGCTCTGGATCCACCGCCCGGGCCCTCGGGTGGTCCCCGAAGGCCCAACCTCCTCGCTGGGCCGCCGCCGTCGCCCTCACGCTCCAGGCCCGCAGCCTGGCCGCCTCTCGGGTCCCCCAGACCTCCGCTTCCTGCCCGAGGCGAGGCTCGTCGGGCCTGGCGCGGCGGGCGCTGAGGGCGGCGGAGGAGAGAAGGGCTCCGTGGGCCGCGTCCCCATCGCCGGCCATTTCGCAGTCGGGCGGGGCGCGCACGGCCTCTGGGCCGCCGGGATTGAGGCTGAAGCTCGGGCCGCCCCCGCCGCCGGGCGGGAACTCACCTTCTCTGAGGCAGGGGCGGGCGTCTACAACTACTGTCCCCCTCCCCGCCAACGCCGCAGGCAGGGGGCAAAGGCAGCGGTGGAGGTGGCGGAGAGGCAGGAGCTCGGCTGCCACCGCCGCCGCCTCCGCCGCCGAGTTAGCGGGGTGGGGGGAGGAGGCGGAGACCTGACTTCCTGACGGGAAGTCGCCGCCACTACCCGCGGCTGACTGGACGGCACCAGCGCCATAGCGGCGGGGCGCGCCAGCACGCATGCGCAGCAGGCAGCCTCGTGCTCTCGGAGGGCTCTGTAGCCCCGCCCTCCATGTTTGCTCCGCCCCCTCCCGCCATTTCCGTACTCCACTTTATGTTCGCTCGGGTTAACAGTAGTTATGGTGGCGTCTGGTCACTGGAGGCACCGGACATACCCACGGAGTGAATCCAAAGGCAACCGAGGCCGAAATGAGTCCGGACATGTATGGATTCCACCAGCAAAGTATCCAAAAAGTACATGCCTCCTGCTTTTTCTTCCTCTTGTTAAAAGTAGATTAAGCACAATCCTCGGTTACGTACTCATTGTCAGCATCGTCCATAAATCACCTTTCCCTCTCACTTTCTCAGGTTATTGCATATAAGTGTATACCACACCTGAGGCCATATGCAGTATGGGTATAGATCTGATCATCTCATCCGGTGTCCTAAAGAAATTATTATTTATTTACTTACTTTCTAAAGTATAAGCATATATACACACACATATGTATCTATCACATATATACAGCATCCCACACATGTACAGCTAAGTACGTTTAGTTTTAAAAAAATCTTTTATATATTTTTTAAAGATTCGATTTATTTGTTCTTGTTTTTGTTTTTGAGACTACCCCCTCACTTTTGGCCTGGAACACAGGATCCTACTGCCTCAGACTCCCAAGTGCTGGGATTACAAGTCAGCACTACCACACCCAATTGTATATTTTTTTTAAACAAAGATTTATTTTTATTTATGTGTGTGTGTGTGTGTGTGTGTGTGTTTGTGTGCCTAAGGAGGACAGAATAGGGCATAGGGTCTCTTGGAAAAGCAGCAAGTCCTCTTAACCCCTGAGCTCTCTCTCTCCAATCCCTGTAGGTTATTTTTTAAACTTCATAAAATTTATGTTCTCCTCTATATAGCATGCTGAATTTTGCTTCACATTTAGATATTCAGATTTGAATAAGCTTTTGCAAATAGGTGTAATTTTTTTTTCAGTTCTTGTTGATGGACCTGTTTCCTATACTTACGAAAAAGTTTCCCCTGGTTACCCTCTACCTTTCTGTCACACTGACATTGCCTTATTTCAGGTTCTTACCACCTATTGCTTGAAACATGCTAAGATCTCCCTTCCTCTAACTTCAACTACTTCAGTCTCTCAGTATTGCTACCGACAGCTGTATCTAAAAGTCATTACTGGGTCCCTATTGTCTGTTGGAAAAAATTAAGGTGAGTCAGACCTCTCAGCTTCTGTATACCTGCTTGATGCCACTTCCCCCCTGCCCCCAAGGGAAAAATGGTTTATTTTAGCACACAGTTCCAGGTTCCAGGCCCTTACAGCGGGGAAGTCAAGGCATCAGGAGTCTGAAGCAGTTGGTCACATTACGTCGGTAATCAGAAGAAGAGAGCAACGAGCGCATGCATGCTCCCTGACGTCTTTATTTTCTATTGCTCCCACCTCCCTGCACTACTTGCACCTTCTGATTTGGTAACATTAAACTTATACTGATTCCTGTTTGTTTTAAAACTTTTATTTATTAGTGTGTATGTGTATGACACTCATGTGGAGGTCAGAACACAGCTTAAGTTGGTTCTTTCCTACTATTGTGGGTTCCGAGGATTGAACTCAGGTCTTTAGGCCTTCAATGCAAGCGCTTTTACCTGCTGAGCCGCATTGCCAGCCCTGATTCCTGTTAATACCACATTATTGCATAACCCAATAGACTGTCTTTGCTCCCTTTTTCTGAAATTCCTACTCCAGTACTTACTAATGAACTCCTTCCTTGGAAGGATCACAAAGCCTTGCACATGCTGGGCAAGCAGGTTCCATGCTGTTTTAATAAGAGCACCAGGACCAGAGAAGTGAGAGTTTGTCAGTGATGTGCTTAGGCAGGATATGTGAGTGATAGATAAATTTAAGCTTTATTTTATTTTTAGTTACGTGTATATGTGTATCTATGTGGGTATGTGCCTGTGTGCGGAGGTGCCTGGTGAGACCAGAGGCATCAGATCCCTGGAGCTGGCGTCACAGGTGGTTGTGAGCCACCTAATTTGGGTGCTGGGAACCAAATTAGGGTCTCTCCTAGAGCAGTATGGGCTCTTAACCATTAAGCCATCTCTCCATCCCCTCCCCCTTTTTAGTCAGTCCCTTCCCCCCCTGTTTACGCAGCCCCCCCATTCAGTCTCTGAGCTTTCTCCTTGATTATGTTTCTCATATTGTTTTTGGACCGAGTGAATGAAAGAGCCAGTGAGTGGGCTTTGAGGCAGGGAGTGCTCCCTGACACGGGCATGCCTTCTGCTATCATTTGTCTCGGCAGAGTCTGGAAAATATGTAAATGAGTGAGTGTAATAATTTTCTAAGACAGTTTTATTTATTATACTAATTGAAATTTGAATTTTGCTTAATTTTCATGTGCCATAGAATTTTATTTTCCCCCAACCATTACAGAAGGTACTTTCTTTGTTTTTGAGACAGGGTCTTCTTTTGTATCCCCAGTTGGCCTGGAACTTACTATTATAAATCCAATTTGGCCTGGATCATGTAGAAATCTGCCTGTCTCTGCCTTTGCCTCCAGAGTGCTGAGATTAAAGGTGTGCACCACTATGCCCAGGGTACAAACTATTCCTAATTCTCAGGCATAAAGGACTCTTGAAGAAAGACCTTTGACCTAAATAAACTTTAGCACCAGGTAGAAAAGAAGTTGAGTGAAGGGCTGTTTTTTTTTTAACTGAAGTAGGTTTAGAAAAGATGTGAAGTCGCGCAGCTCCTTTGATTTGCCACTAGATGGCAATGTCGGCAGGCGTGTAGCTCAGTCAGTAGCTCGGCAACAAAGGAGATGGCATGGTCCGGTGCAGTATTCATACAGACACAAGAACTCTACCAAAATTCAAAACTTCACAAACTATGTGGCTGATTTTTTTCATTTAATTTTATATTTTCTTTTCTTTTCTTTTTTTTCGGTCTTTTTAAGACAGGGTCTTCCAAGTAGCCCCAGCTGGCCTGGAACTCAAGACCAGGCTGACCTTGAACTCACAGAGATCTGCCTGCCTCTGCCTCCAGAGTGCTAGGTCTAAAGGCTGGCATCATCGTGCCCGGCTTTACTTTTACATTTACATATATATATATATATATATATATATATATATATATATATATATATATATATATATATATATATATATATATATATATATATATATATATATATATATATATATATATATATATATATATATATATATATATATATATATATATATATATATATATATATATATATATATATATATATATATATATATATATATATATATATATATATATATATATATATATATATATATATATATATATATATATATATATATATATATATATATATATATATATATATATATATATATATATATATATATATATATATATATATATATATATATATATATATATATATATATATATATATATATATATATATATATATATATATATATATATATATATATATATATATATATATATATATATATATATATATATATATATATATATATATATATATATATATATATATATATATATATATATATATATATATATATATATATATATATATATATATATATATATATATATATATATATATATATATATATATATATATATATATATATATATATATATATGTACATATTCTTAAATTGTAACATACTCAACTGAGGATATACAATCAACTCTTGTGAGGACTCTTACATACTTGGGACAACAATATAATTACAAATCTAAGCATAGGTGCTACAGCATGCCATCTGTTAACAGACTACCCAAGATTCAGGCCACAAGAGGAACCCAATCTCACATTAAGAGGCTGTTTGGCCAGGAATGCTGGTGTGGACCTATAATTTCAGCAATTTGGGAGATTGTGCTGGTTAACTTTTGTCAACTTGACATAAATTAGAGTCGCCTGGGAAGAGGGATTCCCAGTTGAGGAATTTCTTCCATCAGATTGGTCTGTAGTATGTTTTCTTGATTGCTAACTGATGTAGGAAGGCCCCACCCACTGTGGGCAGTGCCACCACTGGGTTAGGTAGGTGGGTCTGGGCTATATTATAGAAGAAAGGTAGTTTAGCAAGGCAGAGGAAGCAAGCCAGTAAGCAGCGTTCCTTCAAGGTCTTTGCCTCAGTTCCCGCCCTGAGTTCCTGCTGTGGCTTCCCGCAATGTTGGACTGTAACCTGTAAGCCAAATCAACTCTTTCCTCCCCAACTTGCTTTTGGTCAGTTTCTATCATAGAGACAAAGGAGCAAACTAGGACAGAGGTTGATGCAGGAGATCATGAGTTTAAGGCTAGCCTGGGCTATATCCTGAGATACTATCAACAACAACAACAATGACAATGACAGCAACAACAAAGGCTATTTGAAGTCATGCCTAGGTTTTGAAACTATATACCCATCTCTTCTAAACAGTCTGTATGTCTGGCCTCTCCTGCTACATTCTTCTATCCTTGAAGCACTTCACTAGGGACCTGGCATTACCTTTGCTTAGCATATCCTGCACCCATTGCCCTGAGCTTGCTTTAGGTTGTGGGAGTATAGGGTAGCCACGGTAGTAGTGTCTTTTGTGGGGAGAGGGGCGGGGGATTCTGCTGACGTAGACGTAGATTCCATGACAGCTTGGACATCCTGCTCTATAGCTATCATTCTTAAGATCTTGTCTCAAATCTCCCAGCTCAGACTCCTCTCTGAACAGCGCCTTTTGGCTTGAGCAGTCTCATGTCTCACCCTTTCTCTTCACACTTCTTTAACCACTGGCACAAATGAAAAAACAAGATGCCTGTTAGAAACATTAACAGTGGAAAAACTTTCCAGTCTTTTGGAATAGAAAAATCAGCAGCAGCAACATTATCATTAAAGTCTATGAAGCTCATCTGTGGTCTGAACTACTATATCACATTGCCACACAGTTGAGTGTACCCTGGCACCTAGTTAGAGTCCCTAGGAGTTACAGAATGAATCTAGTTTTTTCATCCATATTTTAGGATACACGACGTTGAAAACTTTCATGCTCTTCCTGAATCTTTGCTTCTCTGACAAAATATTTCCACTACGGCAATACCAAATCCTCTCAAAATTCTAGACCTATTTTCCCGATATCAAAGGTCAAAATTTCTCAATTTAGGCAATCTCACTATGAGGGGAGAATTGTGGAAATTTTTGGTGTCAAAATGAACAAAGGTGTTAGGGGCATATTATTGTTAAGGCCAAGACTACCAAGAAAGATTTGGGTCCCAGTGGGAAAAGTCCTGGGAATGGAGGGACGCTAGCAAAGGCAGTTAAGCACAAAACTTCTGCATCAGATTTGTGCTGATATGCAATGTAGCGGGCCCTGTGTCCACTCATCACTACCAGCCTGGGCACTTGTGCCAATGCCCACTGTCTCATTGATGCCCAGAGATGCTAGATGTCCTAGGAAGCAAAGGAGGACCTTGTACAATGAAGAGCCTCTGCTCTTCCTCCTTAAATCCAAACCCCAGAGGCATGGTTCAGGTAGATGAAAAACTGTTTAGAATCACCTGAGCCTAGACTTTTTTTAAAAAATATTTTTTATTATTTTAAAATTATATGTGTGTCTGTGTGTGGGTATGTGCACCCGAGTGCAGGTATATGTGGAGGCCAGAGGCATTGGATCCCCTGGTACTGGAGTAGGTGGTTGTGAGCCACTCCACAGAGGTACTGTGAACTAAATTAAGGTCCTCTGCAAGAGCAGTATACACTCAACCACTTAGCCATCTCTCCAGCCTCTTGAACTCTGTTTTGTATGTCATAATAGAGAAGATTTTGAAACACTTTAGTATTTTTAGGAGTGTGTCTTCTTGACAACTAACAGAACATAGTTCTGAGATATTCTCTAGGATCAGTGTTCTAATATTTTCTTTTGCTCAGAATTCCATTGAGAGGTACTTACTGCTTCAGAAAGTCATGTCACAGACATCAGTTCCCCATGTGGTATTTGTGTCCTTCGAATAAACCTGCATTTTTAGCTTTCACTATCATAGTGAATATGCTTTCTGATGTCTCCTACTCTAGTTCTACCAAGCATGTAGATAATGGCCACATTTATATATTTCATTGGCAATACATATATATTAATTTACTGTACTTTAACTTTCATGGTCTTTCTTCCTTATTGAGGTAAGCTAATTGTTTGTAGACATAAGAGCTAGTAAATGATAGTCTACATGAATTTCATTTCAGGGTAGAAGAAGAGGTGGTCGATAATATTTACCGTAATGAGAGACTAAATATAAAACTATACGCTAGATTCTTATTGATGAGGAAACAAAGTAAGACAAACTTAGTGACTTAAAACAATATGTTTCTCATCATCTTACAGTTCTGGAGATCAGAAGTTTGAAATGGGGTTTGTCAATCAAGGTTTTGGCAGGACTGTGCTCCTTCTGGAGGCTCTGGAGTAGGGATCTTTTCTTTTGCCTATTCCAATTTCCAGAGGTCTCCTGAACGTCTTGACTCATGACCCATTGCTCCATCTTTGAAGTTAGTAGCAAGGCGCCTCCAAATGTTTCTCTGCCTCTGCCCTGCTTGTCTCCATGGTCATCTTTCCTCTGTCCCTGCCTTCCTTCTACAAGGATCTTTGTGATTACATTGGTCCCATCAGGATAATCCAGGATAATCTCCCCACCCAAGATCCTTAATTTAATTACATTTGCAAAGTCCCTTTTGGTATTTGTCCTTAGTCCATTGTCTGATGTTCTAACTGAATATTACAGATTAATTTATAAAGAATAATAAGAGTCATGGGGCTAAAGGCTGGGAAGTTCAAGAATCAGGTGGCTGTATCTGGCAAAGTCTTTCTTGCTAGTGGGACTCTTTGCAGAGGCTCAACCAAGGTGGAGCAGGGCATTGCATCATGGGACAGAGCATTTGCATTCATATCCCTTTCCTTCTAATTATAAAGCCACAGTGCCATTAGATTAGGGTCCCCCGTTGGGCCTCACTTAACTTAATTTCTTCCCACAGGACTTCCAAGTATTATACTTGGATTAAATTTCCATCCTCTCCATGCTTCATGCTGGGGCTTCTATTCTACATCAGTTTTGGTAGAGACATTCAATGTATAGGTAGTATATGTAGCAATATTAGCTCTAGGGATTTGAACTTGGACATCTTTGAGGAGCCATTAGTCTTCCTACTACACTTTAATAATATAATAATTGTATTCTGTTAAGGTTGATACCCGCAAATTCAACTAAAGCTCCAAGCTTGATGCTCCTTTTCTTCTTGGTCTCAAGATCAGGTAAGTTTCTTCTTTGGCCGTGGCTTAGGCTAAGCATGTTCCAATATAGCGTCTAGATCACAGATTTAAGTCCATATCAAGCTGAGCACTGGTCCCCAATGGAATACTAGTTATTGCAAAGGCCTTGCACCATCAAGCATGGTTTATGCAGGGCACTCACTGAAAGCTAACTGGGTTGAAAACTCCTCCTTAGTACTTTCTTTTCTCTTGGAATAATATATTTACTTTTTAGTTTTTATTATTTTGTTTTTCTTCTTGGGCTATTTAGCTCAAGATGGCCTCAGACTTAGAGTCTCTCTGTTGTAGCCTCTGGAGTGGCTGGATTTACAGGTGGGAAACACCATGTCCAGCCCTTAATGTTTACTTTTCCAGGCATCAATTTCAAATGCCATGCAGGGTGTGATAGTGCATGCCTTTAATCCTAGCACTTGGGAGGTAGGGGCAGGCACATCCCCGAGAGACTGAGACCAGCCTGGTCTACATAGCAAGTTCCAGGTCAGCTGAGGCTACAGGGAGACCCTGTCTCAAAAAGATCAGACAAAACAAAACAGATACCTTAAATTGTTTTGCTCTTCAGATATATGAAGTCACTGAGATATTCTCTAGGTTCAGTGTTCTAATAATGAAGACGTGCTGTCTGGTAAGGAAGTTGGATGGGCTTTCATAATTCAAAGGAGTTTGAGACATGCAATTGGGTTGAAGATCTCTTAAAATTTCTGGCTCATCTTGATAACTTTGAGAGGCTAACATGACAGACAGAATAAAAGTAGCCATCACTAAGTGATTACTTTATGAAATGGCAAGTGCTATGCTGTTTCCTTTCACATCTTACCTTATTTGCTACTCACCAACATCCAGTGAGGTAGATGTTGCCAGCCTTGCTTTATATAGGTTCCATCTCCTGGCAGCAGTACTCAGTGCTCATGAGCTACTATAGTCATAAAGATTCAGGACACAGGTCCCCCATAAGGCAGTGTATCTTAGTTTCTACTGCTGTAACAGAATGCTAGAGACTTGGTAATTTATAATGAGCAGAAATTTATTGACTCATGAGTCTGGAGGCTGTAAAGTCTGTGACTGAAGGGCTGTATCTGGGGAAGGTCTTCCTGCTGCATCACAGCACAGTGGAAAGCGATCCCATGGAGAGGGGATATAGTGGGAGAGAGACCAAACTCACCCTTTTGGCAGGAATCCACTCTCAGCCATGGTATTAATGAGGGTGGAGGTATTATGAATGAAATCACTTCTTTTTTAAAAATTATTTTACTTATTTTTATTTTATGTGTATGTGTGTATTTTGTGCATGTATGCAAATGTGCCCATGTCACGAAATGCCTGAGGAGGACAGAAGAGGGCAATGGGATCCCCTGGAACTGGAGTTACAGATGGTTGTTAACTGCCAAGTGGTTGTTGGGATTCAAACCTGGGTCTTCTGCAAGAACACCCAGTGCTCTTAACCACTGAACTGCTCTCCAAGCCCCCACCTCTTTTTAAAAAAAAATTATCTTTTTGAGACAGGGTCCCCCTGCAGCCCCAGCTGGCCTGGAACTCACTATGTAGACCAGGCAGGCCTTGAACTCACAGAGATCCGCCTGCCTCTGCCCCCTAAGTGCTGGTATTAAAGGCGTTTGCCATCATGCCCAGGAGAAAAATATTTTTTTAAAGGGGGGGCTGGTGCCAGGTGTTGTGGTGCACACCTGTAGTCCCAGCACTTGGGAGGCAGAGGCAGGTGGATCTCTGTGAGTTCGAGGCCAGCCTGGTCTACATAGTGAGTTCCAGGTCAGCTGGGGCTACAAAAAGACCAAAAAAAAAAAAAAAGTTTTCTTATTTAACGAATCATGTCTTAATGTGATGCCACCTCTCACCACTGTGGCATTAAGGATTAAGTTTTCCAACCCATGAACTTCGAGGGACATGTTCAAATCATAATGCCCTAGAATTAGAACATATGACATGAGAGATAAGCCACAGCTCTGGATCTGCTAGCGTCTTTCTTTTTCAAACTCAATGAGATTTGTCTGATAGCCAAGGAGTGGTGTGCTAAGTTTATAGGGATTTTAGAATTGTCCCTCTGTGAAGCCCTCCCTACTGGGTGAGAAGAAGGACAGAGCACAGTGGTATTTTCTTGGCAGCAGATTCATATTGAAGGAAAGTTTGATATAAAGGTAGAGATGGGAGTTCTTTTCTTTTTAAAAATTGTGTGTGTGTGTGTGTGTGTGTGTGTGTGTGTGTGTGTGTGTTTCTTCACAGGGACCAGAAAAGGACATCAGATCCCCTGGAGCTGGAGTTACAGGTGGTTGTGAGCCATCTATGGGTTCTGGGAACCAAACTTGGGTCCTCTGGAAGAACTGTAAGCATTCTTAACCAGTGAGCCATCTCCAGCCTAGGGGCTTGTTATTCTCAAAGCCTGACTTCTCTATGTCTGGCATACACCTAGTTCTCCTGCACCATTAGTGATCAGATCACTTACCCAAGATGCCTTGGGGCGGGCTGCTGTGAGAGACTGGGGTGATATTGGAAAGAAGTTTCTTTGAGACTGAATGGCTCATTTCAGCTTCTGTTATTTCCAGCCTCAAGGAGAGATTGGAGATGGGGTGGGGGAAAGGGCCCATCTCACTTGAGAAAGTCTGTGTCTGACAGCTGAAGGGTCCCAGAGCAGCAAATATCACCTTGGCTCTTCTCTTGGACCACTTCAGTTGTCTGCTTTTGATTGACAGGGGCATCTGGAGGCTAAAAATACTCTACTGACCAAGTGCTGTCTATTCCAAGTCAGGCCGAATATGACTGCAGTCCGCAGTGTAGGACATGCAAGGAGTTTCTTCTTTCAAAGGAGCTTTTCAAAACCTGTCAGGCCCCATGTCAGGACCACACCGGTACATGTCATTTTCTGTCCTGGCTGCTTTGCTGGGTGATGAATGAGGCCACTGTCTTTTTGTCTCTTCCCTGCAGGAATGGTGGTGGAGGTGGAGGAATAGGAGGAGGAGGAGGAGGTGAGGGCCCAGCTCTGGAGAGGGGGAGGGAAGGGGAGGTGGCCTGTCCATTTATAGTCCTGCTCTTTGGGATGCTGAAGGTGCTAAATAGCAGCAAGGACAAGAGGCTTGGCTCAGTGTGAGATACCCACTGTGCTGGCCCGACAGGCTCTGGGATGACAATAGAGAGCATGGAGAACGTGGAGGTCTTCACTTCTGAGGGCAAAGGCAGGGGTCTGAAGGCCACGAAGGAGTTCTGGGCTGCAGACGTCATCTTTGCCGAACGGGCTTATTCTGCCGTGGTTTTTGACAGGTAGGACATGTGGGAACTGGCCTTCTTTTCCCTTCTTAGTGTGACTGGTACCAAGCTCTCAAATACTTGGCCCCAGAATCATCAGGAGAAGGGGTAGAGTTCATGGGGCCCTTAACCAAATGATACTTCTCATGGCTGCTTGCTTGCCTTAGCCTCTTTCCTGCAGGGAGTCATTGCCTGGAACTTTCTGTTGTCCCCAGCAGGGTGGTGAAGGTGAGCAGGGGCCTTGAGCGCTTTGTCCAAGTCCAGGTGAACTTGCTGAGGGACTCTGCTGGGGGTGGGCATGTGGGTGTGATGCAGGGGGAAACATTTCTTACAAAAAACTCCTTCAGCTTCTTCGGATGTATAAAAGAGGCTAAACATCAGTACAAATCTATTAGAATTTAAACACTTGCTGAGACTTTAAGGAATTCATTGTAAGTACATAAGTAATTCAAGAATTCATTTACTTTCCAAAAGTTAGAATCTTGTCCAATTTTAGTCCTCAGAGATAACCTGTGTGATGACTTAAACAACTTCTTTCTAGAACAGTCTTATACTATTTTAAACATTGAATTGCATTTATCAAAATGGATAGCCATAGTCTGTCTTTTTACCTTTTATAGAAATGGATCATATCAGAACTTGCTCATTTCCTTAAACAATATGTTTTTGATGTCTATTTTATGGAAACAATGTCTTCAGATATCATCTTTATTTTCATTACATCTTTTATTTTACTCTCTCTCTCTCTCTCTCTCTCTCTCTGTGTGTGTGTGTGTGTGTGTGTGATTGTGTGCACATGGAGGTCAGAGAACAACTTTGGCAGTCAGTTCTCTCCCTCTACCATCTGGATCCTGGGATCCAACTCAGGTCATCAACCTTCGCAGCAGGCACCTTTACCTGCTGAGCCATTTCCCAGTCCTTCTTGTATACCCTTTAAAAGTAACACCTAAACTTTAAACTTTTTCTTGTTTCTTTCTTTTTATTTTTGTGTGTGTATGTATGTGAAGGTGTGTGTGCATGTGGAGGCTAGAGGCCAATGGTGGGTATATTCTTCAATCACTCTTGAAGCTGTGTTTGAGATAAAATCATCTCTCACAGAATGTAGAGCTCAGCTACTAGACTGGCTGGCCAGGAAGCCCAGGGGATCATCCTGTCTCCACATCCCCAGTGCTGGGACTACAGGTGTGCACCCCCATGTCCAGTGTTTTTTGTCTTTTGTTTTTTTTTACGACAGGGTCTCCCTGTAGCTCCAGCTGGCCTAGAACTCATGATGTTGACCAGGCTGGCCTGGATCACAGAGATCCACCTGCCTCTGCCTTTGAGTGCTGGAATTAAGGTGCATGCTACCACACCTGGCCTTAAATACCTTTTTTTTGTTTGTTTGTTTCATGTCCAGTTTTTTAGGTGCTGGGGATCTGAACTCAGATACATATTCTTGCATGCAATTACTTTACTGACTGGACCGTCTCCCCAGCCTCTTGTTTCTTTATTTTTATTTAGTTCCTGTTGTTATTGCCTTCATTGATTTTTCAATTTTAGTTAATTATATATCAATTAGAATGAGAAAATGAATGGTTTTTATCCTTGAGTGACTCAGGCTTTAGCAAGGAGATGAGATAATATCTTTTTTTTCCTGATTGTTCCTTGAAGATTCTTGCAGACCCTCAAAGTAGAACTTCCATCTTTTGCAAATGATGGAGCAAAGTTGATAGTAATGTGAGTAAAATTATGTCATCACTATCGTCTTCATCATCTTCTCCATCTCTGTTGCCATCATCAACCACCATTACCATCACTGCCATCACCATTACCACCACCACCATCATCAAATACCATCTCTGTCATCACTATCATTCTGTTCAAATAGTGCCCATATTTAACAGATATATGATGAAAATAAAATGAGTTCAGAATTAAGCAAGTAAAGGAATTTGAAGCATGCTACAAAGTAATGTTGAAGAATCTCTTCTAATAGCCATCTACAAGTAATGAGAATGGTGCCGGGTATGGTGGTGCATGCCTTTAATCCCAGCACTTGGGAGGCAAGAGGCAGGTGGATCTCTGTGAGTTCAAGGCCAGCCTGGTCTACATGGTGAGTTCTAGGTTAGGTGGGGCTACAGGGAGACCCTGTCTCAAAAAAAAAAGCAAAAGGAAAAAGAGATTGAGTTTATAGTTTGGTTGTAGAACATATTCTTAACATATACAAGGCCCTGGGTAAGAATCCTACCATTGTAGGAAAAAATGTTCAGAATACACATGCATATATATGTATATATATTTAATCGAAAGGTTAAGTGACTAGTTGGTCACACTGGAGTTATAGAGTCATATTTCATGTCAACTGGGAAGGAAAGCAAGCCCTAGGAATCAGAACTCAAGACGTATAAAAGCTATGGGCTGGAGAAATGGCTCAGTGGGTAGGAGCACTTGTTGCTTTTCCAGAGAACTGTTGTTTTATTCCCAACATCCACACAGAAGCTAACAACTGCCTGCACACATGTGGTAGACATATACACACTAAGGCATACATACACATAAAGTTTTAAAAATCTTAAATTTTTTTTTCTTTTTTTAACGTGTATGAGTGTAATGCTTCCATGTGTTTAAGTGTGCACGTATTGTGCAATGCCTGTGGAGGTCAGATGAGGGCGTTGGATCCCCTGGAACTAGAGTTACAGGTGGTTATTAGCTGCCATGTGGGTGCTGGGAATTGGGTCCTCTGTAAGAGCAGTCAGTGCTCTCAACCACTGATCCATCTCTCCAGCACTAAATAATTCTTTTTTTAAAAAATGTTGTATAGGCCCTGGATAACTCCTTAACATGCACTTCAGTCTTGTGATATGTCAAATGTAATTTTGCTTAAAAATGTAATGAACCCAGGATTCACACATTCTCAGAAAGTGCTCACCACTGAACTATATCCCCGTTTGTGCTTATCACATGTGAATAGATTTTTATAATATGCTTTGTTTAAGATCTCCTATAGCTTAGGCTGGCCTCAAACTCTCTATATAGCTGAGGATGGCTTTGAGCTCTTGATCTTCCTGACTCCATTTCCCAAGTGCTAGGATTATAGGCATATGCCATGACACCTGAATTATAATTTGCTTTTGAAATTATTATTGATTTTCACTTTACTCTTAAAATTTTTTAGGTTATAAAGATATTTAACACTACTAAATGTCAGGCTCCAAGCTTTTCCCCCCAGGGTACCTGAATGTTTTTAAGCTCTTTTTTTTTTGGTCTTTTTGAGACAGGGTCTCCCTGTAGCAGCTCACCTGGAACTCACTATGTAAACCAGGCTGGCTTTGAACTCACAGATAGTCACCTGCGTCTGCCTCCCAAGTGTTGGGACTAAAGGTGTGCGCCACCACGCCTGGCTACTTTTATACTGAGCCCCTGTTGCCTGTGGGTGGAAGGGTGCTTGGAGTGCTATCTAGAGATGAAAAGAGCCATTTTCCAGGTCTTTCCCCATCTCCTGAGGAAAATTTACTGAGAATGCTGTATACAGAACCAGGAAAGGGAGGGGAATTGAGCCATAAGACCCTGAAGAGCTCTTCCAGTCTGAGATTCTGTGGGTTGGAGAGGGCTCCAATGCAGTGAGAGGAGTTCTAGACTAATAGGGTGGAGCTTATTCTCACTATTATTTTAATGTAATACCAATACAATAAATGGTACAGTAATGCTGACTATGGACAGTGCTAAGAACCCAAAACATTAAATTTCTTTTTATTTTTTTTGAGGCAGGGCCTTTTTATGTAGCCCATACTGTCCTCCTCCCTCAGCTTCCTGGATGCTGGATTACAGGCATATGGCCCACATCCAGCTCAATTATTCTTCTGAAAGAAAATATTTATTATTTATTTATGTGTGTATGGTGTGTCTCTGTGTATGTGAGTGCAGTTGTTGACAGAGGCCAGAAGAAGATGTCAGATCCTCCAGAGCTGGAGTTACAGGGGATTGTGAGCCACCCAACAGTGTACTGGGGACCAAACTCTGCTTTTAACTGCTGAGCCCATGATCCAGCCCTTCAACAATTTATCTAGACTCTGGATTCTCCATGGCTCCTAAGCTAGGAAATATCCATAACTGGAAGGTCAAAGTTTGGGGTAGATGTGTATATGTGATTTTATTCAAGGAGAAAGTCAATATCTTTTACTGTTTTCAAATGGTCCTCAGCACAGAAGTAGAGATCCATGGAGTTTATTCACTCCTATCTGAAACTGAGACCGAATGGGGTTATGGACCTTCTTTGGGTCACACATAGGGCAAGACCGAATCTTCCCTTATGTCTAAGTCATCACTTCTCATTGCACTCCCCAAACAAGTGGCCTTTATTTATTGCTTACTTATATTTTTCACTTTGTTTATTTTTCAGTGCAATTAATATGATTTAGTGTTAGTAAAAGAAAGGGCAGATCTGGGGATATAACTCAGTGACAAAGAGCTTGCCCAGCATGGATGGAAAAGGGCATGTACTATCAACATTAGAAAAATCAAAAATTGATTCTGGAGCCAGAGAATTGTTAGGCCCAGAAAATCAGGTAAGAAACAGGAATATGGGAGCTGGAGGGATGACTTGAGGGTCAAGAACTTTCTGTGCAAGCGCGAGGCCCTAAATTTAGATTCTAAGAACCCATGTAAAACCAGATGTGGTAGTGCATCTGTAATCCTAGCTTTTCTATAGTAAGGTGGGAGGTGGTGATAAGTATCCCCAGAAGGGGGCTTGAGAGGTAGCTCAGTGGTTAAGAGCACTGGCTTCTCTTGCAGAAGACCCAGGGGGTTCCCAGCACCCACATGGCCTCTAACAGTTGTCAGTAACTCCAGTTCAGAGGATCTGAAGCCCTCTTCTGGCTTCTGTGGGCATTACAAGATGTGGGTGCACTTACATACATGCAGACAAAGCACCCATACATATAAAACAAAATAAATATTTTTAAAAAGAAAGAGAAAAGAATATGTACATGGCTAAAAAGAAAAGAAGGTGCTTATAATAGTAAGTCAATATGTTGTAGTTACCTATTACTATAACAAACTGCCATAATCTCAGTGGCTTAAGACAATATGGATTCTCTATATAGTCTAGGATTAGAAATCTAAAATGGGTTGATGATTCTGTGTTGTCTTGCTCTTTCCAGCTTTTAGAGCCTGCCCCAGACAGAAAGAAGGCTTACAGCTTCCTTTCTATGTCTTTAAGGCCAGCAGTATAATATCTTCATTCCTTACCACCTGTGATTACATTACTACCCAGACAATTCAGGAGATGGTCCCCATCTGCAAAATCCTTTTTGGCATATTCCCAGGTTCTGTGGATTAGGATGCTAACATTTTTTAGAGGCCACTTCCCAGCCTACACAAACCATACCTCATTATATGAGTTTTCTATATTAATCCAATTCATCACAAAATATATTAGTGAGTTCAAGGCTAGCCTGGTCTATCGAGTTCCAGGCCAGTGAGGGCTACATAGTGAGACTGTCTTAAAAAATAATAATAAGGCCAGGTGTGGTGGTGCACGCTTTTAATCCCAGCACTTGGGAGGCAGAGGCAGGCATATCTTTGTGAGGTCGAGGCCAGCCTGGTCTACATAGTGAGTTCCAGGACAGCTGGGGCTACAAGGAGACCCTGTCTCAAAAAACACACACACACAAAAGGCAATTATTTTCAAACTTCTGAGTTTGAATATTATTTAGTAAAATTTAGTAATATAGCTTGCAATAGTTTGTGTGGTAGAGCAGCGTATCTTGTTACTGGATTTTTTTTTTTCTTTTCTTCTTTTATTTTGAGACAGTGTCTCATGTAGCCCAGGCTGCCCTCGAAGTTGCTATGTATCAGAGAATGACCTTGAACTCCCAGTCCTCCTGCCTCCACTGCTTGGAGTCGCTACACTCATTTTATTTTAATGTGGTATTGGGGATGGAACCCAGGACTTCATATATGCTAGGCAGGCACTCTACCAACACAGCTACATCTCCAGCCCCCCTCCCCCTGCCCATTGGAATTTTTTCTATTAAGTACTGAGGGATGACCTCAGGGTCTGTACATGTTAGGCAAGTGTTGTGCCACTGACCTGTACCCCAACCCCCCTTTAAAATTCTATAAATAAAAATTTGACCAGTTCCTAAAGATTCTGGTTAACAAGTTGAAAGTGTGCAAGGATTATGCATCTTTATGTGTATAGGTAAAATGGGCACAAGAAAAAGTTGAATACTTTTAAAGAAAACAGCATAGGCAGGGTGTTTTCGAAAATCAAAGTGGTTATGAGCTTCTCTAGGCCCAGTGGGGACAGCTGGGCTTTTAGCGGGTGTAATTCAATGTGATCCTTCAGGAAAGCCAGGATTAGCCCTGGCATATGCATGAACACACGTGTGGCCTTTTATCTGTTAATAGCTGGTGAGTGGGTGGTGGAGGACAGTGATGTTATAAATGGAAACAATTTAATAGATAGATTAGAGACATTCTTGAGCAGTCAGTTCAGAAAATGAAGTGAACAAGTTCTGCTAAATTATTCAGGATGTTGTCTTCAATGTTTGTATTTATTGCTGGGTAACCGTAGATTTAGAATTATACTTTTAATTTGGTCACTTTTAGGTGTAGAGATATGTTGATAGGCCACACAAACTGTTGCAAGCTGTATTGCTAAATTTTACTAAATAATATTTTTTTTTACTAATTATAATTTTTTTTAGGACAGGGTATCACTATGTAGCCCTGACTGATCTGGAACTTACCATGTAGACCAGGCTAGCCTCAAACTCAGAGATCCACCTGCCTCTGCCTCCTGAATGCTGGGACTAAAGGTGTGTGTCACCATGCCCTGCTTGAAGCAAGTCTTATGTAGCTCAAGCCGGCCTTGATCTCTCTATGTAGCTGAAGATAATCTTAAACTCTCAATCCTCCTGCCTGTACCTCCCAAATGATGGATTACAAGTGTGTACTGCTGTGCCTGTCATAATTTCTTAATTATTTGAAACAGTCTCACTAAACTCTAGATCCTCCTGCATCAGCCGTCCTAGTGCTGAGGGTATAGGCCAGCAGCACTTGCCTTTTAAATCCACACTATAACAAATGGCAAATTTTCTGTAGAATGAAGTCTTCATTCATTTCCATCTGAAGCTGTGACTTGAACTTGGGATGAAGGGTGTGGACACAGCTGGAGCACAGACTGTATCCAGGCATGCATCACATCTTGTGAATTGTGATAAAGAAAATATTGAGAGTTGGTTGTTTAAATAAATATTTTTGGGACTGGAGAGATGGCTCAGTTGTTAAGAGCACTGACTGCTCTTGCAGAAGACCAGGTTCAGTTCCCAGCAGTGACATGGCAACTAACACCTGTCTAAAACTCCAGGTCCAGGGGATCCTACGCCCTCTTCTGGCCTCTGTGGGCACTGCATGCACATAGTGCACTTAACATATGTGTAGGTTAAACACTTATACACATAATAAAAATAAAAAGCAGTTATCATTTTGTGTGTGTACTTGCCTATGTGTGTTGTGGGCAGAGGTTGATATATGATGTCTTCCTCTATCACTTCCTACCTTAAATTTTTTTAAAGCCAATTCTTTTTAAAAATATTTTCTTTATTATTTTTATTTTTTGTGTATGAGTGTATTGCCTGCATGCATGTAAGTGCACCCGTGTCATACAATGCAGGGAGGCTTCGGATTCCCCTGGAACTGGAGTTAAGGATGGTTTGTAGCTGCCATGTGGGTGCTGGGAATTGAACCTGGTTCCTCTGCAAGAGCAGTCAGTGCTCTTAACCACTGAGCCATCTCTCCAGCCCTCCACCTTAAATTTTTTTATTTACTATTATTGTATGTGTGTGCACGTGTGTGTGCTTATGTGTGTGTGTGTGTGTGTGTGATGTGTGTATGTGTGAGTGTGGGTGCATGTGTGGCATGATGCACATGTAGAGGTCAAAGAAGAAATTTTGAAAGTGGTTCTTTCCTTCCACTGTAGATAGAGATTGAACACAAGTTGTCAGGCTTACTTGGTGTTTTTGTTTACTGAGCCATCTCATCAACCCTCTCCACTGTATTTACTGTTATTTTAATTTAATTTAATTTTTCTTTTTTGAGACAGGATCTCACTATGTAGGCTTTCCTGGAGCTCCCTATGTAGATCACGCTGGTCTACAAGCCTCAAATTCACCAAGATCTACCTGCTTCTGTCTCCCACGTCCTGAAATTAGGGACATGTACCACCATACCTGGCTCCATTTTATTTTTTAAATTTTTTAAAAATGTGTATGAGTGTTATGCCTGCATGTATATAAGTGTGCTTGTGTTGTACAATGCCTGTGGAGGACAGGACAGAAAAGGGCGTTGGATTCCCTGGAACTGGAGTTATGGACAGTTGTTAACTGCCATGTGGGTGTTGGGATTTGAACCCTGGGTCTTCTACAAGAGAAACCAATGGTGTTAACCACTGAGACATCTCTCCAGCTCCCCCCACCTTATTTTTTGAGTCAGGGTCTCTCACTGAACCTGAAACTCATGGGTTCAACTAGGTTAACTGACCAGTGAGCCTCACGGAGCTGCCTGTTTTCACCATTCCCACCAAGTACTGAGGTTATAGGCATGCACTGCCATAGTCAGCATTTGTGTGGATGTTGGGGATTTGAACTTAGGTTCTTTAAAATATAGTATTACATTTATTTAGAGTGTGTGTGTGTGTGTGTGTGTGTGTGTGTGTACATGTGCACATGTAGCATGACATACATTTGGTAGCCAGAGAAAAACTTGTTGAAGTCCTTTCTCTCTTTCACCACGTGTGTCCAGGACATTGAACTCCTGTTGTCTGGCTTGGCAACCATCACTTTTACTTGTTAAGTCATCTTGCTGGCCTGGCCCTGAATCTGGGTCTCATGCTTGTGCGGCAAGTCCTTTACCTGCTGAGCCATCTCCCCAGCCTGGTGTTTTATTTTTAAGCGTCTAGTCATGATTTAATGGACATTAAATTCAATACTTAAAAAGCATAAATGTAAAGCCCAAACTCTAACACAAAAGTAAACTACATTCATCAGTTCCAAAACATCTTTCAAAGAACTCCAGAATAAGAACTGTTCTGAGGAGCTTGGAGAGCTGCTTACAGTCTGAACTAAGTTCCAGTGTTCTTGTGACATCAATAACTGAACGAAGTTTACAAGAAAACTGTATACTCCCCAAATTTTAAGTGTTCAAATCTAATCATTTATCTACTCTTAAGAATTACCTTTTGAGGGGAGGCACAATGGTTAAGAGCACTGGCTGCTCTTGAAATGGACCTGGGTTCGATTCCCAGCACCCACATAGTGGCTATCAACCATCCATAACTCCAGTTCCAGGGATTCCAATACCTTCTTCTGACCTCCATGGACATTGCATGATACCAGTGCACTTGCATACATACAGGCACTATACTCATACACATAAAATAAAATAATAAATAAAATATTACAAAATAATTATCTGATGAGCATGGTGGTGCATACCATTAATCTCTTTAATCCCAGCACTCAGGAAGCAGAGGCAGGTGGATTTGTGTGAGATAGAGGCCAGCCTGAGATGGTCTACAGAGTGAGTTCTGGGTTAGACAGTGCTACATAGTGAGACGTTGTCTCAAAAAACAACAAAAAAGAATTATCAAATAAATGACTATTCCTAGATGGAAAAATTAATTATACACCCTCCTCCTTTTCTACTTAAAAATTTTTTATTAAATTATTCACCCATTGTGTGTATTGGAGGCTGTACATGCCAAGTTAGTTCTCTCCTTCCACCAAGGGGCTCCTGGAGATCAAACTCAGGTTGCCAGGCTTGGTGGCAAGCGCCTTTACCTGCTAAGCCATCTTGCTGGCCTGCCTTTTCCCTTTTTTTGTTTGTCCTTTTTCTCCACCATCTTACCCCATATACGTATGCTCATGTACACACACACAAGTACTTGTAAGTGTACAGAACAGTTTACTGTCTATGTTAGAGCCTTAAAAAAGTTTTCTCTTTCAGATGTGGTCTGGAAATGGAAAAAAAGACTAAATTAAAATGCCAGAGCTGGAGAGATGGCTCAATGTTTAAGAAGAGTTGCTGTTTTTCCAGAGGACCTGGGTTTTTATTCCCAGCACCCACATGGCAGCTGACAACTGTTTGTAGCTCCAGTTTCAGGGGAGCCAATGCCCTCTTCTGGCCTCTGTGGGCATTGCATGCATGTGGTGCACTTATATACATGCAGCCAAAACACTCATACACACATAAAATAAAAATATGTTAAAAATATTAATAAAATCACAGATATTTCTATATTGTTTTGAAAAAAATCACATATACACACAAAACAGTCAATGCATATATTGTCACACTATAACTTTATGGCTGAGCATAAAGTTATGGTTATGTTAAAACAAAAGATAACCATAGATGTCATTTTCTGAACAAATCTCTTGAGGAGCATGTGGACTTGCTGGGATTTCTGCTTCTCCTGCTTGGCTTTTTCTGTCATTTCTTTAGAGACAGTGTCAACTTTCTTAGCATCTTCCTGGCCTTGGTTTAGTTCTGGAAGGCAGTCTTTAGGCACATTCTAGCCCCATATGTCTTAATAGAAAGGTCTTCAAGCCTAAGCATTTCTTGATATATTTCAGGTGACTATTCCTCAGGCCCAGGTGCTTCTTGGTTTGTTTTATGAGAGGAGACTTTTGTCATCTTTTTGTGCCTTATGAGGAAAGTATTCAGGTGCAGAGGCTTCTTGGTATGTTTTATAGAACATGATTCTTTTATTTCGGGAAAGAAAGCTTCAGTGTATTATTCCTTAAGCTGGCTTAGAAGCAAATTCCTCTGGTCCAGCTCTTTCCTAGTCTTTGTCAAGAGGACAGCCTTCAGGCACTGACTGGGTGCTTCTGGAGCATCCTTCCAATTCTTGTAGAAGGAAGGACTGGGAACAGCTGTCTCCTGGTGTGTCTTAGGAGAGAGGACTTTGGGTTCAGCTACATCTGTTTGAAAGGATGGTCTTGAAGCAAACCTATTTTTAGGCACATTTTGGGAGAGAGCCCATCAGGTGTGCCACATGTTGGCATGTTTCAGAAGAATGGTTCTGTAGCACTGCTTCCCGGTATTCTGGTATTTAATGCTCAATTCTTTCTTTCTTTTTTTTTGGTCTTTTTGAGACAGGGTCTCCCTGTAGCTCCAGCTGTCCTGGAACTCACTATGTAGACCAGGCTGGCCTTGAACTCACAGAGATCCACCTGCCTCTGCCTCCCAGGGCTGGGATTAAAGGCGTGCGCCACCATGCCCGGCTAATGCTTTCTTTTTTAAAAACAATTATTTTTATTTTATGTATTTGAGTGTTTGCACCCGTGTTGTGCAATGCCCCCTGGAATTGGAGTTATAGACTGTTGTTAGCAGCCATGTGGATGTGGGAACTGAATCAGGGTCCTCTGCAAGAGCAGTCAGTGCTTTTAACCACTGAGCCATCTCTTCAGGACCAATGCTTTTCCTTTTTTAAAAAAACCAAAAAACAAAGATTTGTTTTTATTTGTGTGTGTGTGTATGTGTGTGTGTGTGTGTGTGTGTGTGTGTGTGTGTGTGTGTGTGTGTATGTGTGTATGCTCATGGGGGCCAGAAGTGGGTGTTGGATGCCCTGGATCTGGAGCTACAGTCTCCAGAACCACCTGACAATATGGGTACTGAGAACTGAACTTGAGTCCTCTGGAAGAGCAGCAAGTGCTCTTGACAGCTGAGCCATCTCTCCAGTTGCAGGTTGACGGGCTTCCTTCTCTGTGGATGACAGGCTTTCTCCAACGTTTCCTTTTCTGTTTGTTATGGGGGCTTCACTTCTGGTTCACATTTGTTTCTTCCAGCTTCTTTGATCTCCTCCTGTTCTCTGCCACTTGGCTTTTTTTCTGCTCTTGAAGGCTTCCCCTCATGAGGTTTGCATTCTGGTGCTTCAGTTTTTCTTTTCCTGAGTTGTTCTCTGTTTCACAGACTCCCAGGTTCCAGTGACTTCTGAAACAGTCTTTTGGAGGACAGTTAGGTGTCTGGTGGAGCCTCAGCTAAGTTTGATCCTTTCTCAAGCCCATCTTGCTGCATTCTTCCTGGTACTTGCTCTGACTTCCATAGGTAGCTTGAAAGCCTTTGGTTATTCAGTGTTCTTCCCCATTCTGGCATCTAGGCAGCGAGTGCCTCCATCTCAAATCCTTTGGAGCCACTGCTGTTCTGCATAGCCCTACTCTCCTGGCTCATTGAAGTTGGTGTTTGAATAAAAATGACATTAAAAATAAGTAGACAGGGCTGGGGAGCGGGACCAGTGGGTTAAGTGCGTGCTGCATAACACGAGGACCTGAGTTTGGTCCCTGTCACCTATGTGAAAAACTGGGTATGGCGGCACACATCTAAAACTCCAGCTCTTGGGAGAGTGAAGACAGGAGGATCCCAAATGCTTGCCAACCAGCTAGTCTAGTCAAAACAGTGACCTCCAGGTTCAATGAGGGACAATGTCTCGAAAAATAAGGTAGAGATCAGTAGAAGAAGACACTTACTGTTGAGCACTCATCTTTGCATGTGGCATACATTCATAACACACACACACACACATATATAGAGAGAGACAGAGAGAGAGAGAGAGTTGAGTTGGTAGTATTTGCCTATAATTCTAGTACTCAGGAGGTTAAGGCAGGCAGGCCACAAATTTGAGATCAATCTGGGCTACATGGGGAGACCCTGTCTCAAAAACCAACCAAACAAACACACAAGACAGGAAAAACAAAGTAAAATATAGAGACAATCCCTAAACTTGAACACAGAAGCTGTGCTACCTAATTTGTGTCTAGATATGTAACAGTCAGTGCAAACATGGGTACAGCAAGTGTCGACATGGACCATTGAAAGGCCCTATTAGGCAGCAAAATGCACTTTCCAATTCTGGTCTCGTTACTCCTTTCTGCAGATGCCTTCAGTGACTCCCCTTTGCCTACAGGAAAAGGATGTACTACTGAGAGTGCCCTTCCACCCCCACCCTGGGTCTGGTCTTTCCAACCTCATTTCCCAGATTGTGCATCCTATGATCTCCCCAACATATACTCTGCTTTCCTCTGTGTGTCTGCAAGCCACCTGCTCTCCAAACCTTTCCTTACTTCAGTGTCTTTTCTCAGAAGACTTTGGCCTTCTTGAGTCAAAGCTAAGCCCATCTTTAGAAGTCAGAGCAATGCCTCTTTACCATTTAGCTAATTGAGCTCCTGGATTCCTCGCCTTGCCTACCTTGGTGGAAATAGAGTCTCCCTTCCTTGTCCTTGATAGAAAGTTACTTCTAGTTGTGGACTGCAGGCCTGACCTTCTTCATGTGTGTTGTCATTCCAACTCAGCCTGGGGGTCTACTGGGAGGCAGGGTCTGTGTCTCAATGCACAGAATGTAAAGATGCTCAATAAATATTTGTTAAAGGGAAGAAAAATGGAAGGAGTGAGAAAGGAAAGAGGGAAAGAAGGAAGAAAACGAAGAAATGGAAAAAGGGACTCAAAATACAGTCAAGTTTTCTGGATACCTTAGGGATGGGTTATTCCTTAAGACACCCCCCATTTTTGAGGAAACCTTCTAGCAGGCTGAAGGTTTTGGGAATTATTTTGTTTTTGAGACTTAATCTCATGTGGCTCAGACTGGCCTTATACTCATTATGTAGCCAAGGATGACTTCAAATTTCTGATTCTTGTGCCCCAACCTCACACATTCTGGGATTATAGGCCTGCATCACTATGCCAATTTTATGTGGTACTAGGGATCCAACCCAGGGCTTCTCCCATCCTAGGCAAACAGTCTGACAACTGAGCTACACCCCTAGGCTCCAGGCCGTTTTTAAGAAGTCTGGAGAGACAGAATCATCAACCAAATCCTCTTTGGTATTTTTGCAGGACTGTGTGTCATGTCACTGTACAGACACCTTGTCTTTGCATTTATCTGCCAGTGACTGACTCTCTCCATACAAGGAGCTTCTCACATCTGCCATTCTAGTCCTCTTGACTCTGACAGATGACAGAACCCAGGACGGGGCTGCAGAGTGAGGTGTGACTGGAGATTTTTGAGGGTCAGGGCATATTGCAGACTTCAAGCAAAGCAAGAGGGCCATGTAGAGGCATCTGCTATTTGTGCTGGGAGCAGTGGCCAGGAGCAGGGACTTATGAGAGTAATATTGCTCTGGGGACAGTCATCACCAGCACTCCAAAGAGCTGTCAAAACTGAAAAAGAGAATAGATAGAGGGCCCAAGAGATGGCTCAGCGGTTAAGAGCACTGACTGCTCTTGCAGAGGATCCAGGTTCAATTCTTAGCACCCACATGGTGGTAGACAATTGTTGGTAATGCCAGTTTGAGGGGAATCCGACACTCTCTTCTCATCTCTGTAGGCATTTGTATGACATGGGTGCACTTGCAGGCAATGCACACATACACATACAATAAAAATAAATAAGTAGGGCTGGAGAGATGGTTCAGCAGTTAAGAACACTGGTTGTTCTTGCAGAAGACCCGGGTTTGAATCCCAGCACCCACATGGCAGCTAACAACTGTCCATAACTCCAGTTCCAGGGGATCCGACGGCCTCTTCTGTTTTCCAAGGGCATTGCACGACATGGGTGCACTTACCTACACGCAGGCAATACACTCATACACATAAAAATAATAAATAAAATATTAAAAAAGATTTAAAAAATAAGTAAATAGATAATAAATAAATAAATAAAGAGACTAGCTAGAAACATCACTTTGAAAATTGTCAAAATTAGAAGGATAGAATCACAGTTTTAGAAGGGTAAAAACCCGGTTAGAAAGTCACAATCCTAGTTAGAAGGGCAGAATCCCAGTTAGAAAGGCAGAATTCCAGTTAGAAGGGCAGAACCACAGGCTCCACCCAGACCTGGAATTAGAACCTTAATTTTATAAGACCTCTGAAGATGAGTGCCGCACAGGAAAGTTTGAGAAGTTTAGTAGGGCTGGTCTACATCTGCATGCTTCCCCATCCCAGCTTCGTGGCTGAGCCTTGGCAGAAGTTCAGATGATAAAGAAAAGGCCATCCTCCTCTCAGGGAGACTCATTGAGAAGGGAACCTGTCATCCTTCCTGTTTTTTAGATATTTTGTTGCTATTTTAAAATGTGTGTGTGCATCTGCATGGGTGTCTCCGAAGCTGGTGGAGAGCATCAGATCCCCTGGAGCTGCAGTTACAGGCAGTTGTGAGCTATCTGATGTAGGTGCTGGGGACTGAACTCAGATCTTCTGCAAGGGCACTAAGTACTCTTGACCACTGAGCCATCTTTTCCACCCTTTGTTTCCTTCATCCATGGCTGTACGTCTAAGCAAAATTGTAGAATGGAATTTAAATCATATTCATGAGTATGGAGGGAGTATTTGGTGGTTCACATTTGGAATGCACTATGTATTCACAAGAAAACAATCGTTACAAATTGATCACTTTCATTTTTATGAAAAGTAATGAAGAGTTTCTTACAGTGAAGTAAAAAATTTTTTTTTTTTTTTTTTTTTTTTTTTTTTGCAAATATCTCATGGGATAAAATGATGGGTGTCCTAATTTTATTTCTGTTGATGTGATAAAATACCAAAACGAAGAGCAATTTAGGGGAAGTCAGGGTTTATTTGACTATTAGGTTACAGGGAAGTCATTTTGGGGGAGTCAAAACAGAAACTTAAGCCGCTAGTTACATCACATCTACAATCAAGAGCAAAGAAACACTAACTCTATCCTTGCTGCTCTCAGCAGGCCTTCTCTCATACTGTTTAAGACTCCCTGTCTAGGGAATGATGTCACCCACAATGGGCTGGGTCTTCCTGTAAAAATCAACAAGCAAAATAATCCCCCACAGACATGCCCACAGGCAACTTGATCTAAGATAAGTCCTTATTAAGACTTTCTTCCCAGGTAATTTTGGGTTGTGCAAAGTTGACAGTTTTAAGTTGACAGTACAATGGAGAAATAATTTTGAGCTGGTAGTGATATTGGTTCAAAACTTAATGGTATAAGTGATTGTAAAGATCTCTGTGTCACTTTGCCACAGGTGAATATTTTAGGACCAAAGTATTCCTAGAAATTTCCTAGAGAAAAGTGTTCACACCTTTCTCTCGGCCAATGTGACTCTGAAGACATGTGGAACACAGCTGGAACTTATTCCTAGGGATACGACATATTTACAGTTCATGGCTCTATTCAAAGTCAGTTCATGGAATCCTAGAGGCAAGTGCCAGGTAAGATGTTTTCTTTCCTTAGTTAGTTTGGGAAAACTTGTCCCATAAACCACAGACGATGTGTGAGGACCAGGGAAAGGCATGGCAGGGTAGGGCAGGGCAGGACATCTGGACCACCCTTGCTTTAGGCACCCAGGGGACATCTGCTTAGAATTAAAAAGCACTCAGGAGGTGGAAATGGGAGGATCAGAAGTTCAAGATTATCCTTACCTGTGTAGTCAGTTAGGGGCTAGCCTGGGTTATATGACCCTGTGTCAAAAAGCAAATCAAGAGACTAGAGAGATGGCTCAGTGATTAAGAGTATACTGCTCTCAGGAGGACCTGAGTTACCCAGCATCCATGTCAGGCAGCTCATAATCATCTGTAACTCCAGCTCTAGGGGAATCTGATGCTTCTGGCCTCCATGGGCACCAGCATTCATGTGCGTGTGCACACACATACACACACACACACACACAGGCACACATACAGAAGTTTTGAAAACATTTTAAAAGCAAAACAAAAAAACAACAAAAATAACCAATAACCAAATGAACTAAAAGTCATTTTTTTTTTTACTATTTCCATATACCAGTGATTCTAAATAATGCCAAAGATAATGTATCTTGCCCCTCCACCAGCGATGGCATATTTTCCAAATAATTGCTGTTAACTGAGTTTCAAATTATCACCTTATTACTTGTCCTTGAGAGAGACTGCTTTTTTCCTGGGAGTTAAGCTGACAGACTCACCTGTCCCCTAACTCGTGTGGCATCAGCTACATGGATTAATTTGATAGTTGGTTTGTAAGGTGCAGAACTTCTTGTGAGCTCACTCTGGTCACAGAGCACATTGTCAATCCCTCTCTGCCATATTTGTATTTATTTATTTTTATTTTACATGTATGAGTGTATGCCTGCATGTATGTAAGTGCATCTGTGTCATGCAATGCCTGTGGAGGTCAGAAGAGGGCCTCAGATTCCCTTGAAACTGGAGTTATGGACAGTTGTTAGCCTCCATGTGGGTGCTGGGAATCCAAACCAGGTCCTCTACAAGAGCAGCTAGCGCTCTTAACTGCTGAGTCATCTCTCCAGCCCCATATTTTTATATTTTAAATAGGTAAGAAATGAGCACTGATTGTAAAGATGAAGAGATGGAGCTGTGATACTTCTGCTTTCCACATGAGACTTCCAGGTTTGTCAACAAGGTTTCCCTATGTAGCCCAGGTTGGCCTTGAACTCATGGTGCCCCTGTCTCAGCAGAGATTTTATTTGTATTTATTTGTATTTTCATTTTATTTAGTTTTTCATTTTACTTGCCTCAGCAAGTAGAGATTTTATTTGTATTTATTTACTTTTTCCTTCTTGATCATTTATTCTTTCTTGTGTTTATGCAATGAAACTCTGGAAAGGGCAAAATCTCATGTGGACCTCTCAGAAAATGTGTTTAGAGTCATTTTCTTTTGATAGAGTTGAAGTAGTAGAACGGATTCAATTGGGTTGTATTTGGTGATTACCGTCTATTGTTGTTGGCTTGCTTTTGAGGTGGGGTCTTGCTTGATAGTTCAGGCTGGCCTCCAACGTTCATCCTCCTGTTGCAGCCTTCTGAATGGTGAGATTTGTATGTAAATTTTATTATATTTTAATTAATTTATGGTGTGTGTGTGTGTATTTGTGTGTGTGTGTGTGCGCAGTCATGTGCCATAGTACAGAGATAAGAGGACAACTTGCAGGAGTCAGTTCTCTCCTTCTACCATGTGGGACCTGGGGATCAAACTCAGGTCATCAGGCTCAATAAGTGCCTTAACCCATTAAGCCATTACACTGGCCCTTAAATTTTTTTTTTATTAAAAATGCCTTGTATAAAACTATTGAATACTTTAGAAATACCTTGTATACAACTATTGAATCAATAAAAATATTTAAAAAAAATATTTTTTAGAGCTGGGTGTGGTGGTGCACGCCTGTAGTCCCAGCACTTGGGAAGCAGAGGCAGATGGATCTCTGTGAGTTCAAGGCCAGCCTGGTCTACACAGTAAGTTCCAGGCCAGCCTAACTACAGGGAGACCTTGTCTCAAAAACACCAAAAAAAAAAAAAAAAAAAAAGTTTAGGACTGAAGACATGGCTTAGTGGTTGAGTGCTTGTGGTTCTTTCAGAGGATTAGAGCTGGGTTCCCCAACACCCATGTCTGGGGGAATCACAACCTGTAGCTTCAGGAGACACAGATAGACACATAAATAAAACTAAAACAAATATCTTTTTAGACCAGGCTGGCCTTGAACTCAGAGATCCGCCTGCTTCTACCTCCCAAGTGCTAAGACTAAAGGCCTGTGCCACCACGCATGGCTCTCTAAAATAAATCTTTATTTTTTTAATTAAAATTTTTTGGATGCTGGTGATTGAACATGGGGCCTCAGTCATTTTAAGCATGCGTACCCCTACTGTGCTGAACCCCTAGCCCCCAGTAAGTAACAGTTGAAGCAGTGAAACTGATGAGAGCTGTGTACTGTAATATTTTTGTTTAGTACAAAATGTAGGTACAACACTTAATGTATCCAAAAATATGAATATATGTACATAAATAAAAATAGGAGGAGACTCTACTAGAATGCTCCAAAGATTTCAACCTGGAAATAAGCTATTAGAGCAGTCTCAGTGTGGGGTTGTTCTCTGGCGGGTGTCCCTGAACAGCCAGCCAGCATGACTGTGCTTGTTTGTAACTGCTTCCTCTTTGATCTTTTCTGGCTTGTTCCTGTTCCTTCCCTGCTTTAGGCTTATATCTGAGCTGGGTCCTCAGAAGCCAGAGGTAGGCCTCTGCCCCTCCTACTTCTTTCCCAACCTAAGTCAGGCTCTCAGATTTGCAGATGACTCAAAGCTCAGCCTTCCAGTATAAAAGATGACCGAATAAAAATTCTAAATGACTTTGACAGTTTGGAATGCTTTGCTGAAAGCAGCCAGGTAGGAATAAAGGTGAAGTCTACACTTCCAGTTAGGTAAATTAGACAGTGCTTGCTGTCTTTTGTTTGTTTGTTTGTTTTTGTTTTTTGAGACAGGGTCTCTCTATAGTCCCAGCTAGCCTGGAACTCACCTGCCTCTGCCTTCCAAGAGCTGGGATTAACAGCATACACCACCATGCCTAACTTAATGCTCACTAGCTTAATGGTGGTTTTTTTGGTTGTCATATTTGTCAGAACCTATCAGAGTGTGCATACTCTTAGAGGTGGACCTAATGCATTTTGCTTTGTGAGATGGCCATGGCCATGGCAGAATGTTGCAGTTTAGAACTTGATTATCCCTCCAAAGGCCCATGTGTTGAAGGCTCGGTCCCTAGCCTGTGGCTCTGTTGGGAGTTGTTAAAAAGTGGAGCTTGATGTAAGGAAGTAAAGTTATCTGGAGGTGTGCCCTTGAAAGGGCCATCAGGACCCTGGCTACTGCTCTTCCTCTCTGCTTCCCAGCTGCCAGGAGGAGAGCAGCGTCCTCTGCCATGCATGCTTGCCACGGCATACTACCTTTCCACAGACCCAAAAGCAAGAGGCTAACTGAGCACGGATGGAACTTCTAAAACTACAAGTCAAAGCCTTCACCTTTTAAATAGATTGGGCCATTTTTTTTTTTAAACACAGAAAGCTAACATATACTTCGTTTTGTTTAGTTTTGTTCAAACTAGGGATTGAATGTAAGCCTTGTCCATGTTAAATATGCTGCAGCTGAGTTACAAGCTCAGTCCACATGCATATATTTTAAATATATGTGGTTTAGTGTATGTCAGTTATATCTCCATAAAGCTAGAAAATTCAGTACCACATGGACAGAGGGAAACTCTGACTTGGCTGCAGTATCTTGAGAAAGCTCAGATTTAGTGACTATATTTGTAATTTGACCTTAAGATAATGGGAGTTTCTCCCAGAAAGGAACCTGTAGAGGCACACAGTCAAAACCCAGGAGATGTAAATAGAGCCCCAGCTGGACACTCTTCTTTGTTCTGATGCACCGCGGGAAGTTCACTTCCAAGATTATGTTTACTCTGACAGCTTCTGACACATATGCCAACATGGCAAAGAATTCTCATCTTTGAATCACCAGGAGACAAGACTTGAAGCCTTTTTGGATTCTAATTTACTTGTGGTCTTCAGCAGCCAAATCCCTGCTAACTTCAAATTCTTGCCAGAGAAAGCAACCCTGACTTGAGAAATTCCTAGCTCCAGGGTTTGGGAATTCCACTAAATGGCCAGGGGCCCATGGAAGCTCTGTGTGTTCTGCTGTGCTTGGATATTTATGAGCAGTGACCTTCTCAAGCAAAGTGCACTTCCATGGCATAGTTTTGATATGCTGGGGATTCCAGGTAATTGTAGGCATGCCAGGATAACCCCACTCTTCCTGTCTTGCTAGGACAACTTAGGGGACACAAGTATAAGAGTAAGGAGGGCATTATCATGAGGATAACCTTGAGTCTGCACTAACTTAAATAAGCACTGACTTTCCACACCTCCAGTTCTTTAGAATTATTGACTGATTACACCTTGCAGCAGATGAAAACAGACCAGTATGTTGAGTCAGCCAACCAGAGACCAGTAAGTGCCTGGACTCTGTGGAGCTGAGGTCCTAGCATAGAGCAGCCTTGCTTGATGCACAGCTACACTTATCTTTCTTTGGCTAATGTAGGCATATCAGCAGAAACTGCTGGAATGGTGGGAGAATTTCAGAAACCATGTTGTATAAAGACCCGTGGAAGGACCTAGGAGTGTTCAACTTGGAGAAGGGACGTGAAGGAGAAGCAGGGCAGTGGTTACCAGAGTCTTAAAATGCTGACCTGGTCAGGCTTGTTCCACTGGGCAGAGATCCAGAGGGCCAAATTAGGGCATGGGAATATGTTTTCCAGGGAGACAACATCAAACTTAACACAAGGAGAACTAATTGTTCTCCATTAGTGAACTAAATATTCTTGGATGTAGTGGATTCTTTTTACTGTGGGAATTAGAAAATTCATAGTCAGGAATGGACACAGGGATTTCTGTATTTGGAGGTTCTGTGGAAGTTTTTTTTCCTCCACACTCTAGAAGTCTTTGATTATTTTATTTTTAACTTAAAAAAGTGTGTGTGTGTGTGTGTACAGATATATAGATACCAGAGCATACATGTGGAGGTTAGAGGAAAACCTCAAATATCAGTCCTCATCTTCCACCTTGTTTGAGATAGGGCCTCTGGTTCACCGCTGCACAGGGCAGGCTGTCTGACCCGCGAGCTTCCCGGACTTCTGTCTCTGCCTTCCATTCTACCACAGGAGTGCTGGGATCACCACATCCAGCACGTGGTATGGACATCTCAACTCAGGTCCTCATTATTGTGACACAAGAGACTTACCTACAGATCCAGCTCCCCGACCCCTAGAATTCTGTGATTTTTATACTTTTGGAGACATACATGTGCATATATGTGTATGTTTTTATATATGTGTGTTTGTGAGCATGTATGTGTTTGTGTGTATATGTGTGTTTGTATGCATATGTGTTGTAATGTACATTGTATTGGTAAATTGTCATGTGTTGTTTAAGCTTGTTGAAAGTAGATTCTTCTAGTGTGGAAGGCCCTCCTGTCTCAGACCTCAGCATGTTTATTTCAAGTGTTCTCCAACACCTTTTCCTGGGATAGGTTAGCCCTCTGTGCTGGATAGCTTTGGTGTCAACTTGACACACCTGGGTTGAGGGAGACTCAATTGGGGAATTTCCTCCATTGGACTGGCCTGTGGCCATGTCTGAAGGGCATCTTCTTGATGAGTGATGTGGGAGGGCCCAGCCCACTGTGGGTGGTGCCACCCCTGGGCAGGTAGGTGGGCCTGTGTTGCATAAGAAAGCAGGCTGAGCAGGGGCCAGGGGAGCAAGCCAGTAAGCAGCATTCCTCCATGGCCTGTGCTCCAGCTCCTGCCTCCAGGTTTCTGCCCTGAGTTCCTACCCAGGGCTCCTGGATGAACTGTGACCCTGGATATGTAAGATAAATAAACCCTTTCTTCCTCAAGTTGATATTGGTCAGAGTATTTTGTCACACCAATGGAGAGAACAAACTAGGACACCCTGTAACTCTGGGATGGGGAGAGAAAAGCAGCAAACAGATAAAGAACAAAAAAACACTGTACCCTTGATAACAGCTAGAAGGTAAAGTATTTCCAACCAAGTTTACTATTGTTTATCCCATAGTATAAAAATGTCTACAATGGGAAAGAAAAGCCAAAAGCTCATCCATGGAGAGACTCCTTTGCTTGGAACTCTCATTCAGGAATGCCAGCATGACACTTTCAGCAGAATTTCCCTGGTCATTTATGCTAGATGCTTGTAAGCCCCCAATTTGATGTTATCTATCTGTTGCTATTTGTTTTTTATTTGGAAGCCATGTCTGAGGGGTCAGTCTACTCCACCCAGGACTCTCTCCATGGGGGAACTCCAGCTAGCTGTCTCCCTAGTTGATTTCTGCTCTGTTTGTAAGCCTCTGATTTGGTGATGTTATTTGCTGTTTGCTTTCTCAGTTGGACCATTCCAGCCTTCTCTGCTGGATGTGTGAGTGCCTGAGTCGATACTGTTTTGCTATCTTTCTACCTGCTGCTTGGTATTTACTCTTTTGCTTTTACTTGCTATATACTTAAACTCATTTGAGACCAAATGCATGGCTATTTTAGGTCATTCTTTGGGTTGTATAGAACATGTGTGTTTGTATGTGTATATGTGTTTGTGTGTATGAATGTGAATATATAAGTATCTGGTCTCTCCCTCTTCTTGTAAAGCCAGCAGGATTCAATCATGGGTAGCTCACCCTGGCTACCATCAGGCTCCACTCCAAAACACCATAGTCTGTTTCCACTTGCTTAATCCCTGTAAGTGGGAATGATAACTTTAACTCAGGAAATACATTTAGACTGCATCCAAACCATAGCACAGACACTGTGGAAAGGGCATTGTCCTGGCAGATGGGATACCTGGGTGGTTCCAGTTCTAGCTCAGTATGTGGTCCTTGCTAAATTTTAGATTCCTACTTTTCAAAATGAAGGTCTTCAGCTTCCAAGAGTCTCTTCTAATTGTACTTAGTTCTTTAGAAGACAATTTTAACTGTGAATTAAAATAAATCTATCTATCTATCTATCTATCTATCTATCTATCTATCTATCATCTATCATCTATCTATCTATCTATCATTTATCTATTATCTATCTATCTATTATCTATCTATCAATCATCTATCATCTATCTATCTACCATCTATCTTCTATCATCTATCTATCTATATCTATCTTCTATCATCTATCTATTTATCATCTATCTATCTATCATCTATCTATCAATCTATCTATAATCTACTATCATCTATCTTCTATCATCTATATTTATCATCTATCTATCTATCATCTAATCTATCAATCATCTATCATCTATCTATCTATCATCTATCTTGTCATCTATCTATCATCTATCTATCTATCATCTATCTTCTATCATCTATTGATTTATCTATCATCTATCGTCTATCTATCTATCTATCTATCTACCTACCTACCTACCTACCTACCTACCTACCCACCCATCCATCTATCAATCATCTATCTATCTATCATCTATCTATCTATCATCTATCTATCTATCTATCTATCTATCTATCTATCTATCTATCTATCTATCTAATCTCCTTCTCTCCCTATTTTAAAGCTGCCTTTAAACTTTCCATCCTTCTGCCTCCTCCTTCTGAGTGTTGGGATTACAGGTATGGGTCACTAGACTAGGCTAAATCTCTTTTCTTTATGGCTCATCTACTTTGTGGTAAAGAGTTATTACAATAAAATATGGGCAGAGACACCCCATCTTGACTTCTTTTCTCCCTCCACTTGCAGCCTCATTAACTTTGTGTGCCACACCTGCTTCAAGAGGCAGGAGAAGCTCCATCGCTGTGGGCAGTGCAAATTTGCTCATTACTGCGACCGCACATGCCAGAAGGACGCTTGGCTGAACCACAAGAATGAGTGTTCGGCCATCAAGAGATACGGGAAGGTGCCCAATGAGAACATCAGGTCAGAGCTGGGTTCAGGGCTAGGCTTCGGATCCCCAAATGTCAGATTAAGACAGCATTCCCAAGCTGAGTGCAAATGATTCGGGTTCCATTCACTCCTTCAGGTCTGAGAGGGACACCTAGCTGTCTACACTGGCAATTCCAAAGTGCAGCTCCTAGAGGGAGTGGGCCCACAAGGTTATGGAAAACTCCTCAGAATTTAATTATTTTATTTAAAATATTTTATTTATTATTTTTATATGTATGTGTGTGTTGCCTGCATGTAGGTAAGTGCACCTATGTTGTGCAATGTCCGTTGAAGACAGAAGAGGTTGTCAGATCCCTTGGAACTGGAGTTACGGACAGTTGTTAGCTGCCGTGTGGGTGCTGAGATTTGAACCTGGCTCTTCTGCAAGAATAGCCAGTGTTCTTAACCACTGAGCCATCTCTCCAGCCTCAGAATTTAATTTTTATTTATTTAAAAAAAAATTTTAAATTTTATGTGTATGAGTGTTTTGCCCGCATGTATGTTTGCAAGTGCACCCATGTCATGCAATGCTCACAGAGGCCAGAAGAGGAGTGTCAGATCCCCTGGAACTGGGGTTATTGACAGTTATTAGCCACCAAGTAGGTACTGAGAACTGAATCTAGGCCCTTTGAAAGAGCAGCTAGTGCTCTTAACTACTGAGCTATCTCTAACATTTAATTAAAAAATTTTATTGAGTTTTTGGACAGAGGCTACTGCAGAATCTTATAACTTGTCAGACACAGAGAATATATGTCTGAGAGATGCCCAGTCCTAGGTGACACATCTACAGTGGAACCTCTACACCTAAGACTCATGGAACATAGTGGGAGAAAAGTAGTGCATCCCTCAGCTCTCACCAGTGAAGCTTCCTTGTACAACAGAATGCGATGCACACAAAAGGCCACAATTGGTCAACTATTAAAGAATGAGAGACTGCAGAGTGTGTGTCCCTGGATAGGGATTTAATTTTTAAAAATTGGTTTGCTAAGCTTTGAACATTGAAAATTTTTCACATTGTAAAAAATTGGGGTTTCTGGCTTTTCTGGAAAACATCAAAAGTGATGATCTGACAAAATGGGCTGGAGCTTAACAACGTATGTCTCTTTTAAGAGTTATAATTTTCTAGAACTACCATATGACCCAAGTCTCTCACTCCTGGGCATATACCCAGAGAACTGAAAAGCTTACTATAGAGATATTTGTATTCCCATGTTTATTGCTGTTCTATTCACTATTGCAAGGAAATGGAGCCAACTTAGTTGTCCATCAACAGATGAATGGATAATGAAAGTCTAGTACATATGTAAAATGGAATATTACTACTCTCTAAATAAAAATGAAATAAAAAATTCACATAAAAATGGATGGATCTAGAATGTACACTATAAAATGAGGTCACCCAAGTCTCAGAAAGTAAACCACATGTTTTCTCTCATATGTGGAGCCTAGTCTATAATGTATGCATATGCATATGTGAATAAATGCCCATGTGGTTATACTATAATATTTAGAATCAAGAACAAGAATGAGTAATTTGAAAAGAAAAGGAGTGTAGTTTTTGCCTTTCTGTCCATGGGGGATATGTATATTCAATTGTTTGGGTATTGAAATAGCAGGAATCATTTCTGCAATCCATGAGTCCAATAAGTATTGTCGCTTTGGGACCGTGGTCATGAGAGCTGGGTTTCCTTTTTGATTCCATTGACCAATAGCATAGTGAAAACTGCGCATGACTGGACACTGATTTGTTGAGCATGCTGAATGAGATAATGCCATTATTGTCCTTGGTAACTACATTTTTATTTTGCTATTAATTTTCTAATTTTCTGATAAAACTTAAAAAAAAAAAGGCATGCAGTTTTCTAAGTCACTGAGCTCACTATAGCCATGGTCCTTCATGCAGCTCAGGGCTCCTGATATGGAAACACAATGACATTCACTGGCAGCCATTGCCAGGAATCTCAGGTCCCAGGCATGGAGCCTGAGTTGGAGAGCTCTTGAGTCCTAATGGCTCTTTTGGCAGGCGCTGGCACTGTGATGCATATAGGAAGCCAGCCCTATCTAAGAGTAAAGAAGGAGGGGAAAGAGACTGGGAGCTTTTGCAGAGGCACCTAGGATGTGACAGTTCAGAATTCTTATCTCCTGAGAAGTTGTAGGAAACAGTTACCCTCCCCAGCATCCTTTGTTTCACCTACTGAAATTGTATGTATTCTTCAAGACCCAGAGTAAATTCACCTCCTCACTTCCCCCAGGTGCATGCTCATGTCTTTTGTGATTGACTTGAAATCTGTCACCATTGACCTCTATTATCTGAGCTTTAGGACAATATCTCCAGGATCTAGAGGCTACAGATTGGCACCAGACCCTATCCTGAGCCTTATTTTCCTTAGTTCTGTCCTGGACTCCATATGGGGACCCCTCAATTCCCAGATACCTGAGAATTCAATAGGGAACTTCTCTAGGAATAACTGAACTGAATGAGATAAGATGTGCTCTGGCAAAAGGGACGGGCATCTCTCTCATCTAGAGGAGCAGGTCTTCTGGATCACCAATCCTTTCCAGGTACCCAGAGGAGCCCGTTAACAAGGAAGCCCTTGCAGGGTGGGGGTAGGGGTGTGGAACATGTTCTGTAGCTCACTCAGAGCTCATCAGGGTCTCCTGTCCCACTGTGCTTAGTTTTCCTCAAGATTTAGACCTGAGACCCAGGCTGCTGCATCTCTCTGTGTCCCTATGTGATGTGGCACCTGCCTTTCTCTCCACTTCTTGTCCCCATGCTGCAGTCACCTGGGTTGAACTCCTCCTCCTCCCTCAGCCTCACAGAGCCAGTTCCTCTGTCCATTCCAGTTTCAGCTCAAATGTGACTTCTCAATGACACCTCTCTGGTGGCAGTAGCCACTCTCTCATGCCACTCTTTTATTTTCTGCATAGTATGTAATACTACTTAAAATGACCCTATTTACCTATATCTCCTCTAGTTCAGGAAGCATCATGATACAAAGCCTGACAAGGTGCCAGGTATGCATTAGGCCTTGTGCTTAGTGAATGAATGAATGAATGAGTATCCCTAGGTCTTCCTAATGTTGTCCCTTTCCTCTCCCCAGGCTTGCAGCCCGCATCATGTGGCGAGTAGAGAGAGAGGGCACTGGGCTCACGGAAGGCTGCCTGGTGTCAGTGGATGACTTACAAAACCACGTGGAGCATTTTGGGGAGGAGGAGCAGAGGGAGCTGCGAGTGGACGTGGACTCGTTCTTGCAGTACTGGCCCCCGCAGAGCCAGCAGTTCAGCATGCAGTACATCTCCCACATCTTTGGCGTGGTATGGCCTGTGTCCCCTCCAGCACTCCTGCTCTGTCCCGTGTCTTTTTCCTTCTTCCTTCCCTTCTTCCCCTTTGAGAGCCTGGAACTTCTACGAAGGAAGGAAACCCAGCTGCCTTGGATAATGGCTTCTGTTTATTTGATAATGTCCTCTATCCCTGGAAGCCAGAGACTTGAAGTCTACCTGCTGCTTCCCAGGTGTGGCAGGAATACCTACTGCTTCTTCTGGTTCTGAACCCAGAGACAGGCTCCTAAAGATTCCATTAAAATACATCTAGAATCCTAGAGTATGATTTCTCATAATAGAGGGGCCATGGTGATAGCTGGCATTGTCCAATGAAGAAATTTCCAGAAGTAATCAGAAGGGGAGGCCAAAAGGTCTAGGAGGCACTAAAGCTTAAAATGAAGACCACTTGGGGCTGGAGAGATGACTCAGTGGTCAAGAGCACTGACTGCTCTTGCAGAGGACCCAGGTTTGATTCCCACCACCCACATGGTGGCTAACAAATGTCTGTAACCCCAGTTCCAGGGAATCTGATGCCTTCTTCTGACCACATCAGGCATTACATGACATGGGTACACTTACATATGTGCAGGCAATATACTCATACACACAAAATAAAAATAATAAATAAAAAGTGAAGACTATTTATATCCCACGATGATTTTTTTCTTTTCTCCCTTTCCTATTCATTTGTTCATTTGTTTTTTATGAGGTGTCTTGCTATCAGCCCAGGCTGGCCTTGAACTCCTAGTCCTCCTGTATTGCCCTCCAAAATGCTGGGATTACAGGTGTATCCACCACTCCTGACTTAGAGCCTTTACTCTTGCTATGTCCTATAGCCTTGGGGTAAACTGGTATGATAGACCAACCCTGGGCTTCTATAATTACCTACATAATTACTAAAGCTTAGCACTAAAGAGAGTCTTAGCTTTCATCGTGCCCAACTTATTCAACCTATAGATGGGAAAACCAGGGCTCAGAGAAGAAATTTGCTCAAGAAGATGCAGTTTATTCCTAGAACTCCCAGACTTACCATCACATACTTCCTAAATATCTGAGAGAATTAAGTGGAGAAAGTGACACTCTTCTATTTTTGCAATAAATTGCCATGTGAATGCGCAAATATGTATTGTATTTATATTGCAGACAACATGTATTCCTGTATGTATTTTTTTATGAACTGGAAATTTGTGCTCAGTTAGTAGTGTATTCTAGGCTGTATTTATTATTATGTACTTTCCACGTTCTAGAAACAAGTATTTGAATTGAAAATATTATTGTGTGTATGTGTGCCCCGTGTGTGTGTGTGTGAGTGTGTGTGCGTGTGTGTGTGTGTGTGTGTAGTTGGTTCTGTCCTTCCACCTTAACATGGGTTCCGAGGATCAAACTCTGGTCTCCAGGCTTGTGGGGCAAGCCCTTTTACCCACTGAGTCATCTTGCTGGTTCAGTATTTAGAATTTGTTTCTACAGAGAACAACATTATTTTTAGAAGTGCTGGGGACAAACAGGGTCTTGTGCCTGCTAGGCAAGTATTCTACTTAAGAAAGGAGAGTGCAGACAGCAGACAAGCACGTACACACACACACACACACACACACACACACACACACACACAGGCAAGGCAGAGCCTGGAGAGACAAACTAAGACATATAATGAGCAGGACTCCTGTGAGACCCTGGAAAGTAGATCCAACATTTCCATCTTTGGTCTCAAGACTAGAGCTCCTGAAGGCTTCAAGATGGTGGTGCTTTTATAAACACAGGACTCCCTGTGGCACTCGTCTTGCCTGTATTTGGAGTCACGCAGAAAATAGGAAACTGTTTCTAGACTCTAAGCATCTTCAGGGTGAGAATGGGCTCTCTTCTGCTCTCTAAATGATTAAATTTGTTAGCTGACAATCTCTCTCTCTCTCTCTCTCTCTCTCTCTCTCTCTCTCTGAATATTCTGATTACTCTCTTTCCTCCCTCTTATTTCCCTCCCTTTTCTGTTAATACCCCTCCCCCAATCCCTACCAGTCCTTTGCCCAGATTCATGATTTTTGGCTTTGTTCTATGACCCATTTGGTTTAATCAGTGGGCCCTTTATATTTCAGACTCCTTTCAGCAGTTAGGATGATATTCTGTCCTGGGTCTGTATCTGTTTTTTTTTTTTTTAAATTGTTTATGTGTATGAATATGTATGTGTACCTGCATGTGTGTAAGTGCAACTGTGTCATGCAGTGCTCACAGAGGTAAAAAGAAGGCATCAAATTCCCCTGGAACTGGAATTATGAATGGTTGTTAGTCGCCATGTGGGTGCTGGGAATTGAACCCGGGTGTTCTGCAAGAGCAGCCAGTACTATTAACCTCTGAGCCATCTCATCTCTCCAGCCACCCCCATCCCCCCCGCATCTGTATCTGTTCACTGACTCTTTTCTCCTGTTCTCTGGGCAGATCAATTGCAACGGCTTCACTCTTAGTGACCAGAGAGGCCTGCAGGCAGTAGGTGTGGGCATCTTCCCCAACCTGGGCCTGGTGAACCATGACTGCTGGCCCAACTGCACCGTCATATTCAACAATGGCAAGTGAGTATGCCTTTAACTGGATGTGTACAGAGGGGGTGGGTAACTTTCCACTTCAACTAAAGTCCTGAACTACTAATGTTCAGCAATCCGGAATCTCCTGCTAGACTATCTGTGATGAGAGAAGAAAGTATTGAGGTGGATAGCAAAGAATTCTACCTGGTCATTTCTCAATCTTTGTGTGTTTTTTGGGGCTACTAAATGTGTTAGATAAACTTTTTTTTGGTCTTTTTGAGACAGGGTCTCCCTGCAGCCCCAGATGGCCTGGAACTCGCTATGTAGGCAGCCTGGAACTCACTGCCTGCTTCTGCCTCCCAAGTGCTGGGATTAAAGGTGTGCGCCACTGTGCCCGGCATGTTAGATAAACATTTAACCACTGTTCTAAACTTGAACTCTGGGATTATTTACTAGAAGTCATGGCAGCACATCAATGAAGTGATTGACAGAAGCCTATGTTATCGAAGGTTCCATCTGAAATTAGAAAGCCCATTCAAAAGGTTAATTCAGAATTTAATGAAAAGACAATTTATAGGAGTGTGGTCAGGATTTAGGAATAATCAGACAAAGAATTGTGAGGGGTCTCAGGTCTCAAGCACCTGAAACCATTACTAGGCTTGGCAGGATAAGCAGAGACAGCTCTGTGAGTGCCTTCAGCCAGTGAGTGCCTGAGCCACGAGAGGGTCCCTTCAGCTCAGTTCTATCATAGCTGTGTCTGCACAGAAGCCACTACTGTTGGAACCAGGAGCTGACAACTCCAACCTTATGCTTCTCCTCCCCTTGGTCAAACCTTATCCAGAGGCCAGAGAGCAAAGGAACCTGACTGGTTTATCCCTCTGCCCCCAGGAAAGCACCGAGCAGAGACAAGGGCAAACACTGGATCTTTGGGGTGGGGCACAGATGGAGAGGGATCAGAAAACAAGCTGGAACCTGGTCGTGCAGGGATCAGGCTGGGGAGATCTGAGGAAGGAAGCCTGAGCAATGTTCACTGTTTTTTCTCATAAACATGATCTTCCATGACTGATGCAAGCTGACACTGAGCCATGATCTTGAGTAGCTTTCCCCCAGATCCTTGAAGCCCAAGAATGATTTTTGGGTCTCAGCTGAGAATCTTGACAAACCACCAACATTACTAGGACTCTGATTTCTTTCCTTTCTATTTCTGACCACAGGCTCAAAAGCAATTGAGAAAGATGACCAAGATGGGAAAGCTTAGTTTGGACTCAGATAATGTTTTCCCAGCATGTTTTGTTTCTCTGCCTAAGCCTCTAGGGACAATGGTCCTGGGCCTCATGGAATTCTTCCAAGAAGACATGTTGCTTAGGTTCAGCATGGTTAGCAGAGTAGGTCAAATTTAGCCACATACAAGGGTCCAACATTCTAGATTGCCTCCTATAAGTGGTGGGGACCCAGGGCCTATCTTGTCACTGTGTAATGATCAAGGAACTTGAGCCTCTTTCTTCAGGTCATCTCTGGTGTCTGCTCTTGCTTCTTTGCATCTACTAATTCTGAGCAGTCATGTGTTCCCCTGGGCTTGCTGGCTTTTGTGCAAGAAAGAAGGTTGTTACAGTCACTGCCTGGCTGCCTGCTACAATAGAAAGAACACTGGACATGGTGTCAGGGGCCCAATTTTAACACAAACAACATTTACATGCTACCTGTGAGATCTACATATGCAATTCAAACTCTCCACAAGTCATCCAAAGAGACATGTTTATTTATCTAGCATGCTTGTCAATGGGACAATAACAAAGTCCCTTACATTTATTAGCACTGTATTCTTAAAGGCATTGTTTCAGAAGTCTCACTGTTGAGTTACAAGTAAGACACTGAGGACCCAGAAAAGAAATTCAGTTGTTCAGTAGCGGGTCCTTCAGTATCCAGCATTTTGCATCCCCAATCCAATGCACTTTCCACTGTACCAGGCAGCAGCCTGTCATGGGAGCCCAGCTAGAAGGGATGAAGTTGGTTGTGATGGCCAAAGCTTTGATTGTGCGAGCCCAGAATGCTGTGCACTCTTGCTGGCTACAGTTGATAAGCTAATGATACTGATTTCTTTGTGGGTGTCTGTTTTGTCTTTCAGTCATGAGGCAGTGAAATCCATGTTTCACACGCAGATGAGGTGGGTCAGTCTTCTCACGAATCCTCAGCTCCCCTGACCCATCTCCCTCACTTGTCTCGCTTGCTGCTGGGACCAGCCCTTCCTAAGACTCATTGGCTCCTGTCATTTTTCATGTCCAGCTCTGAAGTGTCTTTGCTTTTTGAATGGCATATTCTTCATGCACGTGAATTTACCTTTTCTTCACCCACCTATTTGCTTTATTTTGCTTGCTTGCTTTCCTCTCTTACACCTCACTTCTCTACTCCTTCTGCCTCAAAGTGCTAACTGTTCTAGTTCACCATCTTTGCCAAAACCTGTATCATCCCCTTAAACTCTGCTGACCGTGAAATAAGGATGGCTACTACTAATCTACTAAAGGACTGTGTGTTTGTCTATCAACCGAGGCTTGATTCCGAATAGCTGTGCTATTTTGATAAGTGTGTATTCATAGTGTCTTTTTTTACTGTTTCTGGCCCAAACTGAATTTTGTGGCTTAAATCTTGCCTTTGACTTTCCTTAATGATGACCACATGGTCCCAGTTGGATCTTTTGCTTAATCTGGGTTTAGAAACCCTCAAAGTGAATTAAGAACACAATATTGCATGTGAGTTTGGGCTTTGGAATGAGGGGAGACAATGGTTGGTTGGTACATCTATGTTAGTGTGTACTGCTTGTGACTTTGGACAATGCTAATCATGTCCTGGGCTTGTGTTCCAAACCTGTGCAATGAAGGTCAAAAGCCAGGCATGGGCAATGAACGCAGGAGGATCAGGAATTCCAAGTCATCCTTGGTGGCATCCCATGGGACTGTATTACAAAACCAAACAAAACAAAACAAAAACAATGAAACAAACCACAGCAACAACAAAAGAGCAACTCTCGGGACCTTCCAGGTTCTAAGTTCTGTGGCTCTGGCTCTGCTCCCAACCTCTGTAAGAAATGCTTAGATTAAATTGCCTGTTCGTAGTTCAACAAGTTGAACTAGAGAATTGCCAAGTGTTAGAGATGGAAGGGGTCTGGAGCTCAGAGTGGGAAGGAGACTTGTCCTAGGAAGCCGGGTGGAGGAAGGAGCAGTGCTGAGCCTCATGTCTTGGCTCCTGCAGTGCTTATTTTGATCACTGTTCATCCTTCAATCTCTAGTTCTGAAATGGGGGGCGTCTAACTAATGGTGGTTTGACTCAATGAATTTATTTTATGGTGACACAAACCTGTATAGATGTAACTATTCTGTTTCTCACCTTTAATATAGTATTAAATAAATTATGTGACATATTTGACTCTTCATTATAAAATGGGCTTTGTGTTAGGTGATTTTGCCTAACTGTGGGCTAATGACAGTGTTCTGAGCACATCTAAGGCAGGTAAAGCTAAGACATGATGCTCAGTAGGTTAGGTGTGTTAGGTGCATTTTCACAGTATTTTCAATTTATCATGGATTTATCGGGACTGTTGTCTTTGTTTCTTCATTGCTGTGACAAAATACTCTGACCACTACCAACTTGGGGAGGAAAGGGTCTTTTTAGCTTACATATCCCAGGTCACAGTTCATCTGGGAGCCCAAGGTAGGAACTCAGGGCAGGAACCTGGAGGCAGGAGCTGGAGTACAGGCCGTGGAGGAATGCTGCTTACTGGCTTGCTCTCCTGGTCCCTGCTCAGCCTGCTTTCTTATACAACACAGGCCCACCTGCCCAGGGGTGGCACCACCCACAGTGGGCTGGGCCCTCCCACATCACTCATCAAGAAGATGCCCCTCAGATATGGCCACAGGCCAGTCCAATAGAGGAAATTCTCCAATTGAGGGTCCCTCAACCCAGGTGTGTCAAGTTGAAACTAAAGACATCCAGCACAACGGTAAAGTGCAATTTACTTCTGAGAGGCCCATATTGTGTGCACTCTAGGCTCCCAGACCCTCTGTGGAGCGTGCTGCGACCTTCTCTCCCCACACGGTCTTATGACCGTCCAACAAAATGGACACAATGTCCCTCTAAGCTACAGTTTAGGGACTAAAGATATTTATTTAGGTTTTCCAACAAAGCTTATAATGTCCCGGAGAGGGTTACTTACAAAAGCGTGGACCCCTGTGGGTTTTTGTTTTTTGTTTTTTTTTTGTCTATCTTGGCTGAGCTTTCCAGATCTGCTGCTGCTGGCCCACCTGCCCAAGATGGTAAAGTTCCTGCCTCCTCCCCGGCTTCTTCCCTATCTATCCTTAGACCCACCCCCTCATGCAATTGAAGCTGATTGGGTGGGAGGGGTGACTGTCTCTCTCTCCCTTTCTACGGAGTCTCTTAAGGTTCAGACATCCAGCTGTTGCTAGTTCTTTTGAAGGACATGCCTATCCAATGGGACATATCTTGCTGTATGTTCAAGGGCATCTGTAATGTAGAATAGGGTGGAAATATATGTCCCTCCCCTCCCTTCCCCTCTTCTCTCCTTCTCTACTGTCCTTGGGGATTGGACTTAGAGTCTCACCTACTAAACAAGCAGTCTGCTATGATATATATTCCCAGTGATTTTTCTATTTTTTAGTTTAAGACTCTTACTAATTTGCCCAGACTGGCCTTGTAGTCCCTCTGTAGTCTAGGTAAGCTTTGTACTTGCCATCCTTAATAATATTAATTTCATAACACTTATATATGAAATGAGAAAACCTTGTATTTCTCATATTTGTGTTATGAAATTATTTAAAACTCTTTTTTCTTCCTTTCTCCCATTTTCCTCCCCCCATTTATTTCTTTATTTTTCTTTTGTGTTTGTTTTGCATATGTTTTGTATATAAGTGCACCCATGTATGCCATGCCCGTGAGGGCCAGAAGAGGATGTTGGATCCCCTGTAACTGGAGTAATGGACACTTGTTAGCTGCTGTGTGGGTCCTGGGAACTGAACCTGGGTTCTCTGCAAGATCAGCCAGCGCTTTAACCATTTAGCCTTCTTTCCAGTCCTCTTTTTCTTGATGTAAGGTCTCATTATATAACCCAGGCTGACCTTAAGCTTGCTGTGTAACCCAGGCTGGCCTCATTTTCACAATCTTCCTGCTTCAGCCTCCACAGTTCTGAGATCAGAGCATGTACCAACATATCAATGTTGGTTTTGAAAACTTTTTCACACCACTTAAATAATCTGAGCTAGCTGGAGGTCTTGCAAAAATTGGCTCAACCATTATGGAAAGAAAGTTCCTGGAAATCCCAACATACAGGGCTAGGGAGATGGCTCAGCAAGAAAGCAAGAGTTCAGTTCCTAGCACTCACGTTAGGTGAGCTCACAACCACGTGTAACTCAAACTCCAGGGGATCTGATGCCCTCTTGTGGCCTCTGAGAGAGGCACTCACACATACATGACATATACACACATGGCATGCACACACAAAAATAAAATTTAAAGAATGAGAGAAAAAGCCCAACTTGCTAGTGATTCATGTTGAATTATGATATGTTACAATTGTGGCCTGTCTCTGTAAAAGGGACTTATAGGGCTGACTTATGTACTTATTGTATCAGGGCCAAATACTAGCTAGCCACTGCCTCTATTGGCTCAGAAATGGCTCACATAGAACTTTTTTAGGACATAGTGTTGCCCTTAAAAAATGAGGACTTTCCTCATGCATCTGTTTTAATATTCCCAGGAGTAGCAGAAAGCCATCAGATACAGTCAGTCTAAAGTGCTAAAGCAGGAAGGGTACCCGAGTTCTCATTTTGGCTCTGTCACACTAGTGCCATGGGGCCTTAAGTAAATTACGTATTTCTCTCAGGTCAGCATCCTTGTTTGTGAAATGAGCATCCTCTACAGCTTGGCCATCATAGGATTCTCAGCAGAGCTGTGAGCAGGATCACCTGGCCGTCCTCTCTCTGTCTTGCATCATTTCAGTTACAGCTGCTTCTGGAAACAGAGAAGAAAGTGTCATGGAATCCTGGAGCTCATGATGCCTGTCACCACAAAGGCCAATGAGCAGAGACAAGAATTGAATATTTAGATTGTGCTTTATTCAGAGAGTCAATGATCTGAGAAGGCAGCAGATTAACACCTTTTAGAAAATGAAACAACTGCCTTACATGTTTATCTCCAGCCAGTAGATTGTGTTATTGATGGAGACAAAAGCAGTCGATCATTCTGGTGGGGGTCAGCTACAGTTCTGAGACTTGTAATGTCTGTGCCTCTTGTGCTTTCATCCCTTGTATGCTTCCTTCATTCAGAGGGTGTTTTGGCTAAAGCACTTCTTGAAATGCTGAGTCTATTTAGTGTGCCAGTATCAATCAACCTTGTATTTCTCCAGGGGCATTTGGACTCTGCGTGTGTGTATATGTGTGTGTGTGTAACAGTGGTTAACTCAGAACAAATAAATGATGAGCAGTATGTACGTGAGCGCGTATGTATAGATTCCTTTCTACAATATGGAGTATAAATGTGTCCTTAGAATATAAGGAGTGCCCCATCCTTCCCACCCCTTCCCTATCTAAAGGAAAGAAGGAAAAAGATGAGGGGCAGATATTTCAACTTCCCCAGGCTCTATGGTGTTTCTTTGTTTCTCTCTCTCTCTCTCTCTCTCTCTCTCTCTCTCTCCCCCTCTCCCCCCCCACACATGCTAAGTGAGCATTCTGTTGTTGAGCTACATCCCCAGTCCCTCATATCACCACATGTATTGGGTATGTTAATGTAGTCCACTTTTGAGACAGGTCACCTCAGATGCCTTGGCATGTATGAGCCTGTCATTTAGCACTTGTTTCCTTGGTTGTCATCTCAGAAGACATGGAAGGGGCTGCCTTAGGACTTTTCTGGGGTGCTGGGGCCTTCTCTTGTCTTTCACATGGTGTTTACACATGTAACAGCTTTCTGGAAGGTAATGACCAGAAATTTCTGCCTAGCTCTCTGCCTCCTGCCACTTGCTCCCTGGGGTGCATTTTCCCCCTGGGCAGTGAGATCTTAGGCACCTGGTGGGATACAGAGTATAGCTGAAGACTGAGCTTGCAACCTTCGCGTCTTCTTTTGCAGCACTTTGGTTTTGTGATAAGGAGTGCATGGCTGAGAGGCCCAGGACTGGCTTACCTGGATGGATGTCATCTGTGCAGGGAGCTTTTAACTTCAGTGCCTTCTGTATTATTACATAGTAAGGTGGATGGTGTCCTGAGTAACTGGAGGACCAGGTCTAGCCTGGAAGGAAATAAAAATGTCCTCCACTATTGCTAATTACTTTCAACCAAGAAGCTCTGTCTCCCAATAAACATGAAAGTGAACATGTAGCAGCCCCAGCCTCTGTTCATTTAATTGCCTTTGGGGATCTCCAGTGAGCATAAGTCCCCCTGTGTAATGTAGGCCTGAATCACCGAACCAAAGCAAAAGGTACAAGGGGGCTTAAGTTCAACACAGACTGGGCCAAGATCACGGATGGCTCAATATATATGTTACAGAGGGAGTAGTCTCCACGTTAACCAGAAATAATTTTTAGAACTTTTCTTGCTTGAGGTTCTCTCATTTTTTTCCTTTCATCCTTTGTTACAAATAATCAGTAACTAAGTGCATGTGGGAACCTGGGTAGGGCTTTATGACCAAGGCCAGTCCTTTCCAGGGATTGTATTAGAGCCAATTCCAGAAAAATTCTCTGAATGGAGCAGATCTGTTACAAAGAGTAGAATTATCCAGCTAACTGTGCTTTAGATCACATTTCTCCTTTCTGTAGGGAATGGGGATTTTCTCAGTGCACTAGGAGAAGGTGCTGTCTTTGAAGCTGGACTCTTTGAAGTCTTGGAGAACACAAATCTGACCCTGGTCAATATGAGGTCCGCTGACTCACTCCCTTCCATCCTGCTCCAGAATTGAGCTCCGGGCCCTGGGCAAGATCTCAGAAGGAGAGGAGCTGACGGTGTCCTACATTGACTTCCTCAACGTCAGCGAGGAGCGCCGGGAACAGCTGAGGAAGCAGTACTACTTTGACTGCACGTGTGAGCACTGTCAGAAGGGGCTGAAGGATGACCTCTTTCTGGGGGTGAAAGAGGACCCCAAGGTACACGGGCCTGTCACTGGGGTCTGAGACTATCAGTAACCAGACAAGGGTGTATTTTATAATCATGGGGTGCTGGCATGGGGTGGTAGTACGGAGAACGATGGCCACAGGACATGGCTGTTATGAAGACTGGACAAGATTATGTATATGAAGGGGTGGTACCCAGGCGCTCTGCAGGGTTCGGTTGCCTGCTTTACCCCCGAACAAATTAAGTAATGTTGAGAATTTCAGATATTAAAGTCCAATGGACAAATATTTTAATCTGGTTATCCTAGTTCTGTAGAGATGGATAATATGGAAATGGAGTAGGCTTGCCAAGGGGATGACTGGGCTAGGAGAGAGCTGAGCTGCCACGTGGCAAAGTAGCCAGTAAAAGCCACAGGCTAGAAATGAGAATGCAGTCTTCAGTCACTTATATAATAGTATAAACAAGAAGCAGAAACCAGTGACAGCACCAATCCTGCTCATCCATTTCCTCCCACGGAGCATGCAGAGGCAGAGGGTGGGTCACCACAGGCACGGGGAGCTGGTCTCCTCGCTATTGAGAGAAACTCATCAAAAGGCAGTTTTCTGGATCTATGATTAGAGGAAAGTCAAGTAGGAAGAACTAGGGGTATGAAGTAATTGGCTACCAAATGAGAGTAGGGAAAGGCTCTTCAAGGCAGCCTCTCTTCTCCAGTAAGGAAGCCTCAGTAGAGACATCTGAGGACCATGTGGTGTTAAGTGGGTCCTTCTGTGTATGGCACTTCTCTACTGTCTTTAAAATACACATACATGAATTTCCGAACTCCTGCATCCTGTGTGTGGCCAGAAATGTGCTTGTGGTCAGAACACAGACTCTGACCAGCTGCTTTGATGCTGGTCACATGACCCCTCACATGCAGCTCCAGGCCTTGATGCTGGTCATGTGATCCCCTCTTATGGCTCCATGCCTTGATGATGGTCATGTGACTCCCGCTTGCCATTCCTTGATGCTGGTCACGTGGCCTGCTCTCCTGGCTCCCTTGCTTGGTGGTTATCAATGCTGATGGTCAGAAAACACATTCCCCTGTACAGTACGTCTCTCCTTTTCACCTCTGAGCTTTGCTAGACAGTTTTCTGGCCAACACTTATTTTTATTCTTACCATATTGTATTTTTACCCTTTCACCAAAAAGTCCTTCTAAGAATTTACCGTACTGAGGTACATTTATACTTGCACAAAGATACACAGTTAAAGATAGACAGTGTTGAGAACAATAAAATAGTGACCAAACCCTCATTCAATACTGATAGGGAAATACTGAAATTGAGGAAACACTGAAGTCATTCAGATAAATGAAGTGGGCGTTTATATGCAGATATGCAATCATGGCAAAGGAAGTACAGGGCCAAACAATGCCGTGTATGTATCTTAGTTTTCTAGAGCCACTATGAACCCCAAACTGAGTGTTTTAAACCCCAGAAATTTGTCTGTTCTGAAAGCTATGAGGTAGAGTCCACAGTCCAACCATCGTGTGAGGAAAGGATCTATTCTAGGTTTTCTATTGAACTTGTAAAAGGCTGTTTATTCCCAGTATCTCTTTATACCATTTTCCTTTCAGGCCTGTCTCTCTCTTTTTCATAAGGTCACCAGTCATACTGGATTAGGGACCCATCCTACTTCAGTCAACATGACCTCATCTTAAGTAATTATATCTGGAATGATGCTACTTCCAAATAAGGTCACATTCTGAGGTATTAGGGGTTAGACCTGCAACATATAAGTTTGATTAGGATGAAATTCAATTCATGACAAAGTTCATGCTACCATATCTGGAAGAGAGAGAGAGAGAGAGAGAGAGAGAGAGAGAGAGAGAGAGAGAGAGAGAGGGGAGAAAGAT
>NW_008341333.1:53109-94809 GCF_000622305.1 Nannospalax galili | reverse complement strand
TCACAGACATCTGCCTGCCTCTGCCTCTGGGATTAAAGGTATACATTACCATGCCTAACTGAATTAGTTTTTGTAAGTAGACAAGATATCCTCTTTTCTCCTTTTCAAAAATCACACAACACATGCTAATTTTCCCAAGTCTTTTTGTGTTGGTTTGGTGGTTTCCACAGTTCATGAGGCAGTGCAAGGTCTTTAGTTACTACCCCTTTACTGCAGATAGCAGCTACTGGAGACAACATGCCTGTGTCTCTCAGAGTTGACTTGTCTTTTGATATAAAAGATTGATGATTTCTGCTTGAACCTAAGGACATTCAAAACAAAATCTTTCTAATATTTTTTTCTTTTTCTTTTTTTATTGAGCGTTTTTAATTTCATACACTTCCCACTCAAATCCAGACCCCCTTCCCCATCTATGCCTCACCCTATCCCCCCACCGAACCCTATGCACTCTGCCATACATGCTGAGTCTTATTCATTCAGGTGTCTGTACCCAAATGTCCTTCAGTGTAACTGTATCCACTGGAGTCTAGTCAGCCCATCCAGTGGTCATATGTAAGTCATACTCTCCCTAACCCCGCAGCAATCAGTCTCAAATAGTTCTCAATCTAGTGCTGACCTGCCACCTATTTCTCACCTCCCCTTTGGGCCCTTGTTTAATTGAGCTGACATGGGTCCTGCGCTAGATGCCACCTCTACCACAGGTTCACATGAGCAAGCCTCCAGTGGCCTGGAAGCCTCTGCTGCCTGTGTTCATGAACCAGCCCTGGCTCTTAGACTCTTTCTGCCTCCTCTTCTGCAATGGTCTCTGAGCTGTAGGTTCTTCTTAATATTTTTAAACACCAAATTGATTTCTCTATCTAAAAATTTTTAATTGCATTTATTTATTTGTTTATTTATTTGTGTGTACAAGCTCATGTGCTGTGGTATGAACATGGAGGTCAGAAGACAGCTTGTGGAGTCTGTTCTCATCTTTTACCATGTGGGTCCTGGGGGCTGAACTCAGGCTGCCAGGCTTGATGGCAAGTGTCTTTCCCTGCTGAGGCATCTCGCTAAAACCTCAAATTGGGTTCTCATTTAAAGTCAATAAATGAATTCAAAATAAAATTCAACCTAAATAATTGAACAGGAAAAAGAGTTAAGTAGACATTTAAAATTTTAAATAATTGATTTGAGATAAAGTCTTGCTGTGTAGCCCATACTGGCCTCGAACTTGTTATTTAGCCCAGGATGGATGGCTTTTAATTCATGATCCTCTGTCTCAGCCTCCCAATTGCTGGGATTATAGGCATGATCCACCATGCCTGGCTAGTATAGTTTTTTAAAAAGCAAGTGTGTCCTAAGCCATACAAAGGCTACTCTAATGTAGTGAGACTGCAGAAAGCACACTGGACAAAGAATCAGGAAGCTTACTTTCCAGTTCCAGTTATGATCCTGGATGTCTGAGTTTGGCCAAGTCCCTTCCTTTGGGGCCTTAAATTCCTCATCTGTAAAATGAAAGTTGGACTAATTTAGCAATGGTTCTTTCAGCCTGAACTATGTATGACATTATCACAGTGGTTTCCTTTTGTTTTGTTTTTTGAGATAGGGTCTCATGTAGCCCAGGCTTGCCTTGAATTTGCTGTATAGCCAAGGATGACCTTAAACTCCTGGTCCTCTAGCCTCAGCCTCTCAAGTGCTGTAATTACAGGCCTGTGTCATCACCCCTGGCTCACAGTTGTTTTCCTCTTTTCCTTTTAACAGCCCAATAAACAGCCCCTTGCCCAGCACACCAGCATGACTGTCAGATAACATAAAAATTTTTCCTACAGCCTCCATGTATATATGTATATATATGTAAACCTATACAGAAATCCAAACAAGTGTTTTTAAGTGAGAACGTAACAACAAAATATAAAATGCATTCCTCAGCTGTACTCTGGATACATTTTGTTTACCCTGATTAGGTTTGCCCTATTCTCTTTCCAGCCTTCAGCCAATTTTCCAAGGTTGGGGAACAAACCCCCCTGTTGTTTACCCTGCCCAGCTCCTGCTTTGTTGTTCCTTTTCTAGTCCTTCCCTCTTACCTGGCTCTTCCCATCACCTGCTTCCTGTCCCTTCTCTTCAGGCTCCTCCTTTTCTAACTTCTCTTCTCCTTCTTTGGACAATTTTTCTTTTTCAAAATCACGATGTCCTCATGGGAACTTGTTTTTTACTTATGGAACTTCCTTAACTCAGATATGAAAACTTATTTTAATAGATTTAAAAAATTTTTATTATTTTTATTTTATGTGTATGTGTGTATTGCCTGCATGTAGGTAAGTGCACCCATGTCGTGCAGCATGTATGAATGTTTTGCCCACATGTTATATAAGTGAAATGCCTGTGGAGGTCAGAAGAAGGCATTGGATCCCCTGGGACTGGGGTTAGGGATGGCTGTTAGCCACCATGTGGGTGCTGGGAACTGAACCCAGGTTCTCTGAAAGAGCAGCCAGTGCTCTTAACCTTTTAGCCACCTCTCCAGTCCTTCATATTATCCTTTTGATCAAGATAAATGATGGCTGCATGCTAAGACACTTTGGAAGGCTCTCAATGACCATAACTACAACACGTCCCCTAGTAGGTTCCAATGGCAAACAGGAGTATGATTTTTGGAACAAGTCCTCAAGTTCTGTCTTGGCCCCTGTTCTGGATATAGTAAATAAATAAATAAATAAATAATGAATATTTATCTATTTTTATTGGTTTCTTGAGATAGGATCTCATGTAGCCCAGGCTGGCCTTAGATGCTTGGTTCTTCTACATCTGCCTCCCAGGTGCTGGGGTTTCAGGCATGTACCACACCTGGCTTCTGAATGGTATTTTAATCAATGACTTGCATGCAGGGCCTATTTGTGTACTATGTGACTGACTTGAAGCAAAGAGGAGAAACGGCACATACTTTGGACAATATCAGAGTCCAAAATACCAGAGAAAACACTGGAGGAATCATGCCAAGTTCTGCTCTCAGGTCCAAAACCCCTGCAGTGAGCCAGCCTGTGGGTGATTGATTGGCAGTAAGCTTCTGAGACTTGGTCACTAGAAAACACCACGTATCAGAAGTGTGAAGAAGCAGTTGGAAAAGCCACAGAAGTCTTTATTTAGCACACTTGAAGAAATAAGGTGTTCAGAATGCAGAAGGCACTGGTCTTACATTACATTGACTGAATGGCCTCATTCATGCAAGGCAAGCACTCTACCGCTAGAGTGTAGCACGCTACATCCCCAGTCCTCTTATACTGTAAGGCAGAATGGACTACCCCATAAGGGGATCTCAAACTCGATGTCCCTTTCTTTCCCAGCCCTCTCAGGAAGTGGTGAAGGAGATGATAAAATTCTCAAAGGATACACTGGAAAAAATAGACAAGGCTCGCTCTGAGGGTTTGTACCATGAGGTAAGAGCACATTTTATAGGTGGTAGAGGTAGGAAAGAGGGTAGAAAGTTCCTCTAGTAAGGAAGGGATTTGAAGGAGGGTAGAGAGACTACTGAGCAGGTTATATGTTCTGGAAAGTGTCCCTTGGTTGAGGCAGTGACTACTCCTCCATGCCCTTCAACCTTTAGGTCCTGCTAGAGGTGTATTCTCAGTGGCTGTTCAACCCATAGAAATCATGTCTGAGGAGAGCAGAGGCAGGTGGAGCTGTGTGCCTGGGGGCTCTGTGACAGCTCAGGTGGCATCAGAGATGGAGGGAAGGCAATAGCAGTGGGGCACACTGGAAGTGAATTATGTATCTTGTTGCACCTCATCTCTGCCCACTGGAAGTTCAACTTTAGCCCCCAAATCTCCATGGCCTCTCCTCCAGTTATACACTATAATCATCTGTATAAACTCCTCATTACCCACCTCATTACCCAGGTAATTTCACTAAAATCCCTGCCAATGAGACTCAGGCGTCAAGGTTTTTAAAGGGCCGATAAGATTTCAATGTGCAGCACAAACTGAGGCCCACTCCTCAGCATTAGTCTGCTAGAGAAGTTTCTGGCTTTTTTGCTTGTTTGTTTTTCAGAGCTGAGGGCTGAACCCAGGGCCTTGTGCTTGCTAGGCAAGCACTGTACCACTGAGCTAAATCCCCAACCCGTTTGTTTTTAACAGACAAGACCTCACTATATAGCAGAGGCTAGCCTTGAACTCCTTATCCTCCTGCCCCATCCTCTTGAGTATTAGGATTACTGTCATGAACTACCACATCTGAGAAGTTGCTTTGAATTAGCCTGGGCAGAATGTTGAAAATTTTTGTGTCTCATCCCCTAAGACAGGATCCATCCATTCTGAAGTAGAAGCATGGGACCATACATAGTGTTGTAGCTGTTTTCCCAAGCTCATTATATAACTGGGATATGTAGCTGGGTGTGGATGCCACTAGACTGTGCTATAGGGTGGTTGATTTCACTTCTTGTCTGTTTCCTTTTCCTTCTTCTTTGCTAACTCATTCATTACACCCAAATACCCTTTACTGGGGTAACCAGTGCAGGCTATTCTTCTTATCCCTTGAGTTCTGTCAGGTGGGGAAATGTTATGAGAACAAAGCATGGCGTGATGTGGCATCTGTGTCAAGAGCACGCGTTAGGAGCTGGATAGGCCATGGGGCTCCATGTGCTCCCTTCCCCTGGCCTCCTCCTTCTTTCTTTCCACCTCCCAGTATCACTTCAGGCTGGTGACCAAGGCTCTAGCACATTGGCTTTTGGGGGACACTTGTTCAAACCATGACAGCATATGCATTATGTGTATGTTTGCCTATATCTGTATGCATATATTTGAGTGTAGATAAATACATACATGTACATATACAGTTTCCACAGATCTACTACCTTCTGACTTTGTAAACTTGCTCCTTTATATCATCTGGATGCTTGATCAATACCCTTGTCCATCCCTACATCTAGCCAAGTAGGACCATTTTACTATTCAGATCACAAATATTGTCTGTGTCACAAATATCCCCAGTCTTTGAAGAACAAATACCTGGTGCTTTACCTGTGAGTTAAACGTGGTTGGTGCAGTGGTGATGACAGGTCCTATGTCTCCTTCCAGGTTGTGAAGTTGTGCCGGGAGTGCCTACAGAAGCAGGAACCAGTGTTTGCTGACACCAACCTCTACCTGTTGCGGCTGCTGAGCATTGTGTCAGAGGTCCTCTCCTACCTCCAGGCCTTTGAGGAGGCCTCACACTATGCAAGGAGGATGGTGGATGGTTACATGTAGGTGATGGTCCTGAGTCTCAGGTAGTCTCCCAGAAACCCTCTATTCCAGGTGTGGCAAGGAGATGGCACACGTTTGTGAGCACTCCTGCACCCACAGCAGACATCAGTCATGGGCCGTGGTCATGGTCATGCCTAGCCTTATAAATAGCCCTTTATCATAGTACTCCAAGCAGTACCCACCAAAACAGCTAGCACTCCAGACGAAGCTTATTTGTCATCCTGGGTTTAAAAAAGATTGACTTGTTTTCACTTTCTATGTATGACAGAAAGGGCTTTTGACAAAATCCAACCTGCATTCATGTTAAAAAGCACAATGCTCACAGAAGGTCAAACTGGCCAAGTTTTAAAGAATAAGAGACTGCAGAGTGTAGGCTAGAACTCCTCTATGGAACCTCATCCACCCATGGCTCAGGGACCATTGCAGAAGAGGGGGTGGAAAGATTGTAAGAGCCAGAGCTGGTTCATGAACACAGGGAAGCAGAGGCTTTCAGGCCACTGGAAGCTTTCCCATGGACAGACCCATAACACATAAGGAAATGAAACAGTAATACAAAGCCTCCCAACTAAAAAAAGCCCAGGCCCAGATGGATTTACAGCAGAATTCTACCAGACACTTAAAGGAGACCTCCAACCAATACTACTTAAATTATTCGAAATGACAGAAACAGAGGGAAAACTCCCAAATTCTTTCTATGAAGCCAGCATCACTCTAATACCCAAACTGGGTAAGGACACAACCAAAAAAGAAAACAAGGGCAATGGTGGCATTGAGCACAGGACCCATGCCAATTCAATTAAACAAGGGCTCAGAGGGAAGAAGAGAAATGGGTGGTGGGCCAGCCCTAGACTGAGGACTATTGGAGACTGATTGCTGCTGGGTGAGGGAGGGAATACCTGACATACGATCACTAGTGGTCAACTAGACTCCAGTGGATGCATTTACACTGATGGAAATTTGGGTACAGATGACTGAATAGATAAGACTTAACATATATGGCAGAATACATGAGGTCCAGTAGGTGATGGGGGAGGCATGAATGGGGGAGGGAATATCCTTAATGAACATAGATGCAAAAATTCTCAACAAAATCCTTGCAAACCTCATATAGACACACACCAAAAAGGTCATTCACCATGATCAAGTAGACTTTATCCCAGAAATGAAGGGATGATTCAATATACACAAGTCAATAAATGTCATTAATCATATAAATGGACTCAAAGACAAAAACCACATTGTCATTTCAATAGATGCAGAAAATGCTTTTGACAAAATTCAGCATGTATTTATGTTCAAAGTCCTAGAGGGACTTGGACTGGAGGGACCATACTTCAACATAATTAAAGCTATATACAACAAACCCACAGCCAATATTATTCTAAATGGAGAAAAACCGGAAGCTTTTCCATTAAAATCATCATTAAAATCAGGAACCAGACAAGGCTGTTCACTATCTCCACTCCTTTTCAAGATAGTGCTTGAAATTCTTGCTAGAGCAATAAGACAAGAGAAGGAAACTAAAGGAGTACTAATTGGAAAAGAAGAGGTCAAATTATCACTATTTACAGATGGCATTATATGTAAGAGATCCCAAAAATTTCACCAGAAAACTGCTAGAAATGATCAAGACTTTCAGAAAAGTGACAGGTTACAAAATCAATTTACAAAAATTAGTAGTCTTTCTATATACCAATAACAAGCAATTGGAGAAAGCATACAGGGAAACCCTCCCCTTCACAATATCCTAAAAAGTATTTAGTAATAAGCCTAACCAAAGACATTAAAGATCTCTACAATGAAAATTTTAAATCTTTGAAGAGAGAGATAGAGGAAGACACCAAGATGGGAGGACCTCATGTGCTCATGAAACGGTAGAATTAATATTGTGAAAATCACCATCCTACCAAAAGCAATATATAGATTCAATGCAATGCCAATCAAAATCCTCATGACATTCTTCACAGAGCTAGAAAAAAAATCCTAATATTTATATGGAATCACAAAAGACCCTGGATAGCCATATCAATTTTGAGCAAAAAGAGCAATGCTGGGGGAATCACCATACCAGACCTCAAACTATATTATGGAACTATAGTCATAAAAAAAGCATGGTACTGGCACAAAAACAGACATATAGATCAATGGAACATAATAGAGGACCCAAACAGTAGTGCATGCAATTTCAGTCACCTGATATTTAACAAAGGTGCCAAGAACACACAATGGAGGAAAGACAGCATCTCCAGCAAATGGTGCTGGCAAAACTGGATCTCCTATCTGTAGAAGAATGAAATTGGATTTATTTTTCACCCTGCAAAAAAGTCAAACCCAAATGGCTCAAAGACCTCAATATGAAACCTGAAATCTGAAATCTGAAACTGTTATATACATAGGATGCATAGGAAGTACCCTACAAGATAGTAGGAAAGGACTTTCTTTTTCTTTTCTGTTTTCCTTTTCTTTTCTTTTTGGTGTGGGGGGGGTGTTGCGGCTTTTTGAGACTGAGTCTCCCTGTTGCACCACCTGGCCTGGAACTCGCTATGTAGACCACGCTGGCCTTGAACAAAAGGAGATCTGTTTGCCTCTGCCTCCCATATACTGGGATTACAGTCATGTACCACTAAGCCCGACTAGAAAGGACTTTCTAAACAGACATCAGTCACTCAAGAATTAAGGTCAACAATCAGCAAGTAGGACCTCATTGAACTAAAAGCTTCTGTACAGCAAAAGAAGCAACAAAGGCCGTGAAGGGGAAACCCAATGAGTGGCAGAAAGTCTTATGTATATGAGTGTTTTTCCCTCATGTATATAAGTGCACCATGTGCACACCTGGTGCCCACATAGGCCCCAGGAGGGCATCATATCCCCTGGAACTGGAGTTAAGTACTGATGTTAGCTACCATGTGGGTTCTGGGAAACAAACATGGGTCCTTTGCAAGAGCAGTAAATGATCTTGACCTCTGAGCCATCTCTCTAGCCTATGATTTTATTTATTTTTTGACACTTTCATTTGTTACTTAAATGGCATCTTCTGCTCTTTGTTTTTCAAATGCAGCTTGAGTAACTTACACAAGAGACCCGAAAGAGAGAGAGAATAGATAGATGATAGATCAGTCATTCTTACTTATAAATGATAACGTACAGCTCCTTTATGTTCCCTCCACCGGTGTTTTCTCTTATCTTCTATGTCTACACTAGCATATGAATTTGCATTTATGGGCAGATAAGTAATTTGTCATAAGAAGACTCACCCTTTGGACAATGTTACTCATTTAAAAGAAAATGCAGGCAGAATATACAGTGTGCTGGGGGGACCCTGCCAGGAACAATGAAAGCATAGTGGTAGTCCCAGGATAGACACTAAAGTGTCTAAATTTTTTCTTCTTTCTTGAACTTTCTTTCATTTTCCCTGGAGAACTGAGGTGCTCTAGAGGGTACCAGGCTTCCTATGCTCAGAGTACAGTTGTGGTCTCTTTTGTGCATGAGGACTCGACTTTCTGGTCCAGGTCAGAGTACCAGCTCTCTCAGCCTCACTGTATGGAACATTCTCAGTTTTCTGCATCTCAGTACCCCTCACAGCACTAGTAGGAAGAAGAGTTGAACTTGACCAATGAGGGTGCTTGTCTGAGCGTCATTTCTAGTTGATGTGACAAAATACCCTGACAAAAGCAGCTTGTTTTAGCTCACAATTCCAAGTTACTTCCCATCCTCTTGGGGAAGTCAAGATGGCAGGAACTTGAAGCAGCTTGCCACATCACCTCCACACTGAGCAGCAGGCAATGCATCAGTACAAGAGTGCTTGTTTTCAGTTTGCCTTCTCCGTTCTGACACAGGTTGGGATCCCCTGCCCAGGGAATGGCATCACCCACAGGTCTTCTCACCTCACTTAACATAATCAAGACAAGTACCCACAGACATGCCCACTACCAGCCTTATCTACAAAATTCCTCATTGGGACTCTCATCTAAGGTGATTCTAGATTGTGTCGATTTGACAACTAAAGCCAACTGTTAGAGCACTTTAGGAGTTGTTCTGTGTTGTGCAGACGTACGAATGGTTAGGATAAAAGGTCAGGATTATTTTCTGTGCCCTTACAGGAAACTCTACCATCATAACAATGCTCAACTTGGCATGGCTGTGATGCGGGCAGGGCTGACCAACTGGCATGCTGGTAACATCGAGGTGGGGCATGGGATGATCTGCAAAGCCTATGCTATTCTCCTGGTGACACATGGACCCTCTCACCCTATCACCAAGGACTTAGAGGCAAGTAGCATCCTGGGGCTGGGCAGTCTCTGCCTTGTCTGAGCTCTATTAGGATGAAAGTCCTGGCATAGTTGGACTTTACTTTAGGGAAGTTTGTAGACTGCCAGCTAGAGTAGAAAGGAACTTAGGAGTATTAGCTTACTTCCTTGATTATATGTAAGGAAAGGCCCAGGGAAGGGGAATAATCTGTCGGTAGTTTTCTACTGGGTTGATGGTAAGGCTGAGAGTTGAACCCTGAGTGTGTTGTATCATGATGCCCTAAGTCTGAACCGAGAAAGCCTAAACAGTGGTATGAGTGTGTGTGTGTGCGTGTGTGTGTGCATGTGTGTGTGCATGTGCGTGTGTGTGCGTGTGTGTGTGCGTGTGGGTGGGTTGCATGTGCCCACGTGTGCAGGACACCTGATGTCTTCCTCCATCATTCTCTACCTTATTCCCTCAAGACAGGGTCTCTCACTGCATCCCAGCACTGGGTTAGATCAGGGCTAGCTATATCCAGTTTTTTTTTTTTTTTTAAACAACAGCAGGAGTTCTGGGGATCCAAACTCAGGTTCTTAGCAGCAAGTATTCTTATCCACTGAGCCATCTGCACAGCTCTACAGCCTTTTATATTATAAAGTATTTCACATAGAGTAAAGTTTGGGATCACAGGCTCAAGACTTAGACCACCAGGAATGAATTCCAGTTTTTGAAGTTTTCTGTCCTGTGATTTTGTAAATATTGGATGGATGGACTTTTGTGATCTCAGTGGGGAAAGGATGGGATTGGGTTCAATGCGTTGACATTTTAAAAGCCCTTAGAATGGTGTCCAGTGGTGTGATTTTTAAAAAATATTTTATTTTATGTGTATGCGTGTATTGCCTGAATGTAGGTAAGTGCACCCATGTCGTGCAGTGTCCTCGGAGGACAGAAGAGGCCGTTGGAGCCCCTGGAACTGGAGTTACAGACAGTCGTTAGCTGCCATGTGGGTGCAGGTCTTCTGCAAGAACAGCCAGTGTTGTTAACTGCTGAGTCATGTCTCCAGTACCAGTGGGGTGATTTTTATAGCTGCTGATTTCTTTGTGCTTTGAATGGCTGGCTTGTTGGAGAGTGACAAAACTATCCTCAGATGGTCTAGCTCAGGGGCAGCAGACAGGCTGGTGTTAAAGATATGACACAGACTCTGACTCGGGACGTGCACAGGAGGTTCTACAGTGTGGAAAGAATGAGTTTGGAGTCTGCAAAAGGTTATTTTTTCTAACACACAAGTACTTCTTTAAATATTTACTTTCCTCTTCCTGACGTGGAGAAGGACTGAACATGGACTTTTCCTATACTTTTCACATTGTTGGGGCACCACAAATAATGGAAAAACAGAAATTATGTGTTTTAAATTACTTCAGACCAGCACAGCATAGCCTCATAGTTTCCTTGACCCAGGGACCCAACTGAAAACTGTTTTTTTATTTTTTCACCCTAGAAATAACAGTAATTTCTGGAACCCCCCCCCCAAAGGTATGCATTGTAGAATGGCTACACTTTGGACTAGTGTGACCGCACTGGATGCCTTTTTCTTCTCAAATTCTCGGTTTTTTCAATCACAAAATGGAAATGACACAATAGCCCCTCAAAATTGCTGTAAGGACCAAGTGAGGGGCAGAAAGATGAAGACCGTCAGTTTCATGTCTCATATCTAAGCTTGTCTCAGGCAGTCTCGGTTAATCTTATGACTGTATCCTCAGTCCTTGAACGATGTCTGACTCCTGCTGAATATTGCCTGTGTGGATATATATAGGAACAAAGGCTTTGTTGTGTGTTGCACACTATAATCTTCCCAATCCACTACAAAGAACAGAGCAATCACACCCATCTCCTGGATGGTGAAGCAGGGGACTGAAGAGGTCTCAGGGTTCGTTTCCAAGTCTTCCCTTAATAGTACCTGAGAAAAAGCATTCTCAGCTCAAAACAACCCTCCATCTACTGTCTCAACTCCCACTCCCTATGATGCTAGGCATACTGCTAAGACATTAGACCACAATGGTGTGTGTGTGTGTGTGTGTGTGTGTGTGTGTGTGTGTGTGTTCTGAAAGTTGAATCTTAATAACCAGGGGTCATTTACTCAGAGATAGGTCAGGATCATGTCCTTGTGACTTGTCATTTCTCTTTATGGTGTATTTGTATCCCACAGGCCATGCGGGTACAGACAGAGATGGAGCTGCGCATGTTCCGCCAGAATGAATTCATGTACCACAAGATGCGAGAGGCTGCTCTGAACAACCAGCCCATGCAGGTCATGGCTGAGCCCAGCAATGAATCAGCACCTGCTCTGTTCCATAAGAAGCAATGAGGACCTAGTTGGGGGTGTGGAGGCAATGTGGCCAGGGAGGTAGGGATGGAGTTGTCAGGTCTTAGAGACCGTTGATGAGGGAGTCAGAGTGATGCTCAATTTTGTGTTTTGTGGGAATGTACTGTCCTGTGCCCCCCACTTTTATTTTGGTTCAGTTGAACTCAACTTAGCTCTGTCTCATCCAAGCCCATCTCTTTCTAGAAATATATTTATTGGGTGTTGAAATTCACCATCTATTTAATGAAGGAACTTCAAATATAGTTGAGTTAGGAGGAACGTGAAAACAATTTAAAACACAATTGCAATGGTGAGCTACATGGGTAAGGGTGCAGAGGAGGGTGAGTGTGTCGGAGGGGATGACATCTGAGCTGAGTGTGGGCAGCTGGAATCTCAGATGGCTGCCCACCTATCTGTGCAGGTATCTCTGGAGTTGCTGGTCTCACCTATGGTCAAGAATATTTAAGATTTGGCAGATTGAGATGTCCCATTTCCTCAGGCTGTGTGGAGGCATAGACAAAAGGTTGGGGCTAACTTTGTCCTTTTAAGATCTACTGAAAGACCTGAAACCCCTTCAGGAAGGTGCCTAGAAAGAGGCAGGGGACTTGTCTAAACCACTTGTGGCCTCAATTCCATGTGTGAGTTTGAAGTATAATTTTAGAAATGTTTCTGAAACACACAGAAAAAAATACTTCTCTTCCCTATCCTACTCACTGAGCCTGAGGCTTCTGGCAATGTGAGGGCCACTTGAACAGCAGCTGAGATTTTCCAGGTTGGCCTAGTGGGATTGAAAAAGTGTTTTCAGGGTAAAGTTGAGAGAGCAACATGGAAGCTGACGATCATGGGCCCAGTAGAACTGGCTTGTGGAGTTCATTTGGTTCCATATGCCTCTGTGAACTCTGTCAGCTTGGACTTCATCATTGGCCCAGTCAAGCTCTGTTTTCTAAGTGGATGATTATTACTTTCTTGACTTAATTTCTTTATTCTGCCCATGCCCTGGGGGCCTCCACCTTTTCACTAGAAGGAACACTTTTGTTCATCTGGGCTAGAATCTCTTCAAAGTCGTGATGAATTTTCCTTATTCGCGGTGAGGCTGATTTCCATCTGAGAAATGAAGGTCTTGGGAATCAGCCAATGCCAAGGATACCTTTTAGTTTCTGAGACCCCAACTTCCTCACCAATGCTTTGGGGGATTCTGAAGCAAATTCCCTCAGCTGAGGGTGACACCAAGACTTCTATACTACCATTGACCCCAGAACTCCAACATTTTTGAAGTCACATGATTCCCACCAAGCCACAAATTTATTTCTGCCTAAAACAATAGTCCTCCAATCCCACCCTTTCATTCTGGAATGACCCCCTGCAGCCCTGACCAGTATCTGAAACATCTGCAAATGGGCCACTTCTTTACAGAGTATTTGTACCTAACATTTGGCTCTTCTTTGAGAATTTGTTCTTTTCTAGAAGCTTCTACAGGAAGACCGACAGTTCTTTCAAGCTCCCATCTGCTCAGGCTTAGAGACAACACTGATGTTTTCCACAGAATCCAGCTGGTTTATTCAAATACTCCCTTTCCTCAGTTTAAAACCTGTCCTCAAGCCCTCTCCCCATCTTTGTCACGGGTGTCTGCCAACCCACTGGTCATTGGTCACAGTCTGGTCCCATGTTCACGGTCATTTTTAACTCTTCTTAAAACTTGTTTTCCGTGGATTTTTCTCTGTGTGTACTCCTCCATCTCTCTCAGACCAGTAGACTTGGACTCTCACTAGCTAACCTCTGCTCCCGTGCTCTGGGCCTCTTGCCCTCCTGTGCCCTTTAGATCTTGTTCCTTCTCTCCTGGGTCCTATTCTCCCACCACTGGCCTTCTTTAACGAAGTCAATAGACATGCTGAGAACTCTTGAGCATAATCTTCACAGCTGAGTGTTCTCTTTCATTGTATAGTTTTGAATCTTTTCTCACTTTTATCTTTTCTTGAACCCACTACAGACTGGCTTCCACTCTTGCTCCTCCATTAAAATGACTCTTAACAAAATTGACTCTATTGGGCACTTTTTAAGTTCTTACCTTACTTGGCCTCTGTCAGTTGTACCCCCCCAACCTTGACTTCTGTGACCCCACTCCTTTGTGATGATCCTCTGATGTGGTTTCTCAGGCTTTCTGATTTTGTTTCTCTACCTGCCCTTGATATGTTGAAATTTCCTGGAGTTGGTTTCATCCTTGGTTCAGTCTCTTCTCACTCTACACACACCCCTGCATGAGCTTAGGCATGCCTTTTGTTTAATGACCACCTTGAGGTTGGTGAATCTCAAGTCTATTCCCCAACCTTGCAGCTTGAGCATCCCTCCTCTCATCCTCTGGTGCTCTGTTGTACATCAAACTCAGCATGCCCCAAACGAGACCTAGCTTCCTCTCTCCTCTCCTCCAGTACCTAGTCATCCTCATAACATCACCCACAAATTTCTCCTCCTTCATCAGACTGTGAGCTCACGAGGGCAGGGCCATGCCCCTCTATTCATCTTTCTAGAGCCTAGCATAGGTCCTGGAACATGGTAGGTGCTCAGTAAGTGTGTGTTGAAGGAATAAATGACAAATGAATGAATTTGCTTATTCCAGAGTAAAAGAGATATGAAACTGTGCACTTTGAGTTTTTATGTTGCATCATTCAACAAAGCCCATTAAACTCTCTGTGTTTCCAAGCAAATAGTTGTGGCCTCTTTCTTTCTGACAGTTTTTTCTCAGAGGAGCACTGTCTTGAGGAGTTTCCTATGATGATGGAGATGTGTTATATCTGTACTGCCTAATGGTGTGGTCACCAATATAACTACTGAGCATTTGAGTAAGACTAAGGACCTGGATTTTAAATTTTATTTCATTTCAACTAATTTATGTTTAAGTAGCCAAGGTGACCAGTGGCTACAGCATTAGACTTTATAATTTTAGAGAAATCCTTTAGTGTGCTTTTTAAGATCTTAGGCACTGATAAAAATGAATGAAGTTTGCCTTCATCCTACTGGCCCGATGCTGGCTGTGTGACTTTGCACTGGTTACTTTACTCATGCCTCAGTTTCCTCATTTCTCCTACCTCTGTTTGCTGTGAACTGAAACATAAAGCTCTTAGAATAGTGCCAGGCCTGTCAGCAGTGCTCAGCGAGTGTTCAGTATTATTGCACCAGTGGCAGCCACATTTCTGCTGGGGTGTCCATTCCTCTAAATGGTAAGGGTGGAGCAGTGTGGTGTGCTGCAATCAGCTCTTATCAGGTTTGGGAGCCAGCTGTGTGCATGTCTTCCTAACACTGAGCTCATAAATACTCTGATAGATAACTTGAAATTGATCACAGTGGGAATGTTTATACTATGATAACTGACTTACCCTTGATCACATTTGTAAACTATAAAAAGGGAATAATAGAGTGGATTGTTTGAATTAAAGAAGTCTTTGTTTAAACCAGAGTGGAATATGTACTCTGAAAACTTTACCCCTCAGAGCAACACTAAACATGTCCAAGAGTTCTGTGTACCAATCTCAACAGGAAACCACCTGAATTGTTCCTTCATTGGTGAATTCGAGCACTACCTGATATGGCCACTGCCTGGGTGAATCTCTCGGGGTTTACTTTTCTAAAGATTGGAGAAGGAGCACTATAATGGGAACATCACCATGGCCAGATTTTTTTTCCCTACAAAACATTTCATGTAATGTTATCTATAGCACTATAAACACCTCTTCAAGTATATGCTGTCTCCTGCATCAAGTTCGAGCTCCTTACCAGAGTAAAATGATATTCACCGTGGAGACTCAGTCCATTCTCTGTATCATCTTGTGCATGCCCCACATTTATCACACTTCCTTGTAAAGTAAGTGCACTTGGATACTTTCCTTTGATGCTTTTCTGTTGTGAAATACTAGAAAATGACAAATGCTCAGCATATATAGGAAAAGTGATCCAGGGTCAGTAAGATGGCCTATCAGGTAAAGGCGGTTGTCACCAAGCCTGATGACCTGAGTTCAATCCTTGGGTCCCATGTGGTGGAAGGAGAAAACCAGCTCCCACAGGCTGTCCTTTGACCTACATATATCCCCACCCACCTCACCCCCACAAAATAAATACAATATGAAACAATTTTTTTCAAGCACTAAGCTGGGGCATAGACTGAATTAGACTCTCTTCCTTTACCTTCTCAAATCACTTTCTTTACCCTAATGGTAGTCAGTTAAAAAAATGAAAAGTTTAAGAAATGAAAAAAAGGGGGAAAGGAAGCAGCCACTTTGTAGATATTGGGACTTGCATTATCTGTCGGTCTTCTCGTGTGAAAGAGCGTCCTGTGTTGGTGAAATAGCCACAGGCTCTGTGAAGGGCTGTGGCAGTGTGTGTGGCAGGGAGGAGGACTGGAGGGAGTTGGGGGCAAAGGTAAGAATAGCAAATCCCATCAACAGCTCTTTGTTCAATTTACAGACCTCGGACTCTCGGTTCTCTAGGCATCTATACAAAATCCAATTTCAATGTCTTCCAAGGCAAAAATAAACAATTTTTCCCCAGACCCAAAGAGAGCCTGTTAGGAGGAGTCTTTGGGAATTTTGTCTGATCTCTAGAGGCTTTGATGAAGAGCATTTGCATTACTTTTCCCTCTTGTGGCCTCAGAGTCAAAGAAGCACCATTTATCATCTGGACAGACAAAGCAAACCTCTTTCCTATGCTTCAGCACTCTGAGGTCAGTGTTTCTATTCCTGACAGCTTCTGCTAATGTACTGAATATTCCCCCTTCTGACTAGCCATCCCTGAGGAACCTGACAACGGCATTTGGTTTGCAGGCCATTTCATGGCTCCTCATAAAAGCCAGGAGAAGGCATTATACTGCCTATTTTACAGGAGAGAGGACTGCAGTCTCAAATCATAGATCAGTTCACTCTACCATACATTCAAACCAAATACTTTTCTTGTTAAAAAGTTAATTGGTCAGGAGCGGGAGAGATGACTCAGTGGTTAAGAGAACTGGCTGCTTTTGCGGAGGACCTGGGTTTGATTCCCAGGACCCACATGGCGGCTAACAACCGTCTGTAACTCCAGTACCAGGGGATCTGACGCCCTCTTCTGACCTCGACATGGGTGCACCTACCTACATGCAAGCAATACTACCCATACACATTAAATTTTTTAAAAAGTTAATTGGTTACTAAAACACAGTTTCACAAAATTAGTTGCTTGCAAAAGATTTAAACAACATAAATTGTGCAAAAATCTCTTAACCTCTCAATTTTGTTCCTGACCCAGAGGTACTATTATCCAATGCCCCAGTCATCTAGATGCTTTTTCTGTAGGTTTACACACACACACACACACACACACACACACACACACACACACGAGTGATATTCCATTGTCAATATTGTTGTGAAATTTAAGGTGGGTGGGGTGGTGCATGCCTGTAACCCTAGCTCTTGAGGTAAAGGCAGGAGAAGCAGGCATTCAAGGTCATCCTTGGCTACTTAGTGAGTTCAAGGCCAGCCTGGGATATACCTTTGTCATAATGTACTTTATCTTAGAACTATTTCCATGTCAGTACATCTAGATCTATCTCATCATTTAATCTATGGTAGATGATTTCAAAGAGCATGACTGTACCACAGTCTATCTAACTCCTCTCTTCTTTTTTAAAGATTTATTTATTTTAAATACTTTATGTTTTTATTTTATGTGTATAAATGTTTTGCCTGTGTGTATGTAAGTGCACCACATATGTGTAATGTCTGAAAAGGCTAGAAGAGATTATCAGATCTTCTGGAACTGGAGATAACGACAATTGTTAGCTGCCATGTGGATGCTGGGAATTGAACCTGGGTCCTCTGGAAGAACAGCAAATGTTCTTAACCACTGAGCCATAACTCCAGCCCTAAAGATTTATTTTATTCATTTAAAATTATGTGCCTATGTGTGTCTGTGAGGCCAGAAGAGGGGCTGATCCCCTAGAACTGGAAGCCACTTGACATGGATGCTGTGAACTAGACTCAGGTTTTCTGCAAGAACAGTACATACTCTTAACCACTAGGCCATCTCTCTAGCCCCCTTTTTTCTTTTCTTTATTTTTTTTTGGTGTGTTGTGTGCCTGTGTGTATGTTTGTTATGTGTATCTTCATGTGTGTCAGGGCATGTATGTGGAGGTAGGCGGATGAGCTGAGTGTTGGCCCTCTCCTTCCACCAACTAGACTCAGGTTTTCTGCAAGAACAGTACATACTCTTAACCACTAGGCCATCTCTCTAGCCCCCTTTTTTCTTTTCTTTATTTTTTTTTGGTGTGTTGTGTGCCTGTGTGTATGTTTGTTATGTGTATCTTCATGTGTGTCAGGGCATGTATGTGGAGGTAGGCGGATGAGCTGAGTGTTGGCCCTCTCCTTCCACCGTGTTTGAGACAGGCTCTCTCTCTCTCTCTCTCTCTCTCTCTCTCTCTCTCTCTCTCTCTTCATCACTGATTTCACCAGGCTAACTGGCTCAGAAGCTTCTTGGGATTCTCCAGTCTCTGAGCCTCTCATCTTCCTGCGGGAGTGCAGGGATTCAGCTTTCTATGGCTTCTGTGGATCTGAAGTCAGTGCACGCTGCCAACACTTTACCCCCTGGACTATCAAGTCCTGTCTACCATTTTTCTTAAATTAATATCTGTTTCCAGCTTATGTAATTTCTTACCTCTAACCCCCTACAGTACTGGGACCAAACTCAGAGTCCCGGGCATGCTAGACTAGTACTCTACCACTGAACTACATCCCCAGCCCCTGCTTGTTTATTGAGATGGGATCTCACTGTGCAGCCCAGGCTGATCAGCCTACCTCACCTCCAAAGTTATGGCATTACAGGAGTATAAACCACCATGCCAAGCTTATGCTATTGCATCCCTTATATGCTTTTTTTGTACATGTGTACAATGCTTCTTTAGGGATGTGCACAGTGCTGCATTGCTAGGGACCCCTCATTAAAAATGTTAAGGGATGCTGTCAAGAGCTGGTCCTGCATGGGCTTCTCCAGTTTACCTCTCCATCATGAAAGGTGGAGTCATCCATCACATCCTTACAACCTTAGGAGCTGTCAGTATGAACTTTTCACTAGCTCTTTTGTATTTGGGTACCTTAACTTACATCCCCTGCCCCATGCTTACAATATTAATGAAAATAAACATACAGTGTAAGTTGCCTGTTAAATGTCCTTGACTCATCTCTCCATTAACTTTTTTTTATTGATTTGGGAGATCTATATTCTATTAGATTTCCTTACATAAGCCACAAATGTGTTCTCCCACAATGTTGCTTTTTGTAGAAATGATGTTTACACTCTTTTCTTTTTAAAAAATATTTTATTTATTAAAAAAAGACAAAAAGGACAAAAATATTTTATGGTTTTTTTAAAATTTTATGTGTATGAGTATATTGCTGGCATGTATGTAAATGCACCCGTGTGATGCAGTACCCACAGAGATCAGGAGAGGGAATTGGATCCCCTCAAACTGGAGTTATGGATGGTTGTTAGCTGCCGTGTGGATGCTGGGAACTGAACCTGGGTCCTCTGCAAGAGCAACCAGTGCTCTTAACTTCTGGGCCATCACTCCAGCTCCTACACTGTCTTTTTCATATGTAACTTTAATTTGGGGGGGAAGTCAAATTTATTTTTTCTTAAATTTATTAATCTTCTGTTAAAATTCTTTTCCTTATGGTCTTTGGATTTTACATAAGAAAGTCTTCTATATTTGTCTAATCATGTTTATTTCTTGGTTATTTTGAGATAGGGTCTCTTGTAGCTCAGGCTGACTTTCAATTCTCTATGTGGCTGACAGTGACTTGAACTCCTGAGCCTCCTTCCTCCATCTCCTCAGTGCTGGAACTACATGCATACATCATCACCCTGCCTGTCATATCCATTTCTAACATCTCATATTTAGTGACTTAGCTCTTCGTTAGTCTGGAATTTATTTCTGTGAATGGCATATTGTTGTGTGCAATTGCTCTTTTTTCCTTCTGTAGCTTCTAGCTCTGAATTGTTACTGAAGTTCAGAAACCCTTTCCTTCAATCTACCATAGATCTCCAAATAATGGATCTCCTTTTCTCCCCAGACTCCACTCCAGGGGAAAGAAGGGGAGCAAAACCATAAAGAAACTGATTTGCAAGGCAGGAGGAATCCAAGTTTGAGGCCAGCTGCAGGTCAGGCTGGAGACGGGAAGAAGGCACTCTCAGCTAAGCAAACTGGGGAAGAGGTGGTATGATGCAGGGGCTGACATCCTAAGACCCATAAACTAAATGACTGCCTCTCATTTCTACACAGTTGGTAAGTTAACAATGGTTTTCCCATGGTTTAATGTTTTATTGACTCAAGAGGCAGAGACAGAAAGATCAAAAGTTCAAGACAATCCTCAGCTACATAGAGAATTCAAAGCCAGCCTGGGTTATATGAGACACTGTTTCAAAGTAAAATTGTCAAAGGTAAGGTAATATTTTATGGCATATAAAATATGCAAATTCAAATTTCAGTGCCCATATATAAAATTTTATTGAAACTCAGCCACACCCATTTATACATGATCTGTGACAGCTTTTGTGCCATGATGGCAGAATTGAGTACTGTGGGATTGCAGAGATGGCTTGGTGGATAAAAACCCTTGCCATGCACGTGTGAAGACCTGAGTTCAAATTTCTAGAACCTTTGTGAAAGCTGGATGTGCGACTTGAGTGTCTCTAACCCCAATGCTCCTATGGAGGAGACTGGAGGTGGAGATGGGAAAACCTGTACAAGCTTGAGATCCAGTGAGCTTGGCATAAGTAGAAAAAAAAAAAAGAGAGGTCTTGTCTCTCCAAAAGGTGGAGATCCAGGACGGACACCCAAGGTTGTCCCCTCAAATCTACAAGCAAACAATCATATGCACATCCTCTTTTACACACGAGTGAACATGCACGTAGGTGTACACATACACACAGACAGTATTGTGACAGAGACCAAATGGCCCATTTTTTAAGAATATTTACTTCCTGGTTCTTTATAGGAAGTTTGTGGACCATGGATATAGAGACCGGATGGCAGGTTTAGTTAGACTTGACCCTTCCTTGCTGGACAATGAGCTAGGAAGCAACATTGCTGATTTGCTAAAGGAAGACAAGTCTGTTAGAGGGTGGGGTTTTGAGGGTGTGGGGTAGGGAAGTGCCATGAGTGGCCCGTGAAGTAATCCAAGGAACAAATAACAGGATTTCAACTCTAATATGAAGGGTGCAGTCCTTTATCAAGGCTTACTATGGGCTGGGTACACTTCTGGTACTGAAAGACTGTACAGGTGGTAATGGTAGAAGTCAGCAGCAATTTAGTGTCTGAAGACTGGGTTAGTTTGCCATTGTTCCACAACCTGGGAGGCCTAAGCAATAGATCTATCTCATAATTCTAGAACCTGGAAATCTGAGATCTAGGGTCGGCAGGGCTTAGTTCGCTTTTGGGGAGCCAGGGAAACATCAATCCCAGGCCTCTCTCCTGACTGCCAAGAGCTCTTGATGTGGCAACATAATGCTGGTCTTCACATGTTTCCCAGGTCTGTCTCTGGGTCCAAATTTCCCCCTTTTTTAAGGACATCAGCCACATTGAATTAGAGACTCACCCTATTTTACTATGACCTCATTTCAAGTTATCACGTTTATAGTGATTGTGTTTCCAAATATGACTACATTCTGGAGTACTGCAGTTTAGAATTTCAATGTATGAGTTTATGAGGGGTGCAATTCAACTTGTATCAAGTGCTGTTCAGGGATCTCCTTCCTCTGTTTTCTGCTTCTGCCCATGTTGTAAAAGGAATTCCACCAGAGCCACTTCTGTTCAATTCTGGACAAGTTTATTTGGTAGGTCAGTGCCTGACCACCGGTGGGTGGGCCATTGTGACTGTGCTCCTGGCTTAACTCTCCCTTGCCTGCTTGGTCTTCCTGGCCCTTGTCCCTATGGGGAAACACCCACAAGCCCACTGCACACTCTCTTGCTCTAGCTTCATGCCCATGTGGCTGACAGGGAAAGGGCATGCCAGGTTCCCAACACTTGGCATTCCTGTCAGGAATGAGGCTGAGGCTGAGGACTGTATTCAGAGTGAGAATCACCCTTTAGATCTGACCTGGAAGCGTGATACAGATTGTAATTACAAAATCATATATTATCAGTTTTCATAGAAACCTATAGCAGGAGTTGGGATGTAGCTCAGCAGTGGAGTGCTTGCCTAGAATGTGTGAAGCCCTGGGTTCAATTTCTAAAACATACACACAATAACAAAAAATACAAAATAGAAACAATGGCACCATCCATAAGAAGGCGTTAAGAAGAAATGTTTTCAAACAAAGTTCACTTTATTATATTAATTTTACATTGTAAAACAATGAACCTCAGACTTGTCTAAATCCTCTTGCTGACTCTCTTGTAGACAATATCACCCAATGTCATGGTCTGAAAGTCAGAAAAGACATCATGAAATGCTTATCTAAGATGAATTGTAAAACAAACAAGTAAATTTTCCTAAATGGCTTCAAAAATGAGCTAACACATGAAACAACTTAAAACATTTCCATTTTCTTTAGGAGCAGATGAATTGTTGACAATTTTTTCTAAAACACTACACTGTGTCTTTGTTACTTCACTTGCTCCTGTGGAGGGCTGTCCTGTAAGTTACCAAACTGTTTCTGCACTAATGACAGCGATAGCAAGACCATCCAAAGCAGCCCAATCCAAAGTCTGAAAATTTCATTGAGATCTATGATGCACTGACTGCATGTTGTTGAGTATCAAGGATATGTGACATATTTACACAGATGTACTGAGCTAGCCTGGAACATAGTGATGACTATACAATTTTCTGTCTAAGCTTGTGAAGGAAACATATGAGAACACCAGATGTGGGCTTGTGTGTGTGGATCAGTGGTAGAATGCTTGCCTAGAATGTGCAGAGTCCAGGATTCTAGCCTCAGAGCAGCACAGTAAAACCCAAAAGAACACTGGCTACATCAACTTTAGGGATGTTGTGGGGCAGTCCCTCCACCACCCTTGGTTCTCTTGAACAAGACTGTTTTGCCCTATTATGATATCAAATGGAAAAGGAGTCCCTTAGTTCTAACAGCCATTCCATGGGCTACTACCTGATTATGAAATATGTTGTCTACTTCACTCATAGGAGGCAGGGGAATTAGGGGAGATATGCCTGGACTCAGTCCAGGGTAATTCCTCCCTGCTCTCTTGTTCTGCTGTGGGAATGATGGACAGGAGTGGGAACTGAATGTGTTTCATGACTGATACCCTTCTCTCCCTGGCTGAGGGAGTTTCCATGAGCAGGTGATGACAGCCTGCTTGGACTGGGATCTGCCTTCTGTGACCCTTTAAAGCACATTCTGGGTGCGAAGGTGAGCTGGTGGAACCTAACCATGGGAGAAACACTGAAGATAATCCTGCAAATTGGGACCAGGTGTGGGCTGACAAGCATGGAGAATGATTGAATATGATTACATGGCCAGAGTGTGCCACTCTTAAACTGCCATAAACTTGCCAGAAATGTGACTGCACACAAGTGCCAAGTGGGCAGAGGCACTTATTAGACACTCTGGCTTGTGGAAGATGGAAGCCCTCATGGCTTGTTAGTTAGTGCCAAGGTAGAAAGAAGGGCGGTGGTGATTAATTACAACCACACCATAAACAAGGAATAGCAATGAAAGAGCCAAACATAGCCTCCCATGTGTGCAAGTTGCATTGATGGGAAGTGTTGCTCCAGGATCACTGGGGGCTCCAACTGAATGAAGTCTGTGGAAATCTCTAGATTTAGTGAACTACTACCCTATAGTCTGAGTGGGAGGGTTGTGACCTCATCTCAGCAGAAACAGGAAAAGGCAAACTATGCTCTGTATGTCCTGTCCGGTGCCTCAGCACACCAAGCAACCCTCTGACTCCATTCCACTTGGGTGTTGTTTGGGTAAAGGGAAGAGAAGCAGGGAGAAGCGAGGAGGAAGGAACAGGGGTGGGAGTAGCTGGCTGCAGATGTGGAAGTAGAAGACAGCCTGTAGGTGTATGAGGGGGTGGGAGACATCAGGTGAATTAGAAAAGGGCACCCCCATGGGGCTGGAGAGATAGCTCAGTGGTTAAGAGCACTGCCTACTATTGCAAAGGACCAGGCTTCGATTCCCAGCACCCACATGGCAGCTAACAACTGCCTGTAACTCTAGTTCCAGGGAATCCGACACCCTCTTCTGACCTCTGCAGGCATTGTATGACACAGGTGCACCTACCCACATGTAGGCAACACACTCATATACATAAAGTAAAAATAATAAATAAAATATTTTCAAAAATGGAAAAAGGTGCCTCTTCCTTCTCAGATACTTCTCTAATACCTGTTCAAAAACCATCCTGATATTCTGCTGTGATTTGGTTAGACCAAGACTGCTGAAAGATTATACTGAGTGTGGAAATCCGCGCTGTCTGTAATGTGAACAGCTTCATCCTAAGCGAGGGTGGTGAACAACTGTGCATGGTAGCCCAAGAGACAGACACAATCCAAGGGAATCCTGGCTCTGTCATTTGAAGCTGGCCATAGCCTTAGTTCCCCACTTAGAAAAGTGTTATTCAAAAGATTCAAGACAATGTGTGTAAACTATTTGATATGTAATGGATCCTCACAAGTAGTAAAGGATATTGATAAAAGGAAAGATGGAGAGTCAGAGTCTCGGAGTAGGAAGAGATGGAGCATGGGAAATGGAGTGCAGCTGGCCCTCATCCCCACGTCCCTTGAGCACTGGGAACAAGCCTAGAGTGCAACTTACATGGGTGATTGTGTCTCCGTTGAATTCAGTCACAGACTTGATATTTTTGAAGGTTGTTACCATTTTATTGTCACCTTCCAACTTAACCACCATCTGCATGAGACAGAGATATGGCCTGTGAGAAGAGGACTAGGGATAGGGCTAATGAGCTTGGTTCATCTGCATGGCATCAACTGACAACGACCCAGACATCCTGACCCTGTACTCTTAGCACAATTCTCTGACTCTAAATGGAAATGGGGGTGCATTTATGCATGAAAGAAAATGTCTTCTCTTGTTAGGATTTCAGTTTATGGCATGTGATCTAGAGAAGAGGATGCCCCCCCCAAGAAAAGATAAAAGCAAGTAAAATTCCCTTTCTCTAAATTCAACACTCAAATCACGAGTGTATGCTGGTCCTTCCAAAAATTAGTCTTTCCTGTTGTGGACCCATTCCCAAGCCTTAGACATCTAGACAGAAGTAAGAGAAACCAAACAGTGGTAGGACACAGTGGTGCAGGCCTGTAGTAACAGCACTCAGGCGGCAGAGGCAGGGGAATCTTCAGTTTGAGGCCAGTCTGGGCTACAAAGCAAGGTGCTGGCTCAGAAAAAAAAAAAAAAGAAGGAAGGAAGGAAGGAACCTAATCAGGGGTAAAAGACATTGACCAAAGTTAAAAATACGCCTCCAAAATGGGCAGTTGGAAAAGGCCAATGATAAAACCCATGATGACCCATCTTGGCATGAGCAAATCACGAAAATTCCCCTTTGCACTTCACCTTGACCTCCTTGACCTGTAATGCTGTATCTTAGGGAGGCAGAAATAAAAGCAATCCAGAGGTAGAGAGGCTCATGCTTAGCCCAAGGCACAAAGTCTAGAAAGGTAGGAGCACAGAACAGTTATGCAATGCCACTGGCTAGCCTGGGGTTGCAGACCTTGTAGGGAGGAGCAGAGGCCCACACTGGTAGGAACTGTGGCCTTGTTATCAGCTGTCCATTCCTCACATAGTCTATGCTCAACTGGTAACTGTGGCCTGAGGCCACAGTCCAGAGCAGGTGAAACTGCCCTGGCTCAGATCAAGGATTTTACTGACGTCCATTTGTCCCAGTTCTGGCCCTTCCTTGGAAGACTCAGAATCAGGAGCACTGGGCCCAGGAGATCCTGAGACCGAGGCTCCTGCTCTATGTTGGCTTTCCCCCAGATCCTCCAAAATGGAGAGCTCAGGCGTGGGAGTCACGGAACCCCTCCGACAAAGAGATTATCTTCTCTCAGAGCTCTCTTTGTCTCAGGTGGGTTCAGAGACATGGTATCTATTAGGAGTTTGGGGAAGCAGAAGGCAGAAGGCAGGGGTACCACATACCTTGACCTTTTCCCCAGTCATGGTCTCCAGCTCACACTCCTCCCCCAAGGTGAACTCATTCTGGATCACTTTGGATCCATGGGTGATGGTGAGCTTGATATGCTTCCCATTGTGGACGATTTCCGATACCCCCTTGAGGTCCTTGCCCTTCTGGATGAGATCATCAGGCAAACCTGGTAGAAACCAGCTGAGGTTAGAGACTACAGCAGGTTACACAGCCAAGATAAACAAAAGAAACGGTGTGTTGGAGAGGAGAGGAGGCCACACATGCTTATAGCAGAGCAGTGAGCAGAAAGGCCTTTGGCTTCTGACAGGGAAAGTCAGCAGCCTGGCATGACTGCCACTATCTTACCAGCTGTTCTTTTTTGTTTTTTAAGAGGGAGACAGGATTCCGTGTATACCAGACTGGCCTTGAATTCACTATGTAGTTAAAGATGGTTTTGAATTTACCGATCCTCCGGCCTCCACCTCCCCAGTGCTGGGATTGCAGGCACATGGTACCATGAAACCCAGGGTTTCATGCATGCTAGGCAAGCACTATACCAAATGAACTACATTCCCAGACAGCAGTTCATTTACAGTAAGGATCCTTCTCTGGCCTGAGGAACCTTTTCTCTATGGCTGCCTACTTCTCACTTATTTTCCTTCCCCAGTCCCTCTATCTTTACTGGCCTTATTATTGAAGTGGGAATATTTCATCCTCTAGAGTGTTTATCTTTCATATCAAATTACTGCTGAAATGATAAAGAAGCTTCTAAAAATTAGACCAGGATCACTGCACAAAGCAGGGACGTGCTGGGCAAATTTGCTGTGGCCTTGGGAGTCAAAGGCTCTTTGGGGCTGATATACCAAAGTCCCTTGATCTGGAATAGGGCTTTGCAAATTTCATAGCTCAGCTGTGGCTTTACATGAATGAAGGTTCATGGAAACCATGTGTGTCGACAACAGCAGTGGAGGGTCCTTAGCTCAGGTCAGGGATGCTGGGAATAGCAAGTGGTGTGGCCTGTCTGTGGAAGCTGAGTCCTGAGATGGCCCGAGTCCTTCTTTCCCTGCACTTGCTGTTTCCCTTCTTCTCTGTCTTGATAAAGATGCCCTCCCTTGTCATGCTGCACCCTCTGCTCACACGGTTCTTCTTCCCTGGAACACACTTTCCTCTCCCTGGGTCCCAGGCTCAGCCTTCACCACCATGCAGTTTTCACTCCCACAGACTCCTGTATCCTGGGGGGAACAGGAAGTTAAAATGGGGTTTCTGAGAATCAGCACTTGCTTTGAACTCCAACTGAAACACTTCCTACTGTCTGAGATTGGTCACAGCACATCCCCTTTCTTGGCTTCAGTTGCCTCAACTATAAAATGGGAAAATACAGTGATGAACTCAGAGTTTTATGAGGATTAAATGGCATAGTGCCTGGTAGAGAGTCCTACAAGCTGGGGACATTTCACTACACCTTTTTCTTCTCTGTCTCTGAACCGTGCTTTGAGGATTGTAGCTCATCATAATCTGTCTCCCTAGTTTATACATCAAGCATGGTGCTTGAAGTGTGGTTGGCCTTGAACCAGTGTTTCCAGATTGACTGACTAACTGAATGAATAAATGAACAAGGTCACAGAATGACAACAAGGTATTCAGCAGACATACGCTTCAATCCCAACTGCACCCCGGATCAGTGCTGCTTCCACAGTTTCTGGGGTGGCCTTGTCCAGTCAGTAACAGCTCAAGTGGCAAGAGACCAAGAAAGTCAGTAAGTACCCCGGTTTAGTATAGCCTGAAACTGCCCTCCTACCTCAACTCAGGCATCTGGCAGCAGGGCCAGACCCTCCCTGCTAGGATCAAAGTCTTGGTGTCTTGTCCAGCACTCACCAATTGCCTTCATGAAGGGCTCAAAGTTTTCCTGGCTCTGTACTTGGTACTTGCCGGAGAAGTTCATGGTGGCGATGAGGCTCCCTCTTCACAGCTGACCCACAACAGCTCTGTCTGCCAGACCATCCACTGTTGGCTATTTTATAAGGGGCTTCTTCCTCTTTGAATATAGGCCACAGGTCAGTAGCTGCCGATTTCTTTATGGCCAGGTTCAAACATTAACTCCTGAGAGCAATGGTCAACGATAAAAACCAGGATGGGCAAGGCAGAGGTTTGCTCCAATTCAGCAAACATTAGTGAGCACCAGACAAGTGCAAAGCTCCATACACTGTTGCCGCCTTTAAGGTGACTCACTACCCCTCATGAAATAAGTGTATGTGCATGAAATGTATGTGTATATATATGTGCACATATACCTATGTATAATGGACACATGTATTATGTGCATAACAATATGCATATGCATATATATGTGGATATATGTATATGTCTACATGTATTGTTATGAGCATGATTGTATATGTTTATAAACATTCATCTATATGTGTACATGTGTGTATATGTACATATACTTATTTCATGAGGGGTAGTGAGTCACCTTAAAGGCAACAGTGTATGGAGCTTTTGCATATGTGTGTAACAGAGAGAAATAACCTTGAGCTCAAAATCTTCCATAAACTTATGTTTGTTTCCCAATCTTTTTACTACCCGAACTTAATTTTGCAGACTTATCATCAGTCCCTAGTGCTGTTTTCTATTGTGAGAATTCTTCAGTGATGATTCTAGGCAGTTCCACAGTACAGACAAATCTCCCTTTTGAAATGTTAACAGTGGTGGCTATCAGCTCTTTAAACCTGGTGTGTGGAGACTGAGATGCATTTGACTTGGCAGAGACAAAGCGATGGAAAGAGAGAAGGCAGTGTCTGCTGACATGCCCACCCCTGCCTCAAATGTGGGAATAAAGGACTGGGCTGACATATGGGAATTTGTGGAGCTCCCAGACTGGTGCTGGTCTTGGGGAGATGGTATAGGAACATTTTCAGAGATCTCGGGATGTTCTTGTTGCCATAGTGGTTATACCCAGTGAGCCCTCATCCCCAACCTGTTGCCTTTGAGGCAGTTCTCAGTAAGCACCACATCGCTTCCTATTTCTCTCTTGTGTGGACTTTGACTTCAGCCTCTTCACTCTCAGCTGCCAGCCTTCCATCCTCCATCTTCTCTTCAAGGCAGCTACAGACACTGTCCTACTGAGCATGCGAAGTGTCAGTCTTTGGTATAAATCTATGATAGTCCCTACTGCTCCAGAGGCCACAGGTCCTGGATAGCAGAGAAGGTTCCAGTGTATGCTGTCCTGATGACTGCTCTCAGTAGAACTTGTACTTTGCTACTATGAACTCTTGTTTTTGGCTTGGAAAGTGATTGTCATTGTCTAAACTTGTAGCAGAGCTGTCAGACTTGCAAAACTCAGCTTTGGTTTACCTTCTGCCCCTTCCAACCCCCGCCTGCATCTATCTTCTCTCTCTGGCAGTCACATTTGTTGGGTCAGCTGAACACATCAGGGGCATCCACGGCCTGCATTTGTTTCAGGCCTGCTGTCTTTGTTTCCCCTCTGCACCTGTCTGCCTCCCTGTGCCTCCTCTGGTCTCACAGGGCCCTTTGCACATATGCCCATTCTAACTTCCCCATTCAGCTGGGCTCATTTCTCTACATTCTTCCCAGTGTGCTTCTTCTTTGGTATTCACAATGCCTGGCACATAGAAGAGCTTGGTCTGTGACGGGTCAGCAAAGATAAACCATCAAAAGATAACAAGGTTAAAGGCTCTGTGGTTAAAGGGAAGCAAGAGATATGGAATAGTCATGTCAGCACATCACCCTGTAATCAGTGAGCCTTCATGGTGTGTGAGATTCCAGATGGAGAGAGAGAGAGAGAGAGAGAGAGAGAGAGAGAGAGAGAGAGCTGAATCTTGGCTGAGAATCCAGGAGGCGAGGATGTGTTGGCAATGTGAGAGCCCTCTACTCTCATCTCACCACCCTCTGTGTTCTTTCTCTTTTCTCTGCAGCTGAGCTCTGCCATCCCAGTCTGTGCAAGCCCATGGTGTGTGAGATTCCAGATGGATCTTTCTCTGTTCCTAGACAGATCCCTCCTACTTTCAGCCATTCACCAGAACGATTAAGTTCTTATTCCATGGATCCGCCCAGCTGTAGCCTCCTTTGTACCTGGAAACCTGCTCTAAGACCCACAGATATAAGGTTCTGGTTGGGCACATGGTAGGATAATGTGTGCAGGTGAGAACTCATGCCAGGAGGCACTGATGCCCCAGAAGGATGCATGAGGAGCTTGGGACTAACAGCCCATGCAAGCCCACAGCACAGTCCATACTACCTCCAAGGTTTATAAATGCTGATCCAGCAAAACACTTCTGAAATCCTATACACACATGCCCAATGCCAGAGCCCTTCTCTCTCACCCCCGAAAAGTGGAGTATACCTGTTATGGGGGAAGTAACTGATTTTGGAGCAATGAGAACAGAGTTTTTAGTTGAGTGTGCTATCATATGAAGCCTGGCCCTAGCACAGAGGGCCACTCTGCTCTGCCTTCCCTGCTCGGGCCTTTTTGAATATTGTCAAAGACTATTTGACAGTCCACACATCAGATTAGGACTTCCTGAGCATGCTTGTGTGTTGAGAACTCAGGGCCATTTATAGACATCCAACCACCTGAGCACAGGGACAGGAATGAGCAAGGTGGCTCAAAGAATGATGGGAACATGTAAGATGCCTTTCATATTATCCTGGATCTTGAGTGTATATCTTTTAATGTGACTCAAACTTGTGAATGGGAACAATTTAGACACTGACCTTCAGGTAGGAAACTGAATTTTCACTTCTCTTTATGTAAGAAAGTGAAAATTTTACCATGTGAAGAAGTTGCATGAGAATTCTCTCTCTCTCTCTCTCTCTCTCTCTCTCTCTCTCTCTCTCTCTCCTAGATGAGTTTCTTGGAGACAATTTGTTTGACATTCTTCCAACCTGGGCATCAGCAAGAGCCAAGTTGAAGAAAGAATTGTCCTCTTGTGCAGAAGACCAGAAAAAGTTGGTGTGTCTTCCTCCCAAGAGAGGAGGAATTTGTGAGACTGCAGCCATGCTCAGGTATACCACCCAGCCTGCTACCATCTTGCAGCATAATAAATTAATCTCTCAAAAAGTAAGAGAAGGTAGAGGAGGAGGAAGAAGAGGAGGAGGAGGAGGAGGAGTCAGTAAGAGTTTGGAGCCATAGTCCACTAAGACATCTCCAGTGGCCACAGGCAGGGATTCTAGGAAGGCCTGTGATGACTTTGAGACTGCTTTTTTGCTCTAAAGAGAATTCTCTTCCATCTTTCCTTAATTCCCTCCCCCACTGCCTCACAAGCTTGTATAAGATATAATTGTTGGGACTGGGGATGTAGCTCTGTTTGTAGAGTGCTTTCCTAGGTTGCATAAAGTCCTGGGTTACAGCCTCACACTGCACAAACTGGGCATGGTCTTGCATATCTGTAATCCCAGCACTTAGTAGGTAGAGGCAGGAGGATCAGAAACTCAAGGCCATCCTTGGCTATATATTGGTTTTGAAGTCAGCCTGGGCTGTATGGGACCAAGTTTTATTTTTTTTTAAAGAAGATGCAGTTATGAGTCACTGTATGTGCAAGCAGATGAAGATAAAAGACCGAGTTGTGTTTCTGTATTGATGTGATGGAGCTGAGGCAGCCCACCTGGAAGCAGTGCTAGGAACAGTGTCCTTGGGAAAGTCTTCCCCTAGAGGATCCCAGAAACCAAAGGGGGGGCTTTGGAGGTATTCAAGCTTATTTTATCTAGATCCAGTGAGTATATGATCCTAGATGACACTGGGGTTATGTATGATACCTAACAGCTGGGTTGCAGCTGGCCTATGCCGGTCTGATGACCATGCTATGGTGGAACTTTGTGATACAATTAAGACCGTAGCTGAGTGCTCTTCACTGTAGCTGTCATAGAGGGGCAGTCACAGGAGCCTGGGTCAGTGAAACCAAGTGCTTTGTTTTCAGGTGCATCATGGGGGCCCTGCCATCTATTCTGATTCTGAAAACTTCCAGCATTTGGTGCAAATGCATACTCACCTTACATATGAGGCTGTTCTTAGCAGCCAGGAGATGCATCTAACTTTCCTCTAGGACAGGTACATACGATATCATTAACCTACCAAACAGGTGTTTCTATACCTCATCTGGCCTGCTTCACCCATCACCGCCCAAGGAAGACTTCTAACAGTGGTAAAGTACTAACCTAGTATGTACACAATCCCTACCACATGGGTCAAAAGAAGGAAAAAAGGAAACAAAGGAAAGACAGCAGGACAAGAGGAAGGAAAGGAGGGAGAGGGAAAGCTTAGGAGCTTTGTAGTCTAATATCAATGAAATTATCACTAAGGTGAGAGTGATGGAGTCTCTGTCACCCCCACTCCACCCAGCCCATCTGCCAAGTGCTCATTTGGGAGGACCTATGGGCAGTGGCCTAGTTCTACCATGCCTCGTGTGTTGAACTTCCTTCTGGACACCACACTGATATGAAAGCGATACCTGACACACAAAATGTCACACCATAGACCTTCTTTCCTTGATCATGGATTTTGAGTGATGTACTATACAGTACAGCTTTCTAGGGTATAAGGTAGGACATGGGAAGGAAGGACATTCAAATTTCTCCTTTGGGCAAGTCAACATTAATCTCAGAGGCCTCTAGGAAGCTTGGGTTGGGGGTAGCTTTTCTGGAATCTGAGGAAGAGCAGGATGTGTGAGCCAATTCCATATGAGCCATCTGCTCAGTCTTTTGTTTCCTGTCTACTAACCTAGGAGCCAACCCTGGGGTCAAGGACCTAGCTTAGCAGGTGAATATTCCATATGAGCCATCTGCTCAGTCTTTTGTTTCCTGTCTACTAACCTAGGCAGTGCCTAGGAGCCAACCCTGGGGTCAAGGACCTAGCTTAGCAGGTGAACTGCTCATTTTATAATTGGCTTCATCATTGATTCCCTTGTTTAAAACAGTTTTCAACTGGTTCTCTCGGGGTTTCAAGATATGCTGTCATGTTATTTATAAATTATGATAATTTTGTCTCTGATTTTAATGCACATACAAAAGTTACTTATAATATCATCAAATTTTAAAATAATTTGTGCTGAAGAGATGGCTCAGTGGTTAAGGGCACTTGCTGCTCTTGCGGAAGACTGTAGTTTGGTTTCTAGCACCCATGTGGGGTGGCTCATAACCATCTGTAATTCGAGCTCCAGGAGATCCAATGCCCTCTACATACATGGCATATATTCACACAACCCCCCCCACATAAATAAATAAAACATCATAACCATCTGTAATTCGAGCTCCAGGAGATCCAATGCCCTCTACATACATGGCATATATTCACACAACCCCCCCCACATAAATAAAAATAAAACAATAATAAATAAATAATATAAAGTAGCAATTATGTGTAGTTTTCCATAAAATTAGTTGAGCATGATGACCTCTTCTATCCACTAGCTGAGCAAACATGTGGCCCAGCCACAATGACAAAGTTCAACAGCATTCAAGAAAAAATAAAAATAAAAAACCTCCAGCATAGCTTTGATGTTTGGCCAACTCAAAGACTCTGTCCCTCTCCACCTCTTTCTGCATGTTGTCTCCTTGGATGGGCAGCATGGAGCCAGGGGAGAGGAGGGAAGGGAGGCCTTGGTGCCAGGATATGACAGGCATTCATGTAATGACAGGCACTTCTGCACTTGTATGTGACCCCAGAGAGCCTGCAGTGTCAGTGTGCCCATTTCCTGGGTGTTTGGGACACAGAAGGAGCCTGAGAGTTTGTACTTCCCCTATACCTTGGCTACAGAGGAGATGGGCTTGAGTCTGGATCCTACTCTTCTTTAAAACCACTATCCTATACCTTACCAGGCCTCTACTTCTTTACCTGTCATAATATTCTTTGCCTGGTGAAAGCTGTCCTTCAGAAACTCAAAGTTCCAATCACAATATTCCTTATCTCAGATGTATCACTGACCCAGGACCCAGTATAAATTCATCTCCTGGCTTAAGGGAGCTTCTTTCCTATCACCCTGGGCCAGTGGGTAGTGTCTCCAGTCCCAGGTTTGCTGACAGCTCAGTTGGGTCTTTTGCAGGCCTGAGACCTAGTCTCTTGTGCTTATAGGCCATGTGGACCTGAGCTGCTGGCCATCTGGGTCACGTCCAGGTCTGGCAATCAGTCCAAGTGCCCTCGCCTGATCTCATTGCTTTCTGTTGCAGCTTCCGGTTACTTCCATGTTCCTGGAACCTTGGGGGATTTCGTCTGAAAACTGTTAGGCTTCAACCTGTGAACAAGCCAGTCATGCATGGGGAAAACCAGTATTAACGTAGGTGCTTCGGTTATCACTCCCGGAAGCCCTGTGTTTCTGTGGCGCTCTTTAAAATCCTTCTGGGGGGATTTCTATATATTTTAACAAACGTTTTTTGAAAGACAGTTTTGATCTTGTTTTAACATATGCCTATTTTGTCTCTTGAATCATGGTGAGTTTCTTAAAGAATTCCCCTGCAACTAAGGGTATAGTTCAGTGGTAGAGTGCTTGCCTATCATATGTGAAGCCCTGGGTTAAGTCCCCAGCACAGAAAAAACAATTTCCATATAACTACTGTACTGAATTTGCCTACTGTACCGAACTGTGCTCTGTCTAAAATGAGACCTGCCTTATTACATACATTTGTGTGTGTGTGTGTGTGTGTTTAGAAATCTATTTTCTTGAAAGAGCACACTGAACGACAAAAGCCAAAACATGCCAAATAAAAAATTGCAAGTGTGCCAGGGAGATGGTTCAGCAAGTAACAGTGCTAGCTGTAAAAGCCTGACAACCTGAGGTTAATCCATGTTAACAATGGACAAACAAGAAAACCAGATGCAGAGGCATGCATCTATAATCTCAGCATTTCTGCGGCAAGAGGGGAGATAGAAAGGAGAAGTTTTGGGGTCAGCTTCCTGGAGTACACAGCGCAACAGCAGACGCAGTAAGAGAGGCCCTGCCGCAATAATGTGGAAGGAGATAATCTACTCCTGAACGTTGTCCTCTGACCTCCACATGCATCTCATAGCACACATGAGGGTACACACACACAAATAAAGGAGATTTTAAAAAGTTTAAAATCATGGTAAGTAGGGGGCAGGAGAGTTAAGAACAGTGGCTGCTATTGCAGAGAACCTGGGTTTGGTTCCCAGTACCCACATGGAAGCTAAGAGCCGTCCTTAGTCTAGTTCCAGGGGATCAAACACCCCCTTCTGACCTCCACAGGCATTGCACATATGTAGTGCACTTACATGTAAGCAAAACACTCATACACATAAAATAAAAATAATATTTTTTTTTTAAATCACAGGTAGTACTTTGCATTGTGAAAGGAATCCTATTGCATGAACTCCACAGAAAAGTACACTCAGTGTGGGGTTCATGAAAGACTGGGCAATAGTAAAAGGTTTCTGAATGTGTACCAAACAAAAATATATTCAAAATCAGATGTGTGATGAGTGCTATGTGTTGTATCAGAACAGTTGTCATAGGGAAATCCTGCCCCCAGCCCAAGTTCATACATGCTAGGCAAGCACATTACCACTGAGCTGTAACCCCAGGTCTGTCCTGAACACACACCATACACACTTTGCACTGAGCATGTGTCTTGTAATTAGACACCAGTGAATATGAATAAACGCTGCCTGAACCTCAACTCAGATTCTAGACTATCATTACTACGAATGCAGTGTATTGGCTGTGCATATAAAGTTTTCTGTTCTTATAGAAACATAATTACAGAAAAAAAAATGACTTTTTTTTTTTTGAGACAGGGTCTTGCTACATAGACCAGGCTATCCAAGATCTCAGTGATCCACCTGCCACTGCCTCTTGAGTGCTGGGATTAAAGATGTGTGTCACCACACTCAGCTAACACTAAGACTTTTAGTATTTTCCTACTGTTATTCTTCAGCATGTAAATAACAAATTAGTATTTCTTTCAATTATATTGAATTAGAATGTTTGGTTTAAAAGTCGCTGTTTTGAGCCAGGTGTGGTGGCACACACCTTTAATCCCAGCACCTGGGAGGGAGAGGCAGGCAGGTCTCTGTGAGATCTAAGGTAGCCTGGTCTACATAGTGAGTTCCAGGTCAGCTGAGGCTCCAAGAAGACCCTGTCTCAAAAAACCAAAACCAACCAAACAAACAAACAAAAAACCTTGCTGTTTCAGGTGCTGCCTTGTGTTTCGTTTCTTTAAAAATCATTCTATGAATTTTGGGTTGAAATTAGGGCAAAATTTCCAACTTCCCAAGTGGCCCTAAACACATTTCTTCCATTTTGTACTATGTATTTATACAAAGCAGTATTCTCAGTGCCAGTGATTCTAAAATAAAAATATTGATCAACCCTGGAAAAGGTTGATGGGCCTGGCCTCCTGCAGTACCAAATACATTCAGTCAATATTTGCTTATGTAAAAATATATAAGCACACCATCTCATTAGTATGAAAATTTGTTTTCCTCTTTAATAAATGGTGAAATTATATGTATACCAAAGAATTGTTTTAAAGTAATTTCTTCTTAAAACTTTTATTTATTATTATCATATGTGTGAGAATGTGTATTATGTGTGTGGGTACAGGGGCACACGTGCCACAGCCAGAATGTGGAGGTTAGAGAAAACTTTGTGAGCTCCCTGGGAACTGAACGCAGGCTCAGCTTTCAGTACCAAGCACCTTTGCTGCTGAACCATCTCAACTATCCCAAAGTAAATTTCTTTCTTTTCTTTTATGTGTTTGTTCTCTTTCTTAATTAAAAAAAAATTACTGGGGGCTATAGAGACAGTTCAGTGGTTAAGAGCACTGGCTGCTCTTACAGAGCACACAGATTCAGATCCCAGCACCTGCATGGCAGCTAACAACTGCCCATAACTCCAGTTCCAGGAGATCTGAGGCCCTTTCTGGAATCCATGGGCATTGCATGACATGGGTGCATTTATATCCATGCAGACAAACTACACATACACATATAATAAAAGTAAACAAATACATTTAAAACAAAAAAGTTTAAAAATACTAGTGGGGTGTGTATGCATGTGTATGTGATAGGGGTGGTTGCACACAGGCCACAGACAAACAGGTGGAGGTCAGAGGATAACTTTGTGGGCTTTCTATTCTCCTTCCATATTTACATGGGTTCCAGGTATCAAGTTTAGGTTACTAGGCTTGCAGAGCAAGCACCTTTACCCATCAAACTATCTCGATGGCTGATAATTTTTTTATTATTAGAAAGAAAAAAAAGAAAAGAAAAGAAAAGTGCATTCAGTGGACCACCTTTTCTTTACACACAGCTTCTTGGGAATGTCCTTGTAGTGTAAAGTGGGACTTTCCTACGATTTGCTTTATGGCCCTCACTGACCTTATACAGAAGAATGGAAAGACTGGGGTGACATGGGATGTGGTACAGAGAATGTGCAGACTGCTTTAGTTAAGGAAGGACATAGAATTTATTACCAGCCTGTTTGTCCTCTATCCCTCTGTTCCTTGCCCCCTGAGGGTTGAAAGCCAGTCTCTTTCCAACTTGCCACACTTACCCTGTACCCTGAATTCCTGCTGCTGAGCCCTGGATAGAGGCACAGCCTTTCAAAGTCACAGTGGTCACTCATGGGCATCAATCAGGCATCTCTCTCCAAAAAGCCCTCGTGGGGTCTCTCTTCTGTGCACCCCAAGGATCCCTACTAGCAATATTTGTCCTGTTCTTCTAATTCTATTGTAGTGATGGAGTACAAGCTTCTATTGACTGAACATGAAATGCTTTCTCTTACTGAATTCTCAACACTGTAAGGTAGTCATTATTTCCTCATTTTTTCGATGAATAAATTACCAATCATTCATTCAACAAGAATACTCTGACCTACAATGTAATAATTGTGCTGGGATTCCATTTTGAATCTACAAAGGAACTCCCTGCCTAGTAGGAACCACAAAGAGAATTAAAGCTGTCTTTTGGATCAAATGGCATTTGAATAAAATTTCAAAATGTAGAGAATGTTTGGATGAGTAAGAAGGAATTTTTTGGTTGGGGAAGGAGTCAGAATTCACTTGGGAAGAGAAGGCTATATAACAACAATAACAACAACAAATAGTGCCAGGCAAGAGAAAACTCTCTCACATTGTTGGTCAGGGTAGTCCAAGAGACTCCAAAAATAACACAAGGTATTGCCACAGCCCTTGATTGCTTCCTAGAACTTGAAGGTAAGACCCTATTGCTGATGACAGATCCTAGCAAAAAGTCTACTTTTGCCACATCCTCAAACCAATGTAATTTCTTACTTTATTCTAAATATGCATCCTTATATATACACAGATCATGTACCTTTCACCCCTAATCAAAGAAGCTTCCTTTTGCAACATATGGAGATTATTACAGAGTTCCAGAACTGGTCAAATGTAGAGAATAAGTATCTGTGAGATGTTTAACCCTAGGTGACACATCTTCAACATAACCTTTATACATGGGATGAATGCATCTCTCAACTCTCACCACAGAAGTTTTCTTATACAGCAGATGGTGATTAACACAGAAACCCACATTTGGTCAATGTTCAGAGAACAAGAGGCTGCAGATTACTTAACTCTGAATAGGACACCTATTTCAAACTTCTGCCTCCCAAGGCTCAGGGATCATTGTGGAAGAGGAGGTGGAAAGATTGTAACAGCCAAAGGGGATAGATGACCACAAGAAAACAGGGTCTTCCAGCAGCTGGTCATTTACTCATATGAACTCAACAATGCTGACAGCATGCACAAATCTGCAAGTTCATACCACACAAATCCCAGCACAGACATGTGGAAGTGGGTAAGAAATCCCCACCCAAACTAAGGAACTTTTGGTAATTGATGGCTGCTGGGATCTTATGGGGATGTGTCTTACAGGGATGGAATTCTTGGTGGGCCTAGTGGATGAACCTATACTGGACAGTTAGGGACACAAATCAGACATCCATGTTGTATAGTGGGCAGGAATGGGTCAGTGTGGAAGAGGTGTGGTTAAGGGAGGAGAATCTAAATACGATCTATATTATATGAAAATTGCAAAAATTCAATAAAAATTAAATTTCAAAATTAATTTATTAGCTAGGTATGGTAGCCTACGCCTTTAATCCCAGCACTTGGGAGGCAGATGCAGGCAGATATCTGTATGTTTGAGGCCAGCCTGGTTTCCACTGTGAGTTCCAGGCCAGCTGGGGCTACAAGGAGACTTTGTCTCAAAAAGACAAAAAAATAAATGTATTGATTTATTTGGGATTGAACCCAGGGCCTTTCACATGTTAGGCAAGTCCTCTTGCCTCTGAGCTACATCCTTAACCCAATTAAAAAGCATTTTACTTAACTTATTTTTTAAAATTTTTATTTTACATGTCTAAGTGTTTCACCTACATGTATGAAAGTGTGCCTGTGTCATGCAATGCCCATGGAAGTCAGAAAAGGGTGCTGAATTCTCTGGAACTGGAGTTATGGACAGTTGTTAGCCACCATGTGGGTGTTGCAAACCAAACTCTAGTCCTCTGCAAGAGCAACCAGTGTTCTTAAGCACTGAGCCATATCTCCAGGGCCCCATCAACCCAAGGTTTTTAAAGGAGTATCTTAGAAAAAGCTTGAATTTCTCTTATGCTTCCCACTAGACTGAGTTCCTTCATAGACGTATGACCTGGAGTAGGTGTGTTAAGTCCAGTTAAAAGACACACATTAACTTATGAATTGCAAATGAGCAGATTTCAGAGAGACTGATCACCAAGACATTATAGGTGCAAAAAGAGGAAGGGCTTTGATATATTTAACGCCTGGGATGAAACCCAGCAGTCTACCTGCTTCTATGGGGTTGGAGGTGGCTGCTGCCTTCAGTTCTGCGTGCAATCAAATGATGTTACCTTGACTAGAGCCTGAGCCATAAAAAAGGAAGTGAAGACAAGGAGCTGGGACACAGGCAATGACTGGTACACGGTCAAGTAGTAAAATATTGAAGTTCTTACACTAGTGATAAAATTTTGGGTTTGCTATACTAGGTAATGGAAAGACAGCACAAGTTTCCAAGCAGATGTGACCTGGTCAGATCTGTGTTTTACAAGGTTACTCTCAAAGCAGTAGTAAAGATTCCTGGATGTTGGAGCTGACCTCTCCGCCCAGAACCACTACTGCTTCCTGATCCCTTGCATCTAGATGAACCCAGAACCCAGTTCCTTCTCTCGGTCCCCGGGAGCCCTCTGGGCCTGGTCCCACCCTCACCTCCCTCTGTTTCCCTGGGCCTGCCGCAGTCCGCCAGCCTCTCTCCTGGGTAAATCCATCGTGTCTTCTGTGCCTTGACTCCCCCAGCCTCATTTACCCTCCCATCTCCCCATCTCTCCTCCTGGCCTGGGTACTGTCCCATTCTTTGCCTTGGCACCCCAGACATGCGGGGGTGGGGGGCACAACCACCACTGCTACCTGATCCTTTGCATCCAGGCTGACCCAGTTCCTTCTCGGGGATCCCCAGGAGCCTTCTGGGCCTGGTCCTGCCCTAACCTCCCTCTGTTTCCCTGGGCTGCACAACCCACCAGCCTCTTTCCTGGTCACGGGGGTGACCTCTCAGCCCGGAGCCACCACTGCTTCCTGGTCCCTTGTATCCAGATGAACCAAATTCCTTCTCCCAATCCCCAGGAGCCCTCTGGGCCTGGTCCCACCCTCACCTCCCTCTGCTTCCCTGGGCATACACAACCCCCCAGTCTCTCTCTTAGCCTGGGTACTGTCCAAATCCTTGTCTTGGCACCTCAGACACCAGGGGAACCATCACCACTTCCTGATCCTTTGCATCCAGACCAACCCAGTTCCTTCTTGTGGTCCCCAGGAGCACTCTGGGCCTGGTCCTGCCCTCACCTCCCTCTACTTCCCTGAGCTGCACGATCCACGAGCCTCTTTCCTGGACACTGGGGCTGACCGCTCACCCCAGAACCACCACTGCTTCCTGATCCCTTGCATCCAGACCAACTCAGTTCCTTCTCTCAGTCCCTGGGAACCCTCTGGGCCTGGGCCTGCCCTCACCTCCCTCTGCATCCCTGGGCTGCACAATCTGCCAGCCTCTTTCCTGGACACCTGAGCTGACCTCTTGGCTTCCTGATCCTTTGGATCCAGGCCAACTTAGTTCCTCCCTGTAGTTCCCAGGAGCCCTTAGGGCCTCTTCCCACCCCTATCTCCCTTTGCATCTCTGGGTGGCAAGACCACCAGCTTCCTGAGACCAGCATCTTTCCTGAGCCCAACACCCAGGCCAGTCCAAACCCCAAATTCCTAAGGACAACATCTTTCCTGGAGGGATCCTGACAAAAGCAATCTGGACACTCCAATATAAAAATCAAAAGAGAGAACCAGAAGCTTAGAAGTTCATGCCCCAAAAGTAAACCACAAAGGCACATAAAATTTACAAAAAGAAGCAGACCTAAACTTGAAGGCTTGAGTCTCACAGAAGAATCAGAAACTACAAAAGAAATTCATATGTAAAAAACCACAGAGAAAAAATAATAACATGAAAAACCAAAATAACATATCCCCACCAAATACCAATAGTCCTCTAGAGGAGTACAATAGGAACCCCCTAGAGATAATGCAGGACATGGAATGCAAAAGAACAATTATAAACATGATAAAAGAATTCACTGAATTTAAAGAAAACACAAACAAAGAAATCAAAGAACTGAAGGGATAAACTTCTGAATGAATTCAAAAAAGAGCTAGAAATATTGAAAATTACTCAGGCTGAAATGAAGAAGGATCTACAACACTCAGTAAGCCAATTAGAAATGATAGCAGAAAGCCTC
>NW_008341333.1:52209-53042 GCF_000622305.1 Nannospalax galili | reverse complement strand
TGAACTGGACCACTCAAGCAAAGATTATGAAAAATTTAAGAAATCACAAGAATGGAATATGCAGGAATTGAGTGATACCATAAAAAGACCAAACTTACGAATTATAGGCATACAGGAAGGAGAAGAATCCCAAGATAATGGCATGGACCAGATCTTCAACAGAATGGTGGAAGAAAATTTCCCCAAATTAAGGAAAGACATGCCCATACAAATACAAGAAGCATATAGAACACCAAAAAGACAAGACCAGAAAAGAAACAGTCCACAGCACACCATAGTAAAAACAGTAAACATTCAGAACAAAGAGGCAATACTGAAAGCTTCAAAAGAAAAACAACAAGTCACATATAAAGGAAAACCCATTAGGATTACATCTGACTTTTCAGTGTAAACTATGAAAGCCAGAAGAGCCTGGACCAAAGTATTCCCAGTGTTAAATGACCACAGATGCCAACCCAGATTACTATACCCAGCCAAAATGTCTATTATAGTTGAAAGGGAAAGAAAAATCTTCCATGACATAAATAGGCTGAAGGAATTCATGTCCACAAAACTAGCCCTTTAGAGAGTTCTGGAAGCAATACAAAGAGATGAAGAAAGAAACGACTATACACAAGGGGTTGCGGAAAGAAGTTCAATGAAGGTATAACTGTGGAAAAGTATAGCTATATCAAAAATGTGAGCAGAAATAAAAATGACAGGATTCAATACACATCTTTCATTAATAACTTTAAATATTAATAGACTGAACTCCCCAGTTAAAAGACACAGACTAGGTGAATGGGTTAAGAAACAAAACCCATTTTGTTTTTGTTGTCTTCAAGAAACTCATC
>NW_008341333.1:49363-51498 GCF_000622305.1 Nannospalax galili | reverse complement strand
CTGTCTCTGTCTCAAAAAGAAAAAAAACAAAACACACACACACACACACACACACACACACACACACACACACACACACACAAATCCAAAATATTGCAAGGGGATACTTTAAAAATCTATACTCCATTAAATTTGAAAACCTGAAAGAAGTATATGAGTTTTAAAAGCATGGCCACCACTAAAGTTAAACTAGGAGGAGATCAACAGCCTAAACAGACCCATAACACAAAAAGAAATTGAAACAGTAATACAAAACCTCCCAACTAAAAAAAAACCAGGACCAGATGGATTTACAGCAGAATTCTATCAGATTTTTAAAGAACTACATCCAATACTGATTAAATTATTCAAAAAGATAGAAACAGAGGGAGAACTCTCAGACTCCTTCTACGAAGCCAGTATCACTCTAATACCCAAACCAGGTAAAGATAACCAAAAAAGAAAACTCTAGACCCATATCCTTAATGAACATAGATGCAAAAATTCTCAATAAAATACTTGCAAACCGCATACAAACACATATCAAAAGGATCATCCACCAAGATCAAGTTGGCTTTATTCCAGAGATGCAGGGATGCTTCAATATACGTAAGTCAATAAACATAAACCACATAAATGAGCTCAAAGACAAGAATCACATGGTCATCTCAATAGATGCAGAGAAGGCCTTTGACAAAATTCAACACGCATTTGTGTTCAAAGTCCTAGAGGGAATTGGACTGGAGGGAACATACCTCAACATAATTAAAGCCGTTTACAACAAAACCACAGTCAACATCATTCTAAATGGAGAAAAACTGGAAGTATTCTAGTTGAAATCAGGAACCAGACAAGGCTTTCCATTATCTCCACTTCTCTTTAACACAGTGCATAAATTCTTGAAAGAGCAGTAAGACAAGATCAGGAAATTAAAGGAGCAATAATTGGAAAAGAAGAGATCAAATTATCCCTTTTGCAGATGATATGATATTATATCTAAGAGACACCAAAAATTCCACCAGAAAACTCCTAGAAAGTATTAACATGTTCATTAAATGGTAGGTTATAAAATTAACCTACAAAAGTTTGTAGTCTTTCTATATACCAATAATAATCAATCAGAGAAGGAAAACATGGAAACACTCCCCTTCACAATAGCTGCAAAAAATAAAATAAGATCTCTCAGGATAAACTTGACCAAAGACATTCAAGACCTCTACAATGAAAAATTTAAATCTTTAGAGAAAGAGATTGGGGAAGACATCAGAAGATGGAAGAGCATCCCATGCTCATGGATAGGAAGAATTAATTTTGTAAAAATGACCATCCTACCAAAAGCCATTTATAGATTCAATGCAATGCCAATCAAAATCCCCATGACATTTTACACAGAATTGGGAAAAAAATCCTAAGATTCATATGGAATTACAAAAGACCTCAGATAGCCAAAGCAACCCTGAGCACTAAGAGCAATGCCAGGGGGATTACTGTACCAGATTTTAAGGAATATTACAGAGCTATAGTCATAAAAACAACATGGTACTGGCACAAAAATAGACCCATAGATCAATGGAACAAAGTTGAAGACCCAAATATGAGTACATGCAATTTCAGCCACTTGATATTTGACAAAGGGGCCAAGAACATTAACTGGAGGAAAGACAGCATGTTCAGCAAATGGTGGTGGCAAAACTGGATCCCACCTGTAGAATGAAACTAAACCTCCATCTTTCACCTTGCATAAAAGTCAATTCCAAATGGATCAAAGACCTTAATGTAAAGCGTGAAACTCTGATACTTTTAGAAGAAAACATTGGCAAAAAGCTACAAGATATAGGCGTAGGAAAGGATTTCCTAAACCAGACATCAATTGCTCAGGAAACAAGGTCAAGAATCAACAAATGGAACCTCATTAAACTAAAAAGCTTCTGTTCATCAAAGGAGGCAACCAGGGGAGTGAAGAGAAAACCCACAGAATGGTTGAAAATTTTCACCAGTGACACATCTGACAGAGGTTTAACATCCAGAATATATAACAAACTCCAAAAACAGACAATCGCCAGGTGTGGTGGTGCACACCTTTAATACCAGAACTTGGGAGGCAGAGGCAGGCAGATCTCTGTGAGTTCAAGGCCAGCCTGGTCTACATTGTGAGT
>NW_008341333.1:16196-48791 GCF_000622305.1 Nannospalax galili | reverse complement strand
GAAAGAGAAGAACAGTAGGAAACAGGCCTTAATAAGGGAGATATGAATAAAAATTTCTTAGTTTAAGGGATGGGGAAGGAAGGGTATATAAGGAACCTAGGAGATAAAGGGAAAGAAGGAGATCAAAGCAGTAGTAAAGATGAGACAGAGTGCAAGGAGATTAGAGGTAGAGAAATGGGTTAGGAAACTCCCACTAAAATTCTGGAGAAGAACAGTAGGAAACAGGCCTTAATAAGGGAGATATGAATAAAAATTTCTTAGTTTAAGGGATGGGGAAGGAAGGGTATATAAGGAACCTAGGAGATAAAGGGAAAGAAGGAGATCAAAGCAGTAGTAAAGATGAGACAGAGTGCAAGGAGATTAGAGGTAGAGAAATGGGTTAGGAAACTCCCACTAAAATTCTGGCAAGAGTAAGGTGTGGTGACCCACACCTTTAATCGCTGCACTTGGGAGGCAGAGGCAGGCGGATCTCTGTGAGTTTGAGGCCAATCTGGTCTCCATAGTGAGTTCCAGGCCAGCTGTGGCTGCAGGGAGACCCTGTCTCAAAAAGACACACAAAAAAATTATTCTGGCTAGAGTGGATTAGGCAGGAGTAGGCAGGAGGGCATGGAGTGGAGAGATTCTGTCCTAACAGAATATTTGGGGATCCTTTGTAGATGAGCATGAGGAGGTAGCAGGACTTGGATGCACCCTCAGAAGACCTGTGTGGTCACCATGGGGTTGCTTGTGCCATCTGCTAAGGGACACAATGGGGAGAAGAGAGGCATTCCCACGTTTCTCTTTCGCCTTCTCCTGGCTGTATTTTCCCCTGACTCTGAATCTCCTGATGTAGATACATTGTTTGGACCAGTCTATCGTTCAACAATATCCAGGTTCACATTTTCTTTTCCTTCTGGGTGGCAAAGTGTTTGGTGGAAGACTGCAAAGATTCACCTGTATCCCCAACAAAGACTTTTATGGTTCCTGGCTTAGAGACAGGCTCAATAAATAATGGCTGTAATGATGTAATGATGGCCATGCCTGTCTCTTCATTTCTCTCTAGTTTCTGACAGATGATTTGACTATTGTCAGATGTCCTTGGTGTCCTTAAAATTCCAAAGACAGAGATGGCTTACTGCTCTTGCAGGGAATATGAATTTGGTTCCCAGCTCCCACATGATGGCTCACAACCGTCTATAACTTCAGTTACAAAGGAACTAACACCCTCTTCTTGCTTCTGAGGGCCCCCACATATGGCACGCACACTCATCCCCCCCACCGAGAGAGAGAGAGAGAGAGAGACAGAGAGACAGAGAGACAGAGAGAGAGAGAAAGTACACATCATTAAAAATAAAATAAATCTTGAAAAAAATTTGAGGGCAGACCCCAGCATCTATACCAATGACCCAACAGGAACAGACTAAGGCAGATGAAAGTTGCTCAGTAGATCTGTTCTTTCTGCTTTCCCTGCTTGACACTCCTTAGCTGATGAGATTCTGTGGTTTGTGCTTCAAACTCAGAACTCTTAAATGCATAAATATGGAATAAGAAGTAATAGGAAGTAAAGTTCTTGAAAATCACAGAAGGCAAAATTGCTATTTCTTGTTTTCAGCTATTGATCTTTGGGGAGATTTTAACTTTTAGGAAATAAACATACTATTGTCAAGGATCCAATGTGAAATTAGACAGGAGGTTTGGGGGTTTGCAATAACAATTCTATTTGTTTCCTTTTGCTTATTATATATGTTTCTTTTATGTGTGTATTCATGTCTGTGTCTGTGTGTGTGTGTGTGTGTGTGTGTGTGTGTGTGTGTGTGTGTGTGTGGAACAACTGCCTTGCAATGAGTGAAGATGAGAGAATAATAAAAGAGATCTGTGAGAAACAGCTTGTAGTCTATTCAGCAGTATCCTTATAAACATTTCATAGAGGGGCTGGAGATACAGCTCAGTTGGTAGAGTGCTTGCCTATAGTGCATGAAGACCTGGGTTTGAACTCCAGTACCACATGAAACCAGATGTGATGGTGCACATCTATAATCACAACACTCTGGAAGTGGAGGCAGGAGGATCAGAAGTTCAACGCATAATCCTCTACTACATAGAGAGTTCAAAGCCAGCCTGGTCTAGAGACCCTGTCATGAAAGAAAGGAAAGGAAGGAAGGAAGGAAGGAAGGAAGGAAGGAAGGAAGAAAGGGAGGGAAGGAGGGAGAGAGGGGGGGAGGGAGGGAGGGAGGGAAGAGAAAGAATGAAAGAAAGAATGAAAGAAAGAACGAAAGAAAGAACAAAAGAAAGAAAGAAAGAAAAAAAAACATTTCATAGAAACTCTAAGGCCCCCTGACCTTGATGTGAAGAGTTCTCGGGGAAATAGCTGAGAAGTCTATGAGTCCATGGCACACACAGAGGTTACAAAATGTATGTTGCCCACTGAGGGTGATGAGACAGGTCATGCTGATAGGTGTGTGTATGGAGAATCATTTTAAATCACATGGGCAGCTCTGGCCTGAATTTCTCTTTTCATCAAGCTTTTTGACAGTTCAGTTAAATTTCAACTAAATTTTATTTGATTGAACTATTCCCTGATAACTTAGGGTACTAGAGGCTGATAGCCCGCTTTGACTGTCTTTGTCGATATAGCTCCTGAAAGGAGTTGTTTTTCAAAAGTAGGCCAAAGGGAACCCTCTCTGTCTTGAGCAAGAGCAGCAATAGCTGATAAAAGAGGGGTGTAAACCTTCATTTACAGAGATGCAGGTTCCCGACAGGAACAGCCAGAATGCAGTGATAAACTTTATCCTGCATGGCATAGCTCACCAAGACTCACTCATTTCCACCAGAACAGCCAGAAGCAGTGATACACTTTATCCTGCATGGCATAGCTCAACTCACTTCCAAGCATCTATTTGGCAGAAGAGGTGTTGACAATTACCCCCACCTTATCAGAAAGAAAGAATCCTGAGACTCTCAGAGGGAAAATATTTTGTCTGAGGTCACACCTTCAGGAGACAGAAGGGAAGGCAGGCCTACTGAAAGCAATCCCAGGAGGCCTCAACTCCCTGAGAGGCTTTTCTTTTACATTGTCATCCTAAACACAAGGAAACATTTGTATCTGATTGAAGAATACTTAGGCTCTGGGAACATCCTCTTTAGCACAACACTGGAGAGTTTGGCTATCCATACTATTGCATTATGGCTTTTTTTCTCTATGGTCATTCTATAAGCTGCAGGAGATCTTGAGAGATGCCAGACAGGAAGAGGAAGGTTAATTGAACGTGGGACCCCCACGATGCAGCTTCCATGAGGTTATTATCATCACGGGGTGGAACTTTGTGGTGATGCAGTTGTTTGAAGGTCATCCAAGTACTTAAAAGTAACCCCTCACCCACACTGTGTAAGTAAGCCCAGTAAATTCATTAGTTCCCTAAGTTGGACATGGGAGGAATCCTTACTTCAGTTGGTTCTGCGCCCTATGTGGGGTGAACAGGTGTTTGTTTACATCTCTCTAGGAAAAGCTAATTCAACAAGCATACTGCAGGTTCTAAATATGAAGGTTGACAATATCAACATGAAGTCTTTCTTATTAGACCCAACAAAGTTATAAAGGAACAGGGCTCACACCTGCCTGCCAGAGATAAGTTCTCTCAAAAATCCTAAAGGTTCAAAAAAGAATTTTCTTATTCTACATCCATTGAATGCTACGCATATCTCCTATGTATGCACTGACTTGTGAAACAAAGTTTATCTTTGACACTGAAATGTTTTCTTTGTTATTATTGTGTATATGACATGGGTGTGGGCATATGTGCTACAGCATGCATGTGGCACTGTGTAGAGTTGGTTCTCTTCCATCTTTACCTGGGTCTTAGGGATCAAACTCAGGTTGTCAGGCTTGTGCAACAAGTACTTTACCCGCTCAGCTATCTAACTGGCCCATCTTTGATATTCTTTAAGAATGCAGCAATTCAGACCACACTTGCCCAGCTACAGCACCTCCACCACAGAGTTGATGCCAATTTCAGCCAGATTTATAAGACTGAAAACTCTGTATCAAATTAGCTTATATAAATCTTTCCCTTTTGCCTTTAAAATGTTCCCCTTCCTGGACTGGGGAACTGTCTCTATGGATAAAAGTGTTTGCCATGCAAATCTGATTACCTGAGTTTGATTCCTGGAATCCATGTAAAAAAATAAACCTAGATGAAGTGGGGTACATGCGTAATCCCAGCACTCCCAAGGCAAGACAGGAAATGGAGACAGGAGAATCACCCGAGAGCTCCGGGGCCAGCCAGTTTGGAGTACACAGTGCAGGGGGAGGAGGAACGAGAGAGAGCCTGTCTCACCAAGGTGGAAGGAGAAAGCCAACTTCTCAAAGTTGTCCTTGACCTGTTCACATGCCCCAGAAGTGGGGTACATGCGTAATCCCAGCACTCCCAAGGCAAGACAGGAAATGGAGACAGGAGAATCACCCGAGAGCTCCGGGGCCAGCCAGTTTGGAGTACACAGTGCAGGGGGAGGAGGAACGAGAGAGAGCCTGTCTCACCAAGGTGGAAGGAGAAAGCCAACTTCTCAAAGTTGTCCTTGACCTGTTCACATGCCCCATGGCATAGACACACACACACACACACACACACACACACACACACACACACACGCTATCAAAAATTGAAATAAATAAAAGTAAAATAAATCTTGCTCTGTCACCATCTCAAATACACACATTTACTGTGGCACAAGGATTTCCATTGCAGTATTCTGCTATTCCCAAATAAGTTTGTTTGTTTGTTTGTTTGAGACAGGGTCTCCCTGTAGCTCCAGCTGGCCGGGAACTCACTATGTAGACCAGGCTGGCCTTGAACTCACAGAGATCTGCCTGCCTCTGCCTCCTGAGTGCTGTGACTAAAGGCGTGAGCCACCACACCTGGCAAGTATCATTATTTTTAAGAGACTCTTTCTCTGATAATTATTTAGGTTCACAGAAATATTTATTGAAGAACGAATGAATGGAAGGAAAGAAGGAAGGGTGGAGTAGTTTCATGTCCCTTGGCAGCCCCTCAGCTGCAGAGATGACCCAGGTCTTCCTTATTACCTTCCCTTTGACCAGGCTGAGCCAAGAAAGGCCCCGGGGAGAGAGGACCCCTTCATTCCCAGTGCCCCAGGTACAAGCCAATCACTTGATGGCTTCTCAGCCACTTAATCTTACTGGGCTGGTGCGCTAAGGTGCTGTGCTGAATACCAGGTACTTGCTTGGCCCCTGGCACTGAGCTTCAAAGGCAGAAAGTGCTTTTTGACCCTGGTTCTGCCTCCATACAGAAGTGATGCACATCTCCTTCCCATTTCAGTACACACGACCCTTTCCTCCAGCCCTCATGAATACATATCAAGACTAAGTGAGGGGTGTCACATAGTCAAAGAAGGAGGCTTGAACCCACTTTTAAAAAATTGAAAACAAACAAGGAAGTGTTCAGCAAACTTCTGCACATCATTAGAAAGCATGACTTAAGCCTTTCCAGGGAAAGCTTTGCTGAAAAGGTTGAATGTGGCTGCTGGAGGGCACAAGAGGGCCATGAGCATCTCTCTGGAGAGCTTCCTCCACCTTCTCCAGCCCCTTTGGAAAGTGCCCACTTGGCCTGCATGTTGACCACAATCTCTTCCATCCACATCGCCATCAGCCTTCTGCACCCTGGCTTAGGGGACTCCCTGATACTCAAGTAAGCATAACAAGAACTCTTCAGCTCATTCCCAGACTCAGGCTGCCACATTTGGAGTGTTGCTGCAAGATGTCGTCGGAGACTCTTGAGAGGGCCTCATGCCCTGGGTTTATCCGCACTCACACTCTCCTTAATAGACATATGATAGACACCGTGATAAACTGAAAAGTGAAGGATTACAGCTATGTTTACGTATCAGGGATCCCTGGATGCACAGTCCTGGGGGTGCATTGGTCTCTTTCACCACAATTTTCCTATTTGTGTAATAAGAAGCAATTTGCTTATCTGCTCATGCTACAAATATTTGTTAAGCATCTAAGCAGTGCCTGGACTTTGCTCAGCCCTCATTAATGGCCCCCTCTTTACCAAGTTGTGGCAATTGTCTTACAAGTTTTCAGAGCAGCAGTCCCCTCAAGAATCAATCCTGGCTGCCTTCTTAGGTTGCTAGGAAGATGGATGGAGATCAGTGACAGGCATATCATCTTAAAGGACAAAGACCAAGGGTCCTATAGTCTACACACACCTCCTTTCTCCCAAATTCTCGAGAATTTGAAGATGTAGGAACAGGAAGGCTGGGGAGTGCACGACTTACTCAGCTTTCCTTAAGCCTGGTACCTTAATGCTTGAATATGGGACTAAACGTGTCATAGAGATCAACTGACCCAAACTTCCTTTCCGATAAGACAAGAGACCAAAGTCTTTAAAACCTTAGCCTCAAAATTCCAGTGTTCTTGTGTGTTGAAATTGGTATTTGAACTCTAGACTCTGATCTCCTCCTACTCCAAGCCTACACAAACTTAATGCAGTACAAGCTTTGGGCTGCTGTATAACCTGCATCCTTACTCACCTTCCATGCTGAGACAACCTGTCCTGTTCCCGGACCAGCAGGGAATGAGGTTTCTAGTGTCCCGGTGTCCTTGCCAATACGGGTTCTTGTCCCCTGTATGTTACTGTAGCATTCTAGGGGAACGTGTAAGTGGCATCTCACTGTGGTTTTGATTGTATTTTCCCCAAATCTAACAATGTTGAGTAGCTTTGTACGTGTTTATTGGGCATTTATGTGCCTTATTGTGGGGGTGGGGGTGATTCAAAGCCTCTCCTTGTTTCTAAATTGAATTGTCTATATTTGCGCTAATTGCCAAGAGGCCTTTATAATAAACTTCTAGACTGGGCTCTTTATCAAATACATGATTTGCAAATATTTTACCTCATTTTATGGATTGTTTTTTCACATTCTCAATGGTGTCACATGAAGCATAAAAGCTTTTAACTTTTAAAAAATTTTTATTTATTATTTTTATTTTATGCACATGCATGTATTTCCTGCATGTAGGTAAGTGCACCCATGTCGTGCAATGCCCTCGGAGGTCAGAAGAGGCCGTCAGATCCCCAGGGACTGGAGTTATGAACAGTTGTTAGCTGCCATGTGGGTTCTGGGATTCAAACCCAGGTCTTCGGCAAGAACAACCAGCGTTCTTAACTGCTGAGCCATCTCTACAGCCCCGAAGCATTAAAGCTTTTAATTTTCACCAAATCATCAGTTTTTTTAAAAAACCATATTCTTTTATTTCATTGGAAAAAAATCTGTATGAAAACCAAAATCTGGTGCCCTTGAAGAAAACATCTACCACAGGGTAAGTAAAAGTTGAAGGGCGAGTGCACTGCTCTGGGTTAGCTCTGTGGCGATCTTGCCTCACTCTGTGACCCTGTGGGATTGGAATCACAGGGATCCAAGAGAACGTTACTTGGCCTTCTAACGTGGCTTCAAGAGCAACTATAATACCTGCTTTCTGGCCCACAGACTGTTGAAATCCTGAACAGTGTATGGCAGCTATTGAAATGTGAATAAACAGAGTGTACAAGGTCTGGATTAGTGTTTTTAGCTAGTTACGGGCAGTGACAATTTTACCAGGAAGGAAGACATAACATCAAAAAAATAGTTCTAATATATAGAAAAAAACATCTCATAAGACCTGCCCCTTATTTACATTCACAGAGTCATTGAGGGATTCCAGGATTGACAGGGAAGCAGTGAGGCAGGGCGTCCTCTGTGGGGCATGCCAGTTGCCTATTGCATAAGCAAACAGAAAACAGAAATGCATTTGCTCATTTATAGAGAACAGAGGAGAATCACTGGAGGCAAAAGAAATGACTTGATCTTGGGTTAATTCTAACCTTTTCCAAGCCCTAGGCAGATTCTAAAGGTTGGACCAATGTCTTGTTTCTTGGAGAACTTGGTTTAACCTGATTGGAATGGCTTGTCGCCATGATGCCAAGTGACATATTCTTTTTCATTTCCCCCCTCAAAATCCAGGTGGACAAGGGATAGGGTGGGGAAAATACCAAATAATTGAGGTAAAAAGGAAAGGTTATATGGAAATGGTCCTACACCAGCTTCTTGGTCTCAAAGACGCTCTTAAGGTGCCAGATCTACCAGATGCCAGTGAGGATGAGGATGACAGTCTGGCCTATGGCCCTCACAAGGCTCTCTGGTTGGTGCTCTCACTGGTCAAAAGGAAATGTTCTTCAATCCTGCTCCTTCTGGATCTGTTCTACTTGATCAAGCAGCTGGCCAGCATGGAGCTGTAGCTCCGTTGGCAGCAAGCTCAGGGTAGTTGTTGGCATGCTCCACAACCTGGATGTCCAGGCACACACGCAGTTCGCCTGCAGTGAAGAGCACCTTCCTAGTGGAGTTGGAGTGCAGGGAGACCTGCTGGTCATCCATCGTCATATGCACGCCCAGGCCAGGGGTCAAAGGCAAGAAGACCTTATGCTTGTCCCACATCTGGGTTGGATAGTTGCAATTCCAGGGGAATAAGAGTCCATCATGGAGGGGAGGCATGGCAGGAGGCGGCTGGAGCTGAACGTTGAAGGCTCACACCTTCAAGCAGGCACAGGAAGCAGAGAGCTCAGAAGTTTTTAAATTTATTTATTTATTATTGTTTATGCTTTTGGTGTTGAATCTAGAAACAACTGCCTAAACCGATAGACCATTAACTTTATTTATTTTTTATTTTAGAAAAATTAATTACATTCATTTATTTACTTATAAATGTGTTGAGGGGGAGCAGTGTATGTGGAAGTCAGAGGACAGTTTCCAGGAATCATTTCTTCCTCCCACCATGTGGTTCCAAAGATCAAACTCAGGTCATCAGCCTTGGTGGCAGGCGCCTTTACCAACTGAGCCATCTCCCCAGATCTAGACTATTATTTTTAACGTGTTCATTGATATAATTAGTTTTAGATATATTGTCTTTCTATTTATTTACTATTTCATACCTCTGTTTTCCTTCCTTCCTTCCTTTCTTCTTCTTTGTTTTCATGCCTTTTTTTCCCATTTAAATGGATTACATTTTTAAAATATACATTTATTGGATTTTGTGTATTTCATACATCTTAATCATATTTGACTCCCTTCCCTATCTGCACCCCCCATAGCCCCCCAACAGATTTCATGCATTCTGTCACGGCCTGTTGAGTCAAGTTTGTGCTCCCTGATGTCCCTTGGTCTGAGTTCATCCACTGAAGGATTACATATTTCCATTTATCTTCTCTGTTGGTATCAGTTATGAGTCTTTATTATTTTGTTGATTACCTTAGGGTTTACAGTACACATCTTACCTTATCACATGCTACCTTTGAAAGATATTGAACCCTACCATGTACAGCATAAAAGCTTTGGAGACATTTTCTCCTGTTTCCTCCTTTTCAGACTTGTATGATACTGAGGTAATATAGTTTCCTTTTATATGCACTATAAACTCTATACTATATTACTATTAATGTTTGCATTGCAATTATCTCTTCAAGAGTCTTAAAGAATAATTAAAATTTTATCATGTAGTTGCCATTTTCTCTGCTGCTCCTTCCTTTATGTTGGCCCAGGCTTCCATCTGGTTGTTTCTTGTTCTCCTTCCCCTCCTCTTCCTCCTCCTCCTCCTCCTCTTCCTCCTCCTCTTCCTCCTCCTCTTCCTCCTCCTCTTCTTCCTCCTCTTCTTCTTCCTCTTCCTCCTCCTCTTCTTCCTCCTCTTCCTCCTCTTCCTTCTCCTCCTCTTCTATAGATCTATTTAGAATTTTTTTTTGGTCTTTTTTATACAAAGTCTCCCTGCAGCCCCAGCTAGCCTGGAACTCACTATGTAGACCCCACCAGATCACAGCCTGCCCAAGTGCTGGGATCAAAGGTGTGCGCCACCACTCACTCCCGGCTTATTTACTATTTTTTATTTAAATTGTTTCCATTTATTTTATTTATTTTTTGTGTGCTTGCATGTGTGTGTGTGGTGGTGGTGGTGTGTATGTGGGTGGGTGTATGTGGGTGGTGTGTATGTGGGTGGGTGGGTGTATGCCCCTGAGAGTATTTGGAGGTCTGAGGACAACTTTTGGGAATGTACTCTCTTCTTCTCAGGTGAATACTTTCAAGAAAGAAGCAGGACACAGCAGCAACATACGAAAGTGGCAGCTTTTTGATGCGTTAGTAATGAAAATGCTGAGTAAGAAACCAAGAAAAGAATTCCATTCATAGTAGCAGCAAACAAAACCCTAGGAATAAACCTAACCTAACCAAGGAAGTAAAAGACCTTTATAATGGGAACTAAAAAATTGAAGAAGACACTAGAAAGTAGAAAGATGTATGTTCATGGATTGTCAGAATTAATATTGTAAAAAAGATGATTATATTGACGTTTTTGGTGTTTTGAGACAGAGTTTCCCTTTGTAGACCAGGCCCAATATTGATAATATTTCATAACATTACCAAAAGTGATCTGTTGTATTGATGCAATTCCCACCAAAATTCCAACAGCATTCTTCATCCCCCCAGCCCCTGCCCCCCCCGACAGAATTCACATGTAGAATAGCCAAAGCAAACCTGAATAAAAAGAGCAATGCTGGAGAGATCATACCTGAACTTAAATTATACTTAAATTATACAAAACCAGTATGGTACTGGTACTAAAACCAGACATATGGACCAGTGGAATAGAATAGAGAACCCTCAAATTAACCCATATAGCTCTTAACCCATATATAACCCATATATCCAATATAACCCATATAAGATTTTCAACAAAGGTGAAAGCATTAGAGAAGACACAGACTCTTCAACCAAAGGTACTGGGAAAACTGGATATCTATAGGTGGAAAAATGAACTTAGATACCAATCTCTCACCTTACATGAAACTCATCTCAAATGTATCAGAGATCTTAATGTAAGACCTGGAGCTTTGAAACTGCTGGAGGAAACATTTCGAGATGTAGGTGCAGGCAGTAACTTTCTACATGTTACTCCAGTCACTCAGGGAATCATAGAAAGAACTGGCAAATAGGACCACATGAGAACAGCTTAGTAAAGGAAACCATTGCTCTAGTGAGGACACAGCCTACAGAGTGGGGAAAATCTTTGCGAGCTATTAATCTGAAAGGGAATTAATATCCAACATATATGAAAACCTTAAAAAAAAAACCCAAAGAATAATTCCACCAATAAATGGTCAACTTCTTTAAGCAGCTTTTTACAAAGTATAAATGGCCAATAAATAAAGTAGTGTTTTAAAGTATTAGTAGTGAAAATTCATGAAAAAAAATGTTCAACATCTTTAGCTATCAGGGAAATACAAAGCAAAACTATATTGAGCTCGTGCCCTAGTAGAATGGCTATCATCAGGAACACAAGGCTGGAAATGCTGGTGAGGCTGTGGAGGAAAGGGACCCTTCCACGCAGCTGGTGGAATGTAAATTAGGTCAGCCACTATGGAAATTTGTATGAAGGTGCCTTTAAAAAGCTAAAAATAAAATCACCATATGACCTAGTTATTATTCCTTGGTATATACTTGCAGCTAGACAGATGGCTCAGTGATTAAGCATGTGCACTGCTCCTGTAGAGGACCCGAGTTTTGTTCCTAGGACCCGTGTCAGACGGCTCACAGCCACCATCTGTAACTCCAGCTCCAGGAGATTGACACCCTCTTCTGGCCTCCATGAACACTGCGCTCAGGTGCTTACCCCTTTCCCTCCTAATTAAAAATAACAATTACATCTCCAAAACGAGATGCAGAATCAGTCTAGATGTCCACCAGCAGATGAATAGATGGGAAAAAATGGGATAACAATTGGGAGGAGGATCAGAAGTTCAGTGTCAGTCTGGGCTACATGGTGAATTCAAGCATTCGAGGCCACCAGGGCTACATGAGACCCTGGCTCAGAAAAAACAAAGACAGAAAAGGAAATGGGGCACCTATACACAATGGAGCTGTGTTCAATCATAAAGAAGAATGAAATCATGTCATTTTCAGGGAAGTAGATAGAAATGAAGATCATGTTAAGTAAATAAGCCAGACTGAGCAGGACAAATCCTCATCTTTTCTCTCATATCTGGCATAAGGATTTTTTTTTAAATGAAAGTAAAAGTAAAGCTATTTGGGAAGAAGGACATGGAATGGGGAAACAGGAGAGGAAATGGTAGATTCCTGACTTGGTCTTCTTGGACTCTTCACTCTTTCTCTTCAGCTCAGAATTCATCAGTCTACCTACGTTCCCTCTAATCATGTTATAAGTTAGAAGCTCCCTCAAGGCAATAGACTCCCTCAAGGCAGTCTAAAGCTTATGTCTTTTTCTTTTTTTATATATTTTATTTATGTATTTATTTATTTATCTATCTTTTTGAGACAGGGTCTCTCTGTAGCCCCAGCGGTCCTGGAACTCACTATGTAGACCAGGCTGCCCTCAAAATCACAAATATCCACCAGCCTCTGCCTCCCAAGTGCTGGGATTAAAGGCGTGTGTGTATTGCCTGCATGTAGGTAAGTGCACCCGTGTCATGCAGTGCCCACGGAGGACAGAACAGACTGTTGGATCCCCTGGAACTGGAGTTACAGACAGTTGTTAGTGGCCATGTGGGTGCCAGGATTCAAACCCAGGTCTTCTGCAAGAACAGTCAGTGTTCTTAATCGCTGTGCTATCTCTCCAGCCCCATTTATGTCCTTTTCTTCAAGTCTCTCAGATACCAGTGTTCTATATAAAATGATGTCTGGTGTTTTAACAACTGTTTCATATATTTTGTCACTTTGTTATACTCTGTTAGTACTTTGAGTTCATGCAGGAAGGTTTATCTTGCCCAGAAACAGTAGTAGCAGTAGCAGCAGCTGTGGTAACAGAGGAAACAGCGATAGCGGTCCTGGTAGGAACAGCAGCAGCAGCAGCAACAGCAGGAACGGTATTAGTTGTGGTGACAATTCTCCTCCTCCCCCTCCTCTCCTCCTCTCTTCCCTTCTCCCATCCTCCTCCCTGTTGTTGATCATGTTATCTTCACATGACATTTTTATCTCTTCCTTTCCAATCTTCATACCACCAATTTTTTTTTCTTGCATTATAGTCTTGGCTAGGACCGCCAGAACTGTGACAGGAACAATGGTAATAGTGACTTATTTTGTCTTGTTTCCAAGTCAAGTTTAAGTTCTTAGCTAAGTACGATAGTTGATCTAGGTTTCTATTTTACCCCTTTCATTCTGTTTCATGTTGCGCTCAGCAGATATGAACAAGATGGAACGCTCCCCAACCTTGACCAAGACACTAGTAGTGAGTCTCCCCACTGAGGGAATAAGGACAGCCAGGGAGAACAGAAAGCTGAATATCTCAAAAGAGTTGCATTTAACCACAAACTGATAGTGAAGAAAGATAAGTGGAGCACCTGACACGTTCCACCCAGCTCCCTCAACTCCTAGGAAGAACACCCTTCTAGATAAGTACAGTTGCCCTACTCTCTTAATGATTTTGATAATGGCTGTGTGCTAATTCCTCTTCCCAACCATGGGCTCACAGTTGAAATACAGAGGGTGGTGGTGGTGCTAGTGAGAAGGGTCAGGATTTCTCGGCAGGATTAGGACAGTCTGTGCAAATGTGAGGTCCAAAGGCCTTTAGCTATCTTTGTCAAACCGGGCTGACCTTTCATCCAGGTGGAAGCTCTGGGGTCATCATAAGCTTCAGGTTAAGCACTGATTTCAGACTAGTTCAGGTCTAATCAAAGGAGTCATTTCTCCTACTGCCTGAGAGGTTTATAGAGTATAATTGTGAGATTTATAGAGCCTGTGACTCATATCCAGATGGTCAACGGTCACAGGGTCACTGAAGCTGGGAGTCCATCTGCAGGGACACATACATGCATGGGGATTCTGACCATAGTTTACCACCCCTCCAGCATGGAGGAGGTGGCGTCTGCCTGTATGGTGAGGAGGTGGTTTAACTGTGGGGCACACATCAGAGCATCTGCCTCCCCAAGATACTCATTTCCTTCAGCAGCGTGCTGCCCTCCTCATTCCCAGTTGGAAAACCTGTCTTTACACTGGGTCTGGGTTACATAACTTATCAGAATCAGATTGTCACCTGCTCTGCCTTGTTTGTTGTTTATGATACAATATGATCATCTATGTCCTTGGTATTATTTTTATGTTTAGCATTTTGCAACTCAAACATTTTGGAAGAAGATAATAATTAATGAAATTAAAAACCAGGGAAGGAGAGCACACTAGATTGCTAAAATGGCCCTCTCATTGCACCCTGCCCAAGTCTTATTCCACTGGACCTCTGGTATTGCTTCCCTAAAGACAATGAAAGCCAGTCAACAATGAGAATAGACAGCACACACACACACACACACACACACACACACACACACACACACACACGCAGATCTAGATGGAGGTGATTCACAGATCTGCTTTGACTTGACTCAGGGAGGGGCCCTTCAGGATGAAAATGAAGTGGTGCTCAGTACTGTCATGTCCTCATCTAAATTTACTTTTCCAGCCTAACTTCCTCTACTCCCTACTTTCCTCCAGCACTCTGCTCTAGTTACTTGGGCTGCTTGCTTCCGTATCTCTGTTTTGCATATGCTTTTCGTCCTGCAAACCCTATTACAATCTCCCTCTAGCCAGACTGTTAACTCCTGTGTATGCTTCAAGATCAGGCCTAAGGCCCACTGCCTCTGTGGAGTCCTTGATTTCGTTCATGCCTTCTCCCTCAAGCAGGTAGCATGTGTAACGATGTAATGTTAGAATGTAGCTGCTTGCTTAGGCCTGGAGACTTGGCAACAGCTCTCCCCTTTTGACAGACAGTCACAGAACACTATTGAGACAATGTTTATGTGCCCTAGCTAACAGACTTCCTGGTGCCAAGCTCTCTCACCTGGGAAGTGAATTTACATCAAAGGGAGTATTGATGGCCTCACTTCCTGCTCACTTCCTTCCCCATTTCCTGTCTGGGAAGCAGAGGGCCTGGACTTATGGAGACTTACCTGTGAACTTCTCCTTCTCAAAAGGTATAAAAACTGACCCCCGCTTCTGCCACAAGAGCTCTGATTCCTCTCTTTAGAGACTTCACCATGCTGTCTCTGGTGCTGGGGCCTGAATTCCCCTCAGAGCCCCTGCCGTGCTCTCTATCCATGAGTTAATAACTTTTCTAATAAACTCCATACTCCCCAGCAGTCCCTCCCAGTGTCCCTCCTGAAGCCCCTCCTCTGAAAGTGGCCAAAGTGTTCTTCACCTCTGTGCCCACAGCACCCAGGCATATCACCTCCTGCTTAGTGTGCATCACGCTGCATTGGGTTGCATTGACTTACTTTCCCTTTCCTACTAAACTTGTAGCTCCTCCCCTCAGAAATTCTACCACCTGCCCCTTTCTATGCCCAGCACCTAAAATCCCCTTTGGCATTCTGAAGTTGATGTCTAGACTGAGGACATATTCTGGTTAAGGACATCTCCTCTACGAATTTATCCGAGAGATTATCAACAAGAGTCCACAAGGGCTCTGAGAAGAGCACAGGAATACCTGGATTCTACCAAAAATCTCAGATTAGATTTTTCTAAGGCTTTCATCAAATTACCAATCCTATCCTTCTCTCAAATTCAGTAAGCTTTGACCATTCTCAAACTTATTATATTCCTTCCTCAGCCTCCTGAGTGCTGGGATTACGAGGCTGTAGCACTACAGGCGTGGCTAGTAGATAGATAGTAGCCAATATCTTATCAAATCAGATTATGAGATATTGTTGTTTGTTTTCAGGTGCTGTCCTGGGTACATCTGGCATCACCATTGTCCTGAGGTGCCTCACCTTACCTGCGATATCAAGGGATGCCCTGATCTCAGGGGAAGGGGCGGGAATTGGAGAACTGTCTCATGGTCCCTAGTCCCTGCCCATTCCATAGCTGTTCTGAGTGCTGAGTGAAGGATAAAGGTCTCAGCTTGAAAAGTCCCCAGCTACCCAACCTGGAAACTATAATATCTAAGGAAAACACATGCCAGCACTCATTGTCCCAAACCCCCAAACTGTAACACCAGCAATCACATTGTCTCGAGCTCTCAAACCACAGAAAAGCAGAACTACAAAACTAACTTCCATTTCCTTCTTTACAAATTCTTATAATCTCTGCACCAACTGTGCCTCAGTGCAGCAGTTTTGATCCTATGGTACACACACACACACACACACACACACACACACACACACACACACACACAGTGTTTCAAAAATGACTTACAGCTGGTTTGCTGGCACATAACTGCAGTCCCAGCATTCAAGAGGCTGAGAGGAAAGGCTGTGAGTCTGAGGGCAGATTGACATACATAGTGCATTCCAGGCTACCCTGGGCTTCAGAACGAGATCCTGTCTCAATCACTGGTCAATCACCGTTTGCAGATTGGTAGCTGTCTGGTCACTTTGTGTATATAATTTTGGTGTTTTGGTGCTGAAAAAGTTCTTGCTTTCTTCATCTATCATATTTTTTGTCCAGTTTTTAATAATCCAAGCACTTTGGAGGATATTGTAGCCAAGGGAATTTCTAGTAAGCTTTAGGATTGTTTTCAGTTGCTTTTCTAGTGGATTCATATCAGGCACTAATTGTACATGAATTTCATCATTCCAAAGCTTCAGAATCACCCAGACCAGTAGAGGGTGTGAGCATGATAAACACCTGTTGCAAGCACTTTTGACCAAGTACTGTCATCTGGTGGCATAGAGTAGAACCACCTTTATTTATGGCAGAACACAACAAAATTCAGAGTCCCAGTACCACGCAGGAGAGCTTTTTTTTCTGAAACTGTGTTACTTCATTTAGTATAACAGTTTATAGTTCCATCCATTTACTTGCAAATTTCATGATTTTTGTCTTCCTTTACTGCTGAGTAGAACTCCATTGTGTAAATGTATCACATTTTCATTATCCACTCATTAGATGAGGGATACTTAGGTTGGTTCCATGTCTTAGATATTGTGAAAAGAGCAGCAGTAAACATAGCTGTGAAAGTATCTCTGCAGTAGAATGAGTCCCTTGGGTATATGCCCAGGGGTGGTATAACCAGATCATAGGTAGATTTATTTTCAGTTTTTAAAGAGTTTTCCATACTTATTTCCACAGTAGATGCACTAGTTTTGCATCCCACCAACAGTAGACTAGGGTTCCCCTTTCCCCCTGTATCCACAACAGTATTTGGTATCATTTGTTCTTTTAATCTTAGTCATTCTGACTGGGATTAGATGAAATCTTAAAATGGTTTTGATTTAGGATGTTGAACACTTTTTAAGGTGTTTCTTAGTCATTGTTATTTCTTTTCATGAGAGCTCTCTGTTTAGATTCCTAGTCAATTTTTAATTGGGTCATTTGTTTTCTTGCTTCTTTGTTTTTTGAGTTCCTTGTATATTCTTGATACTAATCCTCTGTCAGATGTCCCACCCTGTAGGCTTCACTCGATTGGTTGTTCCCTTTGCTGTACAGAAGCCTTTTAGTTTAATGAGGTCCCATTTGTTAATTGTTGACCTTAAATCCTGAAGGACTGATGTCTGATTTAGAAAGTCCTTTCCTGCACGTACAGCTTGTAAGGTACTGCCCATGTTTTCTTCTAACAGTTTCTAACAGTTTCAGAGTATCCATTTGAAGCTGACTTTTGTGCAGGCTGATAAATATGAGTCTAATTTTATTCTTCTACATGTGGAGATTCAATTTTGTCAGTACCATTCACTGAAGGTCCTGCCTTTCCTCCAGTGTGTGTTCTTGGAACCTTTGTCAAATATCAGGTGGTTGTAATTGTGTGCACTTATGTTTGGGTCTTCTATTTTGTTCCATTGATCTACAAGTCTGTTTTTGTGCCAGTACCATGCTTTTTTTATGACTATAGTTCTGTAAGATTGATTGAGGTCTGTTAAGGTAATCTCCCCAGCATTAGTTTCTGTGCTCAGGGTTGTTTTGGTTATCCAGGGTCTTTTGTGTTTCCATATGAATTTCAGGATGAATTTTTCTATTTCTGTGAAGAATGTCACGGAATTTGATTGAGATTGCACTGAATCTGTAAATTGCTTTTGGTGGGATGGTCATTTTCACTATGTTGATTCTACCAATCCATGAGCAGGGGAGCTCTTTTCATCTCCTTGTATCTCTCTCCATCTCTTTCTTCAAAGATTTAAATTTTTCAATGAATAGGTTTTTAATGTCTTTGGTTATGTTCATCTCTAGCTGTTTTATTTTATTTTTGAGGCTATTACGAAGTGTTTCCCTCAATCCTTTCTTGGATTGTTTGCTATTTGAATATAGAAGGTTACTGATTTTTGTAGATTGATTTTGTAGTCCACTTTGCTTAAAGTGTTGATCATTTCTAGAACTTTTCTGGTGGAATTTCTGGGATCTCTTAAGGATAATTTGACTTCTTTTCCAATTAGTATCCATTTTGTTTCCTTCTCTTGTCTTATTGCTTTAGCTAGAGTGAAAAGCACTATATTGAAAGGAGTGCGGATAGCAGACATCTTTGTCTGGTTCCTGATTTTAATGGGAATGTGTAAAGTTTTTCTATATTTAGAATGATGTTGGCTGTGGGTTTGTCATATATTGCCTTAATTATGTTGAGGTACGTTCCATTCCATCCAATGCCCTCTAGGACTTTTATCATGAATGCATGTTGGATTTTTGTCAAAGGCCTTTTCTGCATCTATGAAGATGATCATGCAATTTTTGTTTTAGGTCCATTTATATGATTTATTACATTTATTGACTTACATATATTGAACCATCCCTGTATCTCTAGAATAAAACCTAATTGATCATGGTGTATGATCTTTTTAAAAAAAACTTTATTTTTATTTTATGTGTATGAGTGTTATGCCTACATGTATGTAAGTGACCCCATGTCATGCAGGGCATCAGATCCCCTATGTGCTGGATAGCTTTAGTGTCAACTTGACACACCCGGGTTGAGGGAGCCTCAATTGGGGAATTGCTTCTATTGGACTGGCCTGTAGCCATGTCTTCTTGACTGTTGAGTGATCTGGGAGGGCCCAGCCCACTGTGGGTGGTGCCACCCCTGGGCAGGTGGGCCTGTGTTGCATAAGAAAGCAGGCTGAGCAGGGGTTGGGGGAGCAAGCCAGTAAGCAGCGTTCCTCCATGGCCTGTGCTCCAGTTCCTGTTTCCAGGTTCCTGCCCTGAGTTCCTACCTTGGGCTCCCTGATGAGCTGCAACCTGGGAGATGTGAGCTGAATAAACCCTTTCCTCCCCAAGTTGGTATTGGTCAGAGTATTTTGTCACAGCAATGAAGAACAAATTAGAACACCCTAGAACTGGAGTTACAGATGGTTGCTAGCTGCCATTTGGGTGCTGGGATTATAACCTGGGTCTTTTGCAAGAGCAGCCACTGCTCTTAACAGCTGAGCCATCTCTCCAGTTCTGGTGGATGACCTTTCTAATGTGTGCTGTATTGATTCGTGAGTATTTTGTTAAGAAATTCTCAATAAATTTTATTTTAAAGTTTAAAAAAAGACTTAAGGAGACCCGCTAATGTAGAAAACATATACATTCGTATGAAAAATAGTTTAAGTGGAGGTACCTGATAACACAGGGAAATACCTCAACTAGACAGCTCACCCTAGCAGATAAAAATCCCAGTACCTAGAATGAGCTACTTCTGTTTTCATACATTGAAGGGTATATAATCTTATCTAGATAAGCAAGTGTTTTATAAAATATTGTACTATTTTGATTTTATTATTAATATTTTGATCCCATAGTATAATCATCTGGGTTTGATTAGTAGACATTAGAAGCTACTAGACATTAAAGCTATCAACTATTCTAACAGAGAAGAATATGTATATCAGTCTACATGGTCCCACTGTGTTTTTCTCTTACTATTTGTTAATACTAAAAAAATAAAAACAACAACAAAAAGAATTGTTTAATCCATTGATGGATTCAAAATTTGAATAGACTATTGGAAAGTGGTGGATCTGTGGAAGGTGCGGCCTGGTGGAACAAAGTGGGTCATGAAAGGTGTGTCATTGAAAACTAGATCTTGCTCCTTTTTAAATTTTTGTGTATTTTTTAAATATTTTATTTATTATTTTTATTTTATGTGTATGAGTGTATTGCCTGTAGGTATGTAAGTGAACCCATGTTGTGCAATGCCCACAGAGGACAGAAGAGGGCATCAGATCCCCTGAAACTGGAGTTATAGATGGTTGTTAGCCACCATGTGGGTGCTGGGAACCAAACCCAGGTCCTCTGCAAGAGCAGCCAGTGCTCTTAACCATGAGCCATCTCTCCAGTCCCCCCCCTTTTAAAAATTATGTATATGGGCATGTGTGTCTGTATGTTCGTTTGTATGGGTGTGTGTGGATGCTGCAGAGGCAAGAAGCATCCAATCTCCTGGAGCTAGAGTTAAGTTGTTTCTGCCATGTGTTTGGTCATAGCAATGTAATCATAACCAATATTATAAATAAAAAGAAGCCCTCTTCAATTCTACACATGACTGCACACTGAAGTCACTGAAGCTAGAGCAGAGGCTCCCTCCTCCTGGAACCTGCAGTGTGTCTCCTGACCATCCAGTCTACTCACTTTGCTGTGCCAATGCCTGTGCTTGCTTCCCTGAGAGCCCTTTTCAGTGTGCAGATATGTCTGTCTCCCTCTGTCTCCCAAACAATGAGCTCTGGAAGGGCAGAGGTCTTTCTCACTTTCCTTTATATGTCCAGAACCTTGCTCAATATTCAGTAGAAATTGCCTATATAAAATTGTGTATTAATATATCATGTGTAATTATTTATAACTTATGGAATAGAAATGAATGCACGACAGAATGTCAGCTCCAGGAGAAAGAGACAGCAACTCCTCTTCAGTCACTTTGTAAGTGGACGGATGTTTTGATGCTCTGCCCTGATGATCCTTTAGGAAGAAGCACCTTGTTCTCCAGCTACTGGGAACTTCTGGGAGAAGGCATGGAAATCCTGGACTTCTTTAGAGTTGGGAGCTGCAGATGAAGCCTTGGGCTACACCTCCTCCTGGGACAGCTACCTGCAGTGGCTGGTCCATGTGGGAGTGTAAGGACCCAAAAGGGTAGATTCACCTCCATTCTTTTATTTGTTTGGGGTTTGTTTGTTATGTTTGTATTTTTTGAGACTCAGTCTCCCTGTAGCCCCAACTGGTCTGGAACTCACTACATAGACCAGGCTGGCCTCAATCTCACAGAGATCTATCTGCCTCTGCCTCTTGAACACTGGGATTAAAATCGTGTACCAGCATGCCTGACTCTCCATTCTTGAACATGTTGGAATGTGCTTAAAGTCCGTCTTCTGGGCCTTGGCATAGCTTCTATTTTATTTCTTTCCTAAACTTTAACTCACTGCATCTCTGCACGAAGGACCCCCCCCACACACACACACACATTGTAGGGTATACTTCTAAGGAAGGTCTGCTCTTTCTACCTCTCTCAAGCAAGCTCAGCTGATGATTATCATTTAATCTGTATTGTTCCCTGTGTTTAAACTGTTCCCTTGCCTCTGGACCCATTGATTTCTGGGTCTCCAGAGCTGCCTTCCTTCTTCTTTCTTTTGGTAGACGATAAACACTGGATTCCATCTCGTGGAGTCTCCAACCTGAGAAATACAGAGTCAATAAATTCCAGTCTCCTCAAAGAGTTCATTCAAATATTGTCCATCATTACTTCTCAGGCTGTGACTGGGAATTTTTAGACCAGGGCCCACCCATCTTTGCAAAAGGCCTGTGCTTGCCTGTACATGGTTTGTGTCACAACTGCTGTACACCTCTGTAGTTCCAGAGTAGGCAGCCCCTTGGGGCCCTCCACCATTCAGTTTTCAGGGGGCTTTCAATCAGTGTCAGATGAGGCCATCACCCCAACTATGGGCCGCTGTTGGGAGGAGAACCTGTACCTGTTTTGCCCCAACTCAGCCACAGCTGTGAGCTGCCATAACTAGTAGACTGACAGTGGCAGTCCAGGTACCACAGTGTGGCCTAGGGCACTGGGAACCCTTTCACCTTCAGGGGCCCTCTTTGTCTCTAAACGGGGAATGCAGAACTGAGGATAGTGGCTTTAATGAGTGTGGTGTGTTCTACGCCCAAGAACTGTGGGCCTAGAAGAAGTATGAACTATATCTTAGCTCCAGGAGGATGTGATGGTTGAGTTGGATCTCCATCAAGAGCACTTTTCTGGGCAATGTTTTGTGCAGATAAGTTGAAGGTTAATTCATATTCATTCTCTCTCTCTTTCTTCCTCCTCCTCCTTCTTCTTCTTCTTCTTCTTCTTCTTCTTCTTCTTCTTCTTCTTCTTCTTCTCTCCCCCATGTTTGCTCTACCATATGCCTAACTTTTCCTCCGCTGCTCTTGTTCATTCCCATCCCTTTACCTATTTCTTCACTAGTTTTCTTTCTCCCACCAAACCCATCCCCAGTGCCCCCTCCACCAGTGCTGCCTGGCCCCTGCCTCTGCAGTCAAGGTCCCAGAAACGGTTCTGGCTGCTGGACCTGACTCATGAGACTCCCAGAGATTCTAGACTTGGAGAGCAAGGAAACAGGTTACAATGCCATGTGAAGACAACTGAACACAGATGCTTCAGAACACATTTAAGTGCCTAAGGCAGTGGTGAAGGGTTCATGCTATGAAGCCCTTAAAATAGCCAGGTTGGACCTGGCTTTGCCTAGGTTTCCCATTTCAGGGGGATACGCCCTTGATCAGCTTGTGTCCTTTCTCTTGGGGAGAGTTAGTGTAGGCACTTCCCAAAAGGCTGGTCCCAAGAGACTGGTACATGAGTAAGGAAGATCTGCTGGCCTTGATTTTATGGGGGGTAGGGTGGAAAACTGGAGAAGAGGGAGGCTGATTTTGAAAGGTTCCCTACAACTGGATGGTTCAGAAATTTCACTGCTCCATGTACAAGTTTCAGGCTCTACAAATGGCCTTGGGCACAGGCTCAACTTCAACTTCGAGGGTTTAGGTTCTAGACTTGTGACATGGAGCTGTTCACTACCTTAGGGCATACAGTCTCGGGCTTATGGCTCTTAATTCATTTGGCTCCCAAACCAAATCCAAAGCCTAGGTCCTCCTTTTCTAGAAGCTTCCAGTAGGTTAAAATGTTGGAAATCCCTGGAATAAAAGTGCTGTTGGTCCGATAGTATGACGGTTAGTTTTAATTTTCAACTTGACATCTAGAATCACTTAGAATAAGAGTCTCAGAGAGGGATTATCTAGATCAGGTTGGCCTGTGGACATGTCTGTGGGGGATTATCTTAAGTCAACTGAAGTAAGACCAATTTACTATAAATGGCACCTTTCCCTAGTCAGGGGATCCTGAATTGTCTGAGTTTGGAGAAAGAGCTGAGCAGAAGCACATCTGCATTCATTCTCTCTTCTCTTGACTGTGATGTGACTAGCTGCTTCAAGTTCCCACTGCCTTGACTAGTGGTAGACTGTGCCCTGGAGTTGTGAATCAAATAAGCACTTTCTTCCTTAAGTTGATTTTGTCAAGGTGTTTTATCACAGCAACAGAAAACAAAACTAAGACAGAAATTGGTACCAGAACTAGATCTGTTGTGATAAATCTGACCATGTAGCTTTTAAAACTTTGGAACTGTTTCATGGGAGGAATGTGGAAGTGTTTGCTACCTTGGACTAGAAAATCTGTTGAATGTTGGAAGCATAGTGTAATGGGCTATTCTAGTGGGAACTTCAACAACAACTGCAATGCTGGGGAAACTGTAGAAAGTGGAGGCCTGGATCATGAGATTTCAGAGGGAAACTAGGACTCTATCAGGAGCTGGTGTAGGGGTCATTCATGTGATAATTTGGCTAAGAATCTGGCTGCATTTTGCCTATGTATTGAGAACTTGAGGGAGGTTAAGTTTGAACATGATGGTGTGATTTGTTTTGAAGATGTAATTTTAAGGCAGAATGGTGTTCAGGCTGGTGCTGACAAAGCACCAGTAATTGACAGAGATCAGAACCAATACAGAGAAACTTCACATGCTTCACTAGGAAGACAGGAAAAGTATCCTGAGTACAAACATCTATCTTTTGGAGGAGGCTCCATCTTGCAAAGATACAAATTCATTTAAAAGGAAAAAGTCAAAACAAAAGGTGTTACCTGCTGCTCAACAGTCAATAGTGTTTCCCCAGGGTTACCTGCTATTCAAAAGCCAACAGTGTTTCCCCAGGGTCAGCACACAGAAGGTACTACAGCTGTGATGTAAGGGGGGCAAATTACATCTCAAGCTGCCAGAGGAATTTGAGAGTGTTGATAAGCTTCATCTCCATGGTTTTGAAGGCAAAGATGCAAGATTGAGGGGGTCATAGAAAACAGCTGGGACAAGACACTATGTGGCAGGATTGGAGTCTTTGCAAAGAAGACATAAGAAACCACTGCATGAAGCTATGGAGGCAAAGTTTTATCTGCAATGGAGACCCCAGCACACTTGGAAATGCCAGGACTATGGGACACCCTCCAATCAAATCTGCAGTTGTGGAGTGATGCCAGCTTAAGCCTAAGAAAGAAGCTATGTGTGCCACAGATAGCAGAGCTGAAGTGGGGCTCCCCAAGCAATTTGGAACCAGCCAATTATATTATGAACCCCAGACACCCAAAACAGAGCTGCAAGATTTACTGTTTGCCCTACTGAATTTTGGGTTGCTCACTCCTTGTTAAACCCAATTCTTCCATTTTGAAATGAGAAGGTTCAATCTTGCCTCCTAGTGTGGGCACTGGCCCATTTCTTTTCTTGGCACCCCAGACCTCTGGACTACTCTCCTGGCCCAGACTCCCCACTGCTTCCTGATCCTTTGAACCCAGACCAAACCAATTCCTCAGTCTAGTCCCCTGGAGCCCTCAAAGCCTGTCCCCTCCCCCACCTCACCTTTGGGCACCTGAGACCAGCCTTCATCCCTGACCGTCCCACCCCCAGCCTGGATTCCTGAGACCAGCCTTCTTCCCTGACTGCTTGAGAGTCATGAATCCTACCTCTACCTAAAAGGCCTCCCAAATTTACTATGCCTGATGACTAGAGGGATCCAGACCTTAGGAGAAAGCCTGAGAGGATCTGATCCTCATCCAACTTGGGCCTCTGTCAGAACTGAGCAGCAGGACTAAAGCCATCTGGCCCCTCCAATATAAAATCAAAATAGAGAACCTGAAAACTAGACTAACCAGCTTTTCATGCCCAACAAGTAAACCTCAAAGGCATATAAAGTTTACAAACAGAAGCAGACCTAAATTCAACGACTGAAGGCTTGTAGAACTCTTCTACAGGATGGGTGGAGTTTGGTGGGGTTTGGCTTTCCATTTTATTCTTTTGTTGTGATTTTGGCATGTGAATTTCTTTTGTTGTTTGTGACTCTGGTATGAAAATTAAGTTGAAGTTTGCTTCTGCTTGTATGATTGGTGTTCCTTGGTCATTTTCTTATTGGTTATGTGAAACTGGTTGGTCCAGGTTTCAAGTTCTCTCAGGTTTTATATTGGAGGGAACTGATGGCTTCAGATCAGCTACTCAGGAGCTCCCACAGAAGCCCAAGTTAGGTTACAGTCAGGTACACTCAGGCTTCCTTCTAAGGTTTGGACCCTTACTAACGGGAACTCAGAGCAAAATTTGGGAAGTTCCCTAAGGAGGGGACTATTTTGGGACCCACAAACGTCTGCTGAGTTCTCAGCCCCTATGACAGAGGGAGGCCAGACCAGCACTCTCTGGCAGTCTGCTGAGATCTCAGCCCCTACGATTGAGGTCAGAGCAGGCACTCTCAGGCTATCTGCTGTCTCAGCCTTATCCTACCAAAGGGCAGAGGTCTGCCCAGGGGGTGTGGGAAGGGCCTCACGTAATCTCAGTTAGGGGGTTGGGTGCAGCACAATTTGGGGAAGCTCACCGCCATGTGGAGGCAGGATCCAGGTGCTCAGGGGCAGTCCCCTGAGTTCTCAGCCCCTATGCCAGAGGGAAGCCAGTACAGGCACTCTCTGGTGGTCTGCTGAGATCTCAGCCCCCTATGATGAAGGTTGGAACAGGCACCCAAATTATGATTTTTTTTTTATTGATTTGAGGGAAGGGTTTATATTCTGCTAGCCTTTGTTATGTAAGCTTAAGTGTGTTCTCCCAGAATGCTACTTTTTGGGTCCTCTGAGTACTCCACCATGCCCAGCTTAGGCTCTTGCATCTGGTGTGTACTTCTTTGTACTTGTGTACAATGCTTCTTTAGGGAGATGCACAGTAGTGGCATTGCTAGGTGCTGGGACTTCACACTGAAAATGTTAAGGGATGCTGTTAAGTGGTGTCTCACATGGGCATCTCCAATGTACGTCTCCACCACGGAAGGTGGAACCATCCATCACATCCTTACAACCTTGGGTGCTGTCCTAGTTTGTCTCTCCATTGCTATAACAAAACACTCTGACCAATACCAACTTGGGGAGGTAAGGGTTTATTTAGCTTACATATCCTGGGTCACAGCTCATCCGGGAGCCCAAGGTAGGGGCTCAGGGCAGGAACCTGGAGGCAGGAGCTGGAGCACAGGCCATGGAGGAACACTGCTTTCTGGCTTGTTCCCTTGGCCCCTGTTCATCCTGCTTTCTTATGCAACACAGGCCCACCTGCCCGGGGATGGCACCACCCACAGTGGGCTGGGCCCTCCCACATCACTCAACAATCAAGAAGGTGCCCCATGGACATGACCACAGGCCAGTCCAATGAAGACAATTCCCCAATTGAGGCTCCCTCAACCCAGGTGTGTCAAGTTGACATTAAAGCATCCAGCACAGGTGCTGTCAGTATGAACTTTTCAGTAGCTCTTGTTTTATTTGGGCACCTCACCTAACATTTCCTCCCCTTTGGAATTTTCCTCTCCATGGAACTGCTTACAATTTTCATGGAAATAAACATATTTTACATTGTGAGTTTCCCATTAACTGTCTTGAGCCACCCTCCCATTGACTATGACCTCATTTTAGATAATCATATCTGTAATAATTTTGTTTCCAAATAAGGTCACTTTCTGAGGAACTAGGTAAGAGTGGGGAGTTAGAACTTCATTGTGAATTTCAGAGAGATGCAATCAATTAAGCCCATGTGAACCCCTAACAATCTGGCACAGTTACTGTTCAGGAGACTCCTTTCCCTTCTGATTTCTGCTTCTGCCCATAGTGTGGAGGGAAGTTCCACTGGAGCCTCTTCTGTCCAATCTGGCAGTAATCACTTAAAATTCACATAAGAGGAAAATTTGGGGGCTGGAGAGTTGGCTCAGTGGTTAAGAACAGTGCTGCTCTCCCGGAAGACCCAAGTTTGGTTCCCAGGACCCACAATGGGCAGTTCACAACCACCTATAACTCCAGTTCCAGAGAATCTGACACCCTCTTCTAGTCTCCTTGAGAACCCATACACATGTAGCATATACACACACACACACACACACACACACACACACACAGACACACACAATTTCAAAAACAACAGCACTATTGATGGGAAGCCATCAAGAAGAAATCTTTTCATGAGGAGACAGAAACAGGCAGACCTCTGTGAGTTTGAGACCAGGCTGATCTACATGGTGAGCTCCAGGCCATCAGGGGCTACAGGGAGATCCTGTTTTAAAAAAAAATCAAAAAAAGAAGAAATTTTTTCAAAACAAAATTCACTTTATTATATTCATGTAACACAGTGAAAGAATAAGAAATGCAGACTTGGAAAGTTCTCTTGCTGATTTTCTTGGAAGCATGATCTGAAAGTCAGAAAAGATAACATGAAATGTTTACCTGATGTTGAATTGTAAAGCAACATAGTTTTCTAAATGACTCCAAATGTCTTAACACATGAAACAGCTACAACAATTGACATTTTCTTTAATAGTAGGATGGTTGATAATTTTTCTAGAACACCATGTGGGATCTAGGTTACTTCACTTACTCATGTGGAGAGCTGTCCTGCCAGGTACTGAAGTGTTTGCTGCATCAATGACAGCTATAGCAAGGCCATCCAAAGCAGCCTGATTTGATGTCTCAAAAATTCATGTAGACCTATCAAATACACGTGTAGGGCACCAAGATACGTACATGGATGCACTAAGCAACCAGCCTGGAACTGTGGGAGCTACATACTTTTCTCCTGAAGTTGTGAATGAAGCATACAGAAACACTTACTGTGTGCCGTGGATGAATACCCAAAGCCCTGGGTTCCATCCCCAACACAACAAGAAAACAAAAGAAAACAAATGAGGGGCTGGAGAGAAGCTTCTGTGGTTAAGAGCACTTGCTGTTCTTCCAGAGGACCCAGGTTTGGGGAGGGGGTGGCTCACAATGACCTGTAACCCCAGCTCTGTGGGATCCAACACCCTCTTCTGGCCTCCACAGACGTGCACATATGTGGTACACACTCACATGGATACACATATACACATAAATAAAAAGAAAAAAGAAAAATTTTGAAAAGACGAGAACCCTGGGTGGATCAGCTTTAGGGATGTTGAGAGACAGTCCTTCTGCCCTCTTGGTACCCTGTTACACTGTTGAATGGTTAAAAAGCCCCTAAGCTTCAGCGATCATTGCATGGGTTGGAGCCCAGTTCCACCACTTATCCATGGTATGATCTTCAATGGGTCAACATGATTATGAAATCTATTATTTGTCTCTCTGACAGGAGACAGAAGGATTAAGGAGCTGGACCACATCAAAGGATGAAGCAAGACAAGCACGGGATGGCTCTTCTCCACATGCCTCCTCTGTTGTTGAAGTAAGGGGGCAAGCACACACTGCTTCTCTCTCCATTTGAGGGAGGTTTCCACTTGAGAAGTTAATGAAAGTGTGTTTAGACAGGGCTCTGCCTTCTGTGGCTCCCTAAAGCACACTCTGGGGGAAAGAAACACTGCCTATCACCCTGAAAATTGTGGGCAGGATATGGTCAACATCCAGGCACAGAAGTTCACTGCACTCCTGGAGAGCACTGTTTATAATCTACCTTACACCTGCCAGGAGTGTGCCTGTCCACATCAATGTCAAGTGGGCAGAGGTATATGTTAGGCATCCCAGCTTGTGGAAGATAATAGTCCTGTGGCTTGTTGGTTAGTGCTGAGGGAAAAGGAAGAGCTGTGGCTATTAATTACTATAACATCATAAACTAGGAACAGCAATAAAATAGCTTAGCTTTTGCTCTAACAAAGCCTTCCTTGGGTGGGTGCTGTGTTGATGGGAAATTCTGCTCCATGAGCTGCAGAAAGAATGAAGTCTGTGGACATCTCTGAATTGAATGGACATCTGCCCTGTAGTCTAACTATGAAACCTGTGACTCCACCCTGCAGAGACAGGAAAAGGTAAGCTGTGGTCCAACATATCTTGTCCTGTGCCCCACTCCACTGAGCACCTTTTTGATTCTATCCCATTTGGAGATTGTCCAGAAATGGGGTGTCAGGGTAAGGTGTCGGCAAGGAGAAGAGAAGCGTTGGTGGTGTAAGGGGCTGGCAGACAACCACACAGAGTGGAAGTGTAAGGACAACCTGGCAGTGAGAGAGGAGGTGGAGAACAGGCTGCTCATCTTCAGCAGACGTGGTGGCTTTGGCGAGTTAGAAAAGGGCTCCCTTTACTCAAGATGCTGCTCTTCCAACTATCCAAAAAACATCCTGCTATGCTGCACTCCGATTAAAAGAAGACCGATGCAAGTTTGTACTGACTTTGCAAATCCACACTGTCTATAACGTGAGCAGCTTCTCTTAGAGCAGAGGTAGTGAACAACCATGAAAGAGAGCCCAAGAGACAGATGGAATTCAGAGGAATCTTGACTCTACCGTCTTAGCCTCTTCATTCCTCAATTTCCCCATTTAAGAAACTGTTGTTTAGAAGACTAGAGTGATGTAAGTTACCCAGTACATAACAGGTCCTCAGCAGTTACAGAAGATATTGACACTAGGAAAGGTGGAGCATCAAGGGCTTGCAGGAGGAAAAGCTGGGGCATGAGGAGTATGGTGCAACTGCCCCTTCCTTCACCATTCTCCCCTCAAGCACAGAGGGCCACAAGAACAGAGTGCCAGCTTACCTTGGTGAGTGTGTACAGACTTGGTGGTTTTGAAAGTCATGGGCGCTTTATTCTCACCACTATCTGCAGGGGACAGAGATATGGCTTGTGAACAAAGGTCTAGGGAGGGAGGAAGACTCTGCTAATGAGCTTGGTTCCCATGCCTGGTATTTGCTGACAACAACCCAGATGTCCTCTCCCGACTCTCCAAACCTCCAATTCTCTGGCACTAAATGGAAATGGGATGTATTTTGGAATGAAATAAATCATCACAGCTTCTTAGTTTTAATTTATGGTGTACGATCTAGAAGAGAGCACAGGTTGCCTACATGTTCCCAAAATGAATGTGAAAATCAAGTAAAATTGCAGTTCAAGCTCATGGAGGGAGGCAGTAGGAAAACTTACATCACTAGAAGACGAAGGGGCATGTAGTTTACTTTGAAAGGTGTTGATCCTGTCATAACATTAATCTCTCCTATTATGGCTATACTTTGAAGCTTTAGACATCTAGGAAGAGATAAATAGAAACCCAACCAGAGCTGGGCACAGTGTGCAAGTCTGTAATCCCAGTCCTCAAAAGGCAAAAACAGGGAGGTCATGAGTTTGAGGCCAGTCTGGAATACATAGCAAGATGCTGTCTCAAATAAGTAAGATAGAAAGAAAAAAGAAAGGAAAGAAGGAAGGCAGGAACCCAATCAGGAACAAAAGACATTAGCCAGGATTAAAAATATGCCTCTAAAATGGGCAATTGGAATGGGGCCTCTAAAATAATCCATGACGACCCACCCCTTGCCATGAGTATTTCAAGAGAATTCTGGTTCTGCACTTCATCTTGGCCTGTAATACTGTATCTGGAGAGGCGGCAATAGGGAGTGATCTGAAGTGGTAGATGTTAGATTTACGAGGGCAGAAAAAAAAAGGAATTTAATGTTTAGAAATAAGAGTCAGAGCCAGATCTGCAACAGGCAAGGAATGAATTCCCTTCATTCAGGAAACCCAGCAAAGAGCTGATAAAAGCTGTTCCTCAAGGAATGATTATCTGCAATTGGAAGAGGGAACAGTCTGGTCTTATATAGGAAGTCTGCTGCACACAGCTGCAAGAGTTAACTCCATGCCTGGGTCTAGTGTCCTTGAGGGTCTCTTTTCTGAAGATTATTTTCTCAGGCAGGCAGGTGAGTTATCTATATCACTGAAAGAGACAGGTGAGCTCCACAGTCTCTCTCAGACCAGTTGATAAGGCTTGAGCAAGGCCAGACTGCCAATTTAGGGAGCCAGACTGACCAGTTAACCGCTGTGGTGGTTTGAATGAAAATGTACCCACATAGGCTCCAAGTATTTGGACATTTTGTACCCAGATGATGGTGCTGTTTTGGGAGGTTTTGGAAGGTATGGCTATCCTGGAGGAAGCATGTCATTGGGGGTGGGCTTAGAGAGTTCTTAAGATTTGCCAGACCTCTAGTCACTCTCTTGCTTCCTGTGCCTATGTGATGATGTGAGAGCTTAGCTTTTGCTGCTCCTGCTCCAGCCACCTCCAGCCACCCTGCCTCCCTGCCATGACAGACTGTAATACCCCTGGAACTGTAAGCTCAAATATACTCTTCCTTCTATAAATTGCATGGGTCAGTGTTTCTATCATAGAAGCAGAAAAGTGACTAATACAACCACTCTAAGGAATTTATGTCTTTATGGCCTCCTCTAATGAAGTTTATGACTCTCCTGAAATTCACATATTCTATCAGTAGAGGCTCATGATGAGTCGAGGGCACAGACTTGTCTGAAAAGGCAGGCACAGAGAACAGCCTTGTGGTGTTCTGTCTACCCTGCTGTGTTGACAGGACCCATTGCCTCCGACCTCCCTGCTGTCATCTCCTCAGCTTGTGTAGTCCACATCCAGCTGGCCCTGCTGCCTGAGCCACAGGCCAGACCAAGTGAAACTGCCCTGGCTCAGGGAAGGGTTTTTACTGACATCCACATGCCCCAATTCTGGGGCTTTCTTGGAGGATTTGGGAGCCTGGGAGACAGAATTGCTCTGTTCCCTATTTAAACCACACCTTCCATATCAGTGTGTTGTGTAGCAATTCCCCTTCCCTGATCCCCGGAGATAAAACATTTCATCTTGGAAGGAAACTCTTTAGATACAGGATGTTATAAGGGGACATGAAACATTCCATCCTGAAGAGAAGCTCTTTAAGCTCAGGAACTCAACACCTCAACAGCTTCAGGCAGCCCCTGAAACTGACCAGATTCACTAGACCTCTCCCTCCCCAAGTATATTAGTGAGGACCACTGAGAGACACTCTCAGATAAGACAAAGCCACTTGGAAGAGGCAGAAATCAGCAGAGCAGCCTGGAAAAGACACTCTCCAACCCATTGAGTTGCCTGCAAGTTATACGGTGATCTGTTACCTATACTGGAGTGGGATTTGGTCATGCAGCTGCCTTTGAGTCATTTCTGCTCCTGTCAGTAACCCCTTACCCATACTCCTTGTGCTGGATAGCTTTAGTGTCAACTTGACACACCTGGGTTGAGGGAGCCTCAATTGGGGAATTGCCTTCATTGGACTGGCCTATGGCCATGTCTGTGGGGCACCTTCTTGATTGTTGAGTGATGTGGGAGGGCCCAGCC
>NW_008341333.1:13630-16068 GCF_000622305.1 Nannospalax galili | reverse complement strand
CTCCAAGTTCCTGCCCTGAATTCCTACCTTGGGCTCCCTGATGAACTGTCACCTGGGAGATGTAAGCTCAATAAATCCTTTCCTCCCCAAGTTGGTATTGGTCAGAGTGTTTTGTCACAGCAATGGAGAAATAAACTAAGACAAAAATTGGTACCAGGAGTGAGGTGTTGGCTGTGAAGACCCTGACCATGTGGGGTTTTGAAGAAATTTGGAAGACTTTGGAAGTTTGGGCTGGAAAAGTGGTTGCTTGCTGTAAGCAGAGCTTAACAGGCCATTCTAGTAAATGCCTGGAAGAAAGTAGTGCTGAGAACAATGTAGTCCCAGTGGGAAATAAGGACTTAAGCAGCACTTGGGATATTTTGGCATAGAGTCTGGCTGGAGTCTGCCCTCAACCTAAAAGCTTGCCTGAGTCTAAGTTGAAAAGCAATGGACTAATTTCTCTGGTGGAAGAAATTTCAAGACAGCCTAATGTAGAAATGGTGACATGGGTATTAATGGTGAATATTATGCAGAGCAACAGTGAAAGAGAGCAAATGGGGCAGAAAGAAATACAGTTTGGATTGAAAAAGAGCACTAGGAAGATAAATGTTGGAGCCCTGGCATGTGAAGGAGAGGATCCCATTGATAAGGAGATTAAAGTGATTAAGGAGATTAAAGTGATTAAGGAGGGGCCTAGAGATTCAGACTTCAACAGTGGAGAGAATGTCTCCAGGGGAAGACCACACCCACTTAAGCCTTCAACTTGTGCAAGGAAAATGCTGCAGGGACCACTGAAGAGAAAAGCTTCTAAAATGGATAAAGCAGGCTGGAGTTCATCCCAAACTTGTGGTCAAACTTGGCATTGTCATTCACCTGTTGCTGGCTTTAGAGGCATGAAAGATGCAAGAGTGAAGGGGTCATCAGTTCTTCCTCCACAGTTTCAGAGAGCTGCTGAGGCCAGGCATGTAGCAGGGGTACCCCTGCCTAGAGAAGGCCCTGATAGGCCATTGCATGAAGCTGTGAAGATGAAGCCTGGTTGGCAATGGATACCCTCAAGAAGATGCCTGTGATGCCAGAGCTGTGAGGCATCTGCCAAGAAGACCTGCGTACAGGGAGTGGTACCAGCACAAGAGAAAGATGTGTGTTGCAGGCAGCAAAGCTGGAGAGGCTGAGCCATCTAAGCCCTTTAGAAGTAAAGTCCCAGAAGTCAGACATGGAGCTACTAGATTTGCCCTGCTGGTTTTTGGTTTTGTTTTGGTCCAGTATTTCATTACTATGCCTCCATTCCCCCCTTTTGGAATGGTGTATTCAGTTCCACCATATGTTGGGAGTATGTAATTTGTCTTTGATTTTATAGAGGCTTACAGTTAAGATATTTACCTGAGTCTCAGAAAAGACTGGACTTTTGAATAGTATTGAGACTGATAATGACTATGGGGACTTTTAAGTTGGACTAAATGCATTTTGCATTTTTATATGGTCATGAGCCTATGGTGGCCAGGGTGGAATGTGGTGGTTTGAATGAAAATGTCCTCCATAGGCTCCAAGTTATTTGGACATTTTGTCCCCAGATGATGGTGCTGTTTTGGGAGGTGTTAGAAGGTGTGGCTATCCTGGAGGAAGCACATCACTGGGGGTGGGCTTAGAGAGTTCTTAAGTCTTGCCAGATCTCCAGTTGCTCTTGTTTCCTGTGCCTGCATGATGATGTGAGAGCTTAGCTTCTGCTGCTCCTGCTCCAGCCACCTCCAGCCACCATGCCTCCCTGCCATGATGGACTGTAATTCCCCTGGAACCGTAAGCTCAAATAAACTCTTCCTTCTATAAGTTGCATGGGTCAGTGTTTATCACAACAACAGAAAAGTGACTAATAGACTCCTGTTAATAACCCCAACAAAGCTCATTGGTTCTTCAAGTTGGACTTTGGTAGTATCCATATTTTTGTCTGTTCTTGGTTCCCTACATAGGGTGAAAAGACATTTGTTCCATGTCTCCTCAAGAATGCTATCACACAGCAATGAGAGACTTGAGGCTTAGAGGCCTGATGAGTGCCGAGACCATGATAGCATCCTCTCTGAGCTGGGAGGTGGGTTCAGAAACTGGTTTCATTTAGGGAAATTGTGAGTTGAGAGCTTTGAGGCAGAAATATCTGGGGCCAGACTCCAGGGAAAGTCTTGGAAGCAGAAGGCAGCTAAAGAGCCGTCCTTACCTGCTCCTTAGATATGCTCTCCTGCACAAGGTGGCCATTATAGATGCTCTGTTTGTTGTACTCTTTAAACTTCCTGCTGATGCTGATGTCAGTGGGTTGGCCTTGTAGTTGACTTTTGGATGGCTTGAATATCTTCACCTGATTTTGGCAGTCAGGCTGACCTACTGGAGTAGGGGTGAGGATTGCAAGGCCAAGGCAGGTAAAAGAAAATGTGACTTGGAGGAGCAGGAGAGGTCTTGTGTCTCCCCCCCCA
>NW_008341333.1:9438-13618 GCF_000622305.1 Nannospalax galili | reverse complement strand
ACACACACACACACACACACACACACACACACACACACACACAGTGCAGACCTGGGAGCAGCAAGGCCTTTGGCTTCTCTCAGAGTAGGTCATGACCTGGTGAGGCCTGACACCTGGATAGCTTAATGCTTTTCTTCTTGAGAGAAGGTCCTATGTAGCCCAGGCTGACCTCAAACTCACTATGTAACAGAGAACAACCTTGAACTGCTGATCCTTGTGCCTCTATCTTCCCAGTGCTGGGTTTATAGGCCTGTGTCACCACACTGTTTATGTGGTAGTAGGATCAAACCCAGGGCCACATGCATCCTAGGCAGGCACTTTACCAATGGAGCTCTATCTCAAGCCCTGTAGCTAATTTATAATACTAAGGAGCCCCTCCTCTGTGGCTCTCTGCTTCTCCCTCACCCTCTTCCCTTATTTCCTCCTGATTAGTGCCTTGGCACTCTGGGAACAGTTTATCCTCCACCGCAGAGGAGCCAGAGTAGTAATCTTCCAAATCAAGTCACTCCTGAAGTGATGGGACGATATTAACAACCAGGCCACGACACTATGTACAAAACTGGGCTCACCCAGCCCTGCTGTAGCTTCCGGAGGCAAAGCTCTTGGAATAGATGCACAGAAAGTCCCCTATGTTGGCATAGAGCTTCGCAAATTTCAGAGCACACCTGTGTTTTTACATGAATGGCGGTTCATAGGAACCATGTGCATGAGTGGCCTTTGCTCAGGTAAGGGATGCTGGAAGTTCTAAGTGATGTGACTTGTATATCAAAGAAACTAAGGCATGGCCCCAGGGTCCTCCTTTCCCTGTAATTACTTCATCTTTTCCCTCTCGGCACTCTTTCTTGCCATGGTGCTCATAGGGGTCCCTCCCCTTGGAACACACTATGCTCCCTCCAACCCGGTCCCAGACCCAGCCTTCACCACCACTAAGCCTTCCCTCTACACTCTCCAGTACCCTGGGGGTCACAGGAGGTTAAAATGGGGCCTCTGGGACCCAGCACTCCAACTCTAATGCTTCTTACCATGTGACCTTGATCATAGCTATTCCCCTTTCTTGGCCTCAGCTGCCTCAACTATAAAATGGGAAAATAATAGCGAAAATAATAGCAACATGGCCCAGTGCCTGGTATCGAGTCCTACATGTTAGGGGATTTATTTACTCTCTTCAGTCTCTAAACTGTGGTCAGAATTATGGCTCAAAATAATCTGCCTCTCTAATGTATATATCAAGCATGGTGGTTGAGATGAGATTGACCTTGAATGAATGTTTGATAGAAGATCAAATGAATGACTGAATGAATGAATGCATAACTGAACAAGGTCACACAATGAAGAACCAGCAGACACAGGATTCAGTCCAGCTCACCTCCTAGATCTGTGCTGTTTCCACAGTTTCTGGGATGGCCTTTTCCAGTGAATAATAGCACAAGTGTCAAGAGATCACAAAAGTCAGTAAGTACCCCCAGTTTGCCATAGCCTGACCTCTCCTCCCATCTCAATATCAGACTTTGACTAGCTGTTCACAGTAGGGCCAGACCCTTGCTGCTGTGACCAGTCCAGCACTTACCAATTGCCTTCCTGGGATGCTCAGACCTACTTTTCTGTTTTTGCTGTTTGTCCATGGTGGTGATGAGTGCCCCTCTGCTCAGCTGATCCACAGCAGCTCTGACTGCCAGGCTACCGGCTGTTGGTTATTTTATAGGAAATTTCTTCACCATAAATATTGGCCATACTTCAGTAACTATAGATTTCTTTATGACCTGGTTCAAACATTAACTTCTGAGAGTAATAGTCAATGGTAAAAGTTATGACTCCCAATCACATGCAAAGCTCCATGTACATTCCCTAAAGTGACTCACCATTGCTCATAAAGTGTGTGCATGAAATGTATATGTGTACACATGTGCAATCCGTACATATATACATCATGTACATAAGAATGTATGCATGCATATAAATCTATATGTATTTATATGTATATATGTGCCTGTGTGCATAAATGTAGTCATGTATGTATTGTTAAGGCCATATGGTACATATATATAGCTATATATGCATTTGTGTGTATATGAGCTTATACTTATGTATATGTGTACAACACAGGGAGAAATATCTTTGAACTCAAAACTTTTTTCACTCGACCTTAGGTTTTTTTCCCAGCCTTTAGTTATTTCACAAATTTAATTTTTACATACTTGCCATCAGTCCCTAGCGCTGTTTTGTATTCTGAGAATTCTTCCTTGATGACTCTGGGCAAACAAGTCTCCCTTTTGAAGTGTTAACAGTACATAATACAGGGCAGGTGCCAGCTGTTTAAACCTGGTGCGTGGAAACTGAGATGCATTTGCCTTGGCAGAGACGAGGTAGTGGAAAGAAAGAAGACAGTGTCTGCTGACATGCCCACCTCTGCCTCACAGGTGAGAACAAGGGACTGGGCTGACATAGGAATTTGTGCTGGTGGGGTTCCCATGTTGGTACTGGTCTTGGGGAGATGGCACAGGAATGCTTCCAGGGATTTCGGATGCTCTTGTTTGTCCTAGAGAGCAGAGGTGGAATCTTCATCCCCTGACTTCTTGCTTCTGAGGTGGTTCTCAGCAAGCACTTTCTATCTTGTTTCCCTCCTCTTGTGGAGTTTGGTATCAGCCTCTGCACTCACAGCCTCCAGCCTTCATCCTCCATCTTCTGAAACGTCTGAAGATGCCTGTTACTCCGGCAGCCACAGGTCCCGAATGGTATGGAAGGTCCAAGTGTCTACTCTTCTAGCTGTGATGATCACTTTTAACAGCACTTTCACTTTCTCAGTTTTGACTTGGAAAATGATTGCGATTGCCTCAAATTCTGTTGGGGCTGCCAGCCTTGCAAAGTCCAGCTCTAATGTAGCTTCATTTCCTACTTGCCTGACTGGGCCAGCTGAACATGGCAGGGCCATCCGTATCTCTACGTTTGTATCTGTGTCTCTTCCTTGCTCTTTTTGTTCTTCCTTCTCCACTTCTCTGCTTCCTGTGAAGGGAGGAAAGGGGAAAGGCCGCCAGGTACTGGGGATACAACAGGGCTCTTGCATAAACAATTTTTTCCCTCATAGTTACTCATCCTCATGGAGCATAAACAAAAATTTTAAATATTTTATTTATTATTTTATGAATATGAGTATATTGCCTGCATGTATGTAAGCGCACCCATGTCGGGCAATGTCTGCAGAGGTTACAAGAGGGTGTTGGATCCCCTGGAGTTTCAGATGGTTGTTAGCCACCTTGTGGGTACTGGGAATCAAACCTGGGTATTCTGCAAGAGCAATCAGTACTCTTACACTGAGCCATCCCTCCAGCCCCTCATAAACAAAATTTTACAAGGTAAAGGGGAGATTAAAATATTTGAATTCCTTGTCCTGAACCAAGTGTTTTTCAGTGTTTGCCAGAAAAGATTGATATTAACATTCCCTACAGTTACTTTCCATTGTCATCTGTATACACTGTAGAGTAGCAAGACAGTCTCAGTAAGGAATGACCTAAATCAGATTGCTGTGTGGTCATATCTGTGGCAGATTATCTTGACTGTGCTAATTGATGTTGGAAGACCCAACCTAAAAGTTGACACCACCAGGCAGGGGTCTGAAACTGTGTAAGAGAGGTGAAATTCAGCTGAGCACTAGCATGCATGCAGTCCTCTCTCTGCTCTTGACTGGATGTGACCAGCTGCTTCAAGCTCCTGCCACTGTGACTTCCCTGCTGGTGGACTGCAACCTGGAACTGTGAGCTGAAATGAACAGCTTTCTTCCATAAATTTGCTTTTTGTCAGGATATTTTATCACAGCAGCAGAAATGAAACCAAATCAAAAATTGCTACTGAGGAGTCGGGCCACTGTAGTGATAAACCTGTGGTGTTCTTTTGGAAGAATGTGGAAGAGTTTGGAAAATAGGCCGTGAATAGCCATTGAATGCAGTGGCAGAGCTTATTGGGCTGTTCTTGTAATGCTACAAGACATATGGATAGTGAAGGCCCAGCTCGTAAGGTATCAGGGAGGAACAAAGACTTACCAGGAGCTATGCAAGGGACCATTCATGTGATGTTTGTTTGTTTTATCTTTTTTGTTTTGCGGGGGGAGGGAGGAGAGGGGTTGTTTCGTTGACACAGGGTCTCCTAGCCATAGCTGGCCTAGAACTTGCTATGTGGAATGGATCTC
>NW_008341333.1:4811-9261 GCF_000622305.1 Nannospalax galili | reverse complement strand
GATCTCACAGAGATCCACCTGCCTCTGCCTCCTAAGTGCTGGGATTAAAAGCATGCATCAAAAGGCCTGGCTTTCATATGCTATTTGGCCCATAATCTGACTTTATTCTGCCTGTGTCCTGAGAACCTAAGTGAAGTTGAATTGAGAGATAATAGACTGGTTTGTTTGGTAGAGGAAATTTCAGACTGGGACAGCATTCAGGCTTTGGGAAAGAAAACTGCTGTGATGGTTAAGGAGATCAGTACCACTGAAATGAAATCTCTGCTGCACAGGAACAACAGGAAGAGTGTCCTGAAGGCAAGACTCCACCCCTTGGAGTGTCCGTCTTGTGTGGAGGGGAATTCATTTAAAGGAATAAAGCTGAAGTTGAGGGGTACTCTGCTCCTTGAAAGCAACTGTTTCAGAAAGCGTTTCCTTGGGTCTACCACACAGAAGCTGACACAACTGTGGTCCAAGCTGGCTACATCTCAAGCTGGCAGAAGAACTTGGCAATGTCATAAGCATCATCCATGTGGTTCTGGTCTGAAAGGCATGAAAGCTTCAAGACTGAGGGAGTCGTGGAGAGCAGCCGAGGTAGGGTACCCCTGGCAGGGCCAGAGTCCCTGAGGAGAGTCCCCAAGAGGCCACTGTGTGAAGATATGAAGGAGAAGCCTCTGTTGCAGTAGAGATTCCAAGATATTGGATATGCTGGGACTGTGGGATGTCCAACAAGGAGAGCTTCAGGTATGGACCTGAGCTGGCTTAAGCCTACAAGAGAAGCTGTGCATGCTGGGGGTGACTTGTTTCTCTTTTATAATAGCCCACAATTAAGAGACTTTGGACTATTTGAGTGATGGAATTTGTAGCTGATAGGACTTTTAAAGTTGGACTGTATTTTCCATTGTAATCATGAGATGTTGAGGACAAGGTGTGGAAGGCAGTGGGTTAAAGTGATTAGTTTCTGTGTCAAGTTGATAGGGTGGAGTTGTAATGATTAGCCAACTTAGTCTAGATGATTAGTCTAGATTCCCATCTAGAATCACCTGGGAAGATGGTATCAAGAAGGGATTGTCTAGATTAGGCTGGTCTGTGGTCATGTCTTGATTATGTTAACTGATGTGAGAAGACCCAGCCTAAAAGTGGGCACCACCATTCCCCAGGCAGGGGTGCGGAGCCGTGTAAGAGTGGAGACCTCGAGCTGAGCACTAGTATGCATGCAGTCCTCTCTCTCTGCTCATGACTGGATGTGACCACTTGCTTCAAGCACCTGCCACTGTGACTTCCCTGCTGATGGACTGCAACCTGGAACTGTGAACTTGAATGAACTCCTTTATTTTTGTCCCAGTATTTTATCAGAACAACAGAAATGAAACCAAAACAGCAAAGAAAAACAATCAATGTATGAAATTTTTTTAAAAAACTTAAAAGAATAAAAGAAAAAGAAAAAGAAAAAAAATCAAAAAATAACAAGGCCAAGGCTCTTACGGTTAAGGGGAAATAAAAGTTATAAAGTCAGCACAGTGCCCTGTAATTAGAGAGCCATCTGAGTTGGGTACACAGATTAAAAGGTGAACGTGTGGGTGTGCATGTATCTCATGAGACTGAAGCTTGGCTGAAAGGCCAAGAGAGGATGGGAAAGGGCTGCACTGTATGACCCAGGCCTGACAGCTCAGCATGGCTTCCTGTGTTCCTTCACGTTTTTCTGCAGCCCTGCTCTGCCATCCCAGCCTGTGCTTGAGCTCACGACACAAGACTGCAGCTGGAGCCTTCTCTGTTTCCAGTTTCCTCTCACTTGCAGTATAATCACCAAAATGAGTAAAGGTTCATTCCATGCATCTGCCCAGTTCAGCCTCATCTTTTGCACTTAGAAACTTGCTAGACTGGTGTGGTGTCTGGGAAAGAAGAGGGCCAGTAAGAGTTTGGAATAACAGCTGCAAAAATATCTCCAGTGGCCACAAGGCAGGGACTCTAGGAAGGCCTGTGTTGACTTTGAGCCTGCTTGTTTGTAATAAAGAGAATTCTCTTCAATCTTTAAGAAATCCTCTCCCCTACTTCCTCAAAATCTGTAAGATGTAGTTGTTGGTGCGGGGGACAAGCTACCGTGTGGCTCAATTGGGGGAGTGCTTGCCTTAAGTGCAGGGTGCACAGGATTTTTTCCTGCACCACATAATGGGGCGTGGTGGGGCATGTGGCCACTGGGGGCAGCCACGGGACCTGAGTGGATTACCATATAACTGAAAACAAACCAGGGGACCCCCGGCTTCCACGCACCTGAGTGCTGATTGTGTCAGCAGCTCTGCTGTTGCTCCCACACTCATTAGAGCTACAGCTGAATGTTTACAAACAGTGAACAATAATAAAGTGGCTAGAATATAGCAGGTCAGCAAAATATAATCAACAAGATAATGTTATCACCATAGTATGCCTTCTTGGGAGATCAATGTCTCCTGAGGAACTAGGGAAACACTGGCATTCTGGAGATAACTCCCCAGCAAGCGTTCTTGCATAAACTTTCTCATGAGACACAAGGCCCTCCAGACCTACATGTTCAAGACTCAGCTTAATTCACCAAGCATATTTTTAAAGTCATAGGAATACTATTCCATAGTCCCTTCAGGGCCATGCTTGTAACTCCAGCACTGGGAAGGTGGAGGCAGGAGGATGAAAAGTTCAACACCATCTTCGGTTATATGAGTTCCAGGCTAGCCTGGGCTACCCAAGACCTGTCTCAAAAAAATAAATGTAGTAGTAAATCATTGTGTGTTCAATTAGAAAATGAAATGGGATGAATTATGTTCCTGGGTTGGTGCACTGGGCTGAGGCAGCTCACACAGAAGCAGCGCTGGGATTCCAGCTCTGATGCCTTCTGCCCTCCCCACCGCCAAGCTCCAAGTGATCTTAGGATGCTAGAGTACATAGGAAGTAGGTCAACTGAGATGGTGCTCCGTGATGCAGCTTCCATGAACTCATTATTCATGGTGGAGTGGGACTTCATGGTGATGGAGCTGTTTGGGGTCACCAAGGCACCTGGAGGAAACTCCTCATCCATGCTCTTTAAGTAAGCCTACATAAACTCATTGACTCACTAAAATGGACTTAGGTGGAATCCTTACATGTGTGTCATTCATCTGTGGTGAATAGGTCATTTGTTCACATCTCCTGAGGAACAGTGAACCAGTAAGCACACTGTACATTCTACATGTGAAGGCTGATGATATCAGCATGATGTCTTTCTTGTCAGACCCAACAAAGTTATGAATGAGCAGGGCTCAATATGTCTACCAGAGACAAGTGCTTTCTCAAAAAATTTTCTAAAGGTTCAACAGAGAATTTTCTCATTCTATATGCACTGAATGCTTAGGACATCCCACATATGTGCACAGATTTGTGAAAGGTATATCACTGACATTCTTTAAGAATGCAAGACTTCAACTCTCACCTACCTACAGGCCTCACTCCTGGGTAAGTCCATCGTGCCCTCCGTGCCTTGACTACCCCAGCATCATTCACCCTCCCATCTCTGCCACCGTGAGTTTGGGCCCTGCCCCATTTCTTGTCTGGGGGCCGCAAACACCTGGGGACCCACTACTCTTTCCTGATCCTTTTCATCAAGACCAACTTAGTGCCTTCTCTGGGCCCCAGGAGCATTGCTTCTGGGCCTGGCCCCACCCTCACCTCCCTCTGATTCCCTGGGCCTGCACCACCCACCAGCCTCTTTCTGGGACACAGGGGCTGATCTTTCGTCTTCCTGATCCTTTGCATCCAGATGAACCCAGTTCCTCAGCACAGTCCCCAGGAGGCCTTGGGGCCTCTTCCCACCCCATCTGCCTTTGCATCTCTGGGTAGCACAACCACCAGCTGCCCTAGACCAGCATCTTTCCTGGGCCAGGCTCCCAGGCCAGTCCAACCACCAAATTCCTGAGGATAAAAGTGTTCCTGGAGGGATCCAGACCTTAGGAGAAAGCCTGAAATCATCTGACCCTCATCTGAATTGGCCCTCTGTGGGAACTCCTGAAGGAAAAATCAATCCAGCCACTCCAATATAAAATCAAAAGAGAGAACCTGAAGCTTAAACTAACCAGCTTTTCAGGGCCCAGGCCAGTCCAACCACCAAATTCCTGAGGATAAAAGTGTTCCTGGAGGGATCCAGACCTTAGGAGAAAGCCTGAAATCATCTGACCCTCATCTGAATTGGCCCTCTGTGGGAACTCCTGAAGGAAAAATCAATCCAGCCACTCCAATATAAAATCAAAAGAGAGAACCTGAAGCTTAAACTAACCAGCTTTTCAGGGCCAAAATGTAAACCACAAAGACACATAAAGTTCACAAAAAGAAGTAGACCTAAACTTGAAGGCCTGTGTCTCACACAAGAATCAGAAACTACTAAAGAAATTCACATGTCAAAATCACAGAGAAAAAATAATAACATGAAAAACCAAAATAACATATCCCCACCAAATACCAGTAATCC
>NW_008341333.1:2687-3606 GCF_000622305.1 Nannospalax galili | reverse complement strand
CGATCTAACTCTGGTGCACCCAACTTCATAAAAACAATACTACAGGACTTTAAGACCCAGATTAACCCCAACTCCTTAATAGTAGGTGACTTCAATACCCCACTGTCTCCATTAGATACTCAACAGGGAAGAGAGTTAACAGAGAGATATCTGAATTAAACAATACGATATATCAAATGGACTTAACAGACATCTACCGAGTATTTCACCCAAGCACCAAAGAACATACTTTCTACTCAGCACCCCATGGAAACTTCTCCAAAATTGACCATATACTAGGGCACAAAACAAACCTCAACAAATACAAAAAGATTGAAATAATTCCATGCATCCTATCAGACCACAATGCAATAAGGCTTACAATCAACACCAGAAGAAGACTAAATTACCACATGAACACATGGAGATTAAACAACACACTCCTTGCCATGGTCTCCAAAACCTTCATCTCGGGCAGAGGAACGAGAGACTGTGGCGATGGGGGTCGAGGAGGGATAAGTGCGTTGCTTACCCATTTTGAGAGCCCTTCTCTCCGAGGACAATCAGACATGGCAGGGAGTTGCTTCAAGCAGGAACTCATTTATTGGCAAGGCTGATCAATATTTAAGGGCAAAAGCCGCAAGCATTAGCATAGGCGGTAAGCCATCATCCAATCAGCTTAGAGGTCATGTATGCCATGCAGGCTCTTCTCATAGTATAACATAGTGTTCACGAGGTGATCACACATCCTTACTGGCTAGGCTCCAATCACTATTACTTCCTCTTTTTGTGGCGCACCAAGCTGGCCAGGTGGCTCTGCCTTCACCTCAGCTTTTTGGTGCCATCTTGTTACCACACCTCCACAACTCCTGAATGATGAATGGGTCAAAAGAGAAATTAAGAAAGAAATAAAAGTATTCCTGGAATTAAATGAAAAGGA
>NW_008341333.1:0-2538 GCF_000622305.1 Nannospalax galili | reverse complement strand
AACAGCAAATAAAACCCAAACGCAGCAGACAAGAAGAAATAACAAAAATCAGGGCAGAAATCAATGAAATTGAAACAAAGAAAACAATACAAAGAATCAACAATTCCAAGAGCTGGTTCTTTGAAAAGATAAACAAGATTGACAGACTGCTAGTCCAGTTAACCAAAAGAAAGAAAGCACCTCCAAATCAACAAAATCAGAGATGAAAGGGGAAAAATCACAACAGACACCAGAAAGATAAAGAATATTATAAGGGAATATTTTAAAGACCTATATGCTTCTAAATATGAAAACCTAAAAAAAAAGTGGATGGATATCTAAAGGCATGGAAACCACCAAAACTAAACCAAGAAGAGATTAATGGCTTAAACAGACCCACAACACAAAAAGAAATTGAAACAGTAATACAAAACCTCCAGACTAAAAAGAGCCCAGGACCAGATGGATTTACACCAGAATTCTATCAGACATTTAAAGAAGAGCTGCATCCAATATTGCTTAATTTATTAAAAAAGATAGAAATGGAGAGAAAACTTCCAACTTCCTTCTATGAAGGCAGCATCAATCTAATGCCAAATCCAGGTAAAGATACAACCCATAAAGAAAACCATAGACTCATATCCTTAATGAACATAGATACAAAAATTCTCAACAAGATATTTGCAAACTGCATACAGATGCACGTCAAAAAGATCATCCACCATGATCAAGTTGGCTTTATCCCAGAGATGCAGGGATGGTTCAATATATGTAAGTCAATAAGCGTTATAAATCATACAAATGGGCTCAAAGACAAGAACCACATGGTCATCTCAATAGATGCAGAGAAGGCCTTTGACAAAATTGAGCATGCATTTATGTTCAAAGTCCTAGAGGGAATTGGACTGGAGGGAACATACCTCAACATAATTAAAGCTGTATGTAACAAAACCACAGCCCACATCATTCTAAATGGAGAAAAACTGGAAGCATTCCCTATGGGGCGCGCTGGGCGCCAAGTGTGAGGTGCGCAGGTATCTCGGGGTCCCCGCGCACACTTGGAGAGTCACGGCGCGGGTCCCGCAGGCTTCTCCGCCATGCCGCATCCTGGAAGCGACGGCGGATCTGGCCACAGGCGGGTCTGCTCGCTGTCCGCCGCTTTGGTGCTGAAAGTCCCTGCTGCTGAGGCTTTGCTCAGCCGTGTCTCCACCCTGATTTCACCCGTGCACCTTCCTCAATATGCGAGTTCCACCGGCCGCTGGAACACGCGGGAATAGTGCGAGGCGGCTGAAGCTGGGATCCGTGAGTCAGTGACAGAGGAATGCTACCCCCCCGGAGAGGCTGGATCGCCAGTAGTAAGACACAAGATTCTGCTTAGTCCATGTTACAGCTTTTATTAAGTGTTCAGCTCCTAGCTCCTAGTGATCCAGCTCTCTATTATTGAGAGAAGACTGGGATATTTATACCATGGGGGTAGTGGTAAAAGCTTTAGCTGATAGATGCTTTGTGAGACATTCTATTTGCATATGGAAGTGGGTTTCTGCCATGCTGCCAGACCGCTGACTACCTGAAAAATCACAGGAAAGCATGGTATTCCTAAAGCCAGAGGCCATGTTTATGTTATGGCATTTGTGGCGGGCACTTCAAAAGGAGAGGCAGGAAAAATGCCAGGAAGGCACCCTGCTATTAAAGGAAGCTCAGCACATAACTCCGAGCTCGTGAGCTATCCGGATATGAAGAGACTTCTACTTCACATAACAGAGGCCCCCAACACCTCCTCCTCTTTGATTTAAATATGAAGAAGTGTCATCGCCAGCCCTAAGAGCCAACTCATTTCATCTCGGGAAAATCCAAAAAACAAGGGATTGCTAAGCCAAATAGATTACAAAGTTTTTGAGAGTGTTAACATTGGTTTCAACAACATTTGATTCATTTACAAAGAAATAGTATCTTTCCCAATATCATATAGTCCCCATGTTCAACAGTTATCAAGTCCAGTGTTCTTTTGTTGTGAAGCATAGTTCTGGTGAGAGAGTTCATTTTTGTTGGAGATATTCCAGGCTATCAATCACGAATGTCACTGCTTGGTTCAGCTTGTCTCAGACAAGGCAGGATCAGGTGCAGCTTGTAGTAGCTGTTGCCATAGCAACGCCTCCAGCATCCAGTGCAAGTTCGATCTCTGCCAGCAGGGGGAAGAAGATCTTTCCAGCATCCAGTGTAAGTTCGGTCTCTGCCAGCAGGGGGAAGAAGATCTTTCTCTGCTAGCAGCTCCTGGGATGCAATTATTATTATACAAAAGGTGGACAAAGAGAAATTAACACAGTGATGTATGCTGTACTGGGGAAGCTTGCTGCTGAAAATGTAACTGAATAGTTACTTAGTTGTTTGAATCCACTTAGATGAAAGTCAGTGAAGTCTTTTTCTGTTCCTGGGTAGAGAAGTGTGGTAGCTGGTACCGCTATCAGCAAAAATCTATTGCTGGATGTACAGGAGAAGGCAATTAGACACTGGGGTAGGTGGTGAAAGGGAAGAAAGTTAAACTTGTTTCAGGACATAGTT
>NW_008341332.1:0-1210 GCF_000622305.1 Nannospalax galili | reverse complement strand
CCCCACCCAGAAGGGAAATAATCTAGCTGACAGGACAGCTAAAGAAATAGCTCTGACCTCCACGATCCTGCCAATTCTTGTTGATCCCAGAGCAAGGGAACTGCCTAAAACTCCCCACTATATCCCTGAGGACTTAGCCTGGATACACACTCTCCCTATGACTCAATGCCTAGAGGGCTGGTGGAGGACAATGGAAGGGAAAGTTATCCTACCTCAGAATTTAGGCATAAGATTGCTCAAGAAAATACATCAAGCATCACACAAGGATACAAGACTTACTAAGAAGGGCCAAAGTTAAAATTCAGGAAGGAAATCAAGCCATTGAAAAAATTGTTAGGCATTGTCATGCCTGCCAATTAACCAATTCAGCTCCGTCCCATGCTAACCCAGGATCCCGGAGCAGAGGGACACGACTGGGTACATGTTAGGAGACTTATTTCACTGAGATCAAACAGGGAAAATTTGGATATAAATATTTACTAGTATTCATAGACACCTTCTCTGGATGGACTGAGGCCTACCCAACCAAGCATGAGACTGCTCACGTGGTATCCAAGAAGCTAATTGAAGAGATCCTGCCCAGGTATGGTTTCCCAACTACAATTGGATCAGATAATGGGCTAGTGTCTCTCAGGTAAGCCAGGGAATAGCCACTGCACTGGGGGCCAATTGGAAACTACATTGTGCTTATAGACCTCAGAGTTCAGGACAGGTAGAAAGAATGAATAGAACTCTAAAAGAGACCTTAACCAAATTAGCTTTAGAGACTGGCACAGACTGGGTGGCTCTCCTCCCCTTTGCCCTTTTTAGAGTAAGAAACACTCCGTACCAGATGGGTTTGACCCCCTTTGAAATCATGTATGGAAACCCCCCTCCTATGATACCTAGCCTCCAAGCTGACCTAGTATCGACCTTGGGAGACTAGGACCTACTGGACTCACTCCAGCAGTTGCAGCTAACCCACCAATGGGTCTGGCTGCAACTCAGAGCCATATATGAAGCTGCTGTCCCCCCATAACACCACAGGTTTAAGCCAGGTGTCTGGGTCTTCATCCGCAGACACCAATGGAAAAATCTCGAGCCAAGATGAAAGGGCCCCTTCGTGATCCTCTTGACGACTCCCACCACACTCAAAGTGGGCGGCATCGCGGCTTGGGTACACTACTCCCACACAAAACCTGCCAACCCATTTGCAGTCCCAGAGGATTAC
>NW_008341331.1:0-266 GCF_000622305.1 Nannospalax galili | reverse complement strand
ACTGTACCAAACACATTGTTAGAACTCCTGTTCTTTCTACAGAAATCAAGCGCTTCGACACACAAGCGATACATATTTTCTTAAAGCAAAGAGACTGACAGTGATGGCAATATTCTTTTGCATACAATTCGTAGGAAACAGATTGTAACAGAAAATGCTTCTACTCATTCGTTTTCACTGTTATAAACATATTTTTAGAACTGCTGTTCTTAGTGCAGAAAGCATGCACTTAGATACAAAAGCGACACATATATTTCTAAAGCAAA
>NW_008341330.1:79273-80152 GCF_000622305.1 Nannospalax galili | reverse complement strand
ACCCCCTGTTCCACTATGTTCCATGAGTCTTAGGTGTAGAGGTTCCATTGTCGATGTGTCACTTAGGGCTGGGCATCTCACCGATACTTGTTTTCTTTGTTTGACCAGTTGTGGAACTCTGTAATACTCTCCATCTGTTCCAAAAAAGCTTCTTTGATGAGCAGTAACTGGTATGCTTACCTATAAATATAAGGAACCATTTAGTATACAGTAAGAAATCACATTTGTCTAGGGACGTGATAGATGTAGGGTTTTCTCTAGAATCTGTGATCTCTCCAGCCATGTGATTTGGCTATATTTACAGTGCCACACATGAGTTCCCTCCCATTGAATGGGCTTTAAGTCCAATTGGATAGCTGCTGATATCCCCAAGATAAAAGTGCCACTACTGCACCAATAGAGATAGTTTGTTGTGCTGGCCATTGTTGTGGCTATTAGGCTTTGAAGATATTTTTTTGAGACAGTCTCACTATGTAGCCTTAGCTGGCCTGGAACTTGCTGTATAAACCAAACCGGCCTCCATCTTACAAAAATCTACCTGCCTCTGTCTCCTGAGTGCTGGGATTAAAGGTATGCGCCATCATGCCCAGCCTCTAATATAGTTTTAGCCCCCCTAAAGAAAGGCTGAAAGGACTGTTAACTTATTTAATCCTATCACCAAACCTGTACTAGTTAGTCTGTACTATAGCTGTACTAGTCTTGGTACCTGAAATATAGGTAACACTTTTTGTTATGTCCTCAAGGTGCTTATGGAGGAAAATATATTATATGAAAGAGTAGAACAGGCACAACTGCAGATGAACTTGAAACCTCTGGTCTTGTTTCCACAGTTATTGTCTGAAGGAACAGAGAGATCTGTCCATAAGCTGAAATTTGTTC
>NW_008341330.1:60185-78160 GCF_000622305.1 Nannospalax galili | reverse complement strand
CCTGAGGGTCACTGGCCAGCAAACACACACACACACACACACACACACACACACACACACACACGAGTAGGTATTTTAGTTTGCTTTTCTGTTGTTTTGATAAAAAACATTCTAACCAAAAACAACTTGGGGGAGGAAAGTGTTCATTTCAGCTCATGTTTCCAGGTCACAGTCCATCATTGAGGGAAGCCAGGACAGGTGCTCAAGCAGGGGCTAAAACAGGAACCATGGAGGAACATTGCTGACTGGCTGACTCCCTGGCTCATACTTAACTACCTTTCTTACACAGCCCAGGTCTTCCTGCCTAGGGATGGTGCGACCCACAGTGGGCTTGGCCCTCACACATCAATCATCAATCAAGACAATCTTTCACAGACATGACCACGGGTGAATCTGATCAAGGCAGGCTGCAGTTGAAGTTCCCTCTTCCCACATGACTCTAGGTTGTGTCAAGTTGAAAGTTAAAGCTAACTAAGTCGTTAATACACGTTCCTATTTTATAATTCCATCTGTGCTCCAGAACTAATTTATAAGACAGCAGGCATGTGAATTACACATTTCAGCTATATTCTTTTGTTTACCTTAAAATTTTCAGTACAGTCATAAAATACTTTAGCTGCTTCAGATTTTAATCACTGCAATGAATAAAACAAGCCATGTTTGTATGCTCGATTTTAGATTTTGACAGTGAATTTTCTTTGAAGATGTGAACGATAGACTCACATTTTAAAAATTAAAGTTCAGTGCTGGTGAGATAGCTCAGTGGATAAAGGCACTTGCTGCCAAACATGAAGACCCGAGTTAGAGCCTGAAACCCATGGAAGAAGAGAATCAACTCCCACAAGTTGTCCTCTGACCTTCATATGCATGCCATGGTGTACATATAAAATAAATGCAATAAAAATCTTAAAGTTCTTTTTTAAAAGCTTAAATTTATAGCCAGGCGTGGTGGTGCAAGCCTTAGTCCCAGCACTTGGGAGGCGGAGGCAGGTGGATCTCTGTGAGTTCAAGGCCAGCCTGGTCTACACAGTGTGTTCTAGGCCAGCTGGGGCTACAGGGGAGACCCTGTCTCAAAAAACAAAAAAGAAAAAAAAGCTTAAATTTACAATAAATTTTCTTTTTATTTTCAGCGGTTAGCATTAAGTGAGACCTTTGTTTTCTCACTTAGGAGGCATAAAGGAACTCTGTATATGCTACTCTGTGTATGTATGTTCATGCAGGCTTGTGTAAAGGCATCTCATTATCACCATAATTTTTGTCTGTGCTGTTTTTAAAAATAATTTATATTTTATTTTATGTGTATGAGTGTATTACCTGCGTGCGTGTAAGTGGACCTATATCATGCAATGCCCACAGAGGTCAGAAAAAGCATCGGATACCCTAGAAGTAGAGTAACAGACAGTTGTTAACTGCCATGTGAGTGCTGGGAATCAAACCTGGGTCCTCTGCAAGAGCAGTTAGTGCTCTTAACCATTGAGCCATCTCTCCAGCCCCGGTTTTGTTTTGTTTTGTTTTGTTTTAACATGTAAGGTTTTTTTTCCTCCTTGTTTAGAGTGCTGGAAAAAGCACAGTGACTTGTTAAAACAATTTAATCAACAATAATCACTTCATATTTATTGACTTATTGCAATGATTTGCTGAAGTATAGATAAAAGCTATGTCTTTAGTTTTGCACACACAGAACATACTTTCATGTGTTCATAAAAACAGACATCCTAAAATAATTTGTCTTTATAGCTTTTATCTATGGAAGGTTTATGTTTTCAATTAAGGATTTTGACTGCTTGGCAAGAATCTTTCTAAATGATTATTTTTGAGATCTTGAGACATCCAAGTACATCTTTAAAACTCAAATAGTTTGCAAGACATTTGCATAAATTACATGGCTTGTAGGTCATGCTGTTTCAATTATTTGTGTCTGAAAATCAAACAATTTATGGATGCATATTAAAGGTTGCTTATAATTATGGTATTTAAAATTTCCCATCACTTGCCATTATAAAATTTATAATAACTTCTGCTATTTCTCTTAATTTATCTTTAATATCTTTTTAGTTCAATTGAAATGTAAAGAGGCTGATGACTCGTTTTGCTAAATGACTTTGACCTGGACTTTTAAATTCCAGGTTTCACACATTTTCTTTTGTAAAAAAAACCCAAACTGCTGGGATTTCTTGGTGCATCCTGTTGTTTGAGTTGTCCTAAGTGCACATATAAGACAGCACCACCTTGTTTCAAATTATACATGTAAACTAATTTCCAATCATTATGAATCAGCAGTTATGCATAGGTTGAACATGTTAATCGATGTTTTAACCACCCTCTATACCTTAGCTCACATATACAAATGCACAGAACTTTCAGCTTTGTTTGACTGCTTTGTCTTGGTCCTTTTTGAGACAGGGCCTCCCTGTAGCGCCAGCTGGCCTGGAACTTGCTATGTAGAACAGACTGGACTCCAACTCATGGAATCTGCCTGCCTCTGTTTCCCGGTGCTGGGATTAAAGGCGTGTACCACCACACCCAGTGCCACCATACCCAGTGCCACTATACCCAGTGCCACCATACCCAGTGCCACCACACCCAGCTTGATTGCTTTTTTGTTATATTTTTATGTATATGAGTGTTTTTCCTATGTGTTTGATAGTGCCCATGGAGGTCAGAAGAGGGCATTGGATCCCCTGGAACTAGAGTTACCAACAGCTGTGGGTGCTGGGAACTGAACCCCAGTCCTCTGCAAAAGCAGCCAGGGCTGTTAACCTCTGATCCATGTCTCCAGCCCTTTGACTGCTTTTGTCTGACTTGTTTTGATGACTCAGCTCTTATTTACACAGGAATAATGGTTAATCTTTTCAATTTATTGGACCAAAGATGGCTAGGAGGTTAGTAAAATATACCTAAGGGTGTGTTTATGAGGATATTTCCAGAGATTGAAATGTGGGACAATAGCTGAGGGGAGAAGACCCACCCTGCAATCCAATACACTGGGTCACAGATGGAACCATGGGAAGGAGGAGGCCTGCTAGTGTAGTTTGCTCTCTTGCTCTGCTTCCTCGCTACTGTGAGCCAAGGAGTATCTGCCATCATCTGCCATGGACCCACAGCTGTGATTGTCGGCTTCAGCTCAGGTCCAAAGCAGTGGACCAGTCAACCTGGACTGAAATCAACGAAACTGTGAGCCCAAATCTTTCCTCTGTTGAACTGTATTGGGTACTTGTCGCAGCAATGAAAAGTCTGACTAACATGCCAGGATATTTTTCTCATTTCACAGAAAACAGCATATTCACACTGAGTTTGTTCTTCGCGTGAGGCTGTTTCAGTGTAAACAACAAACCTTCCAGATCCTGACTCATAGAGTCCCCTTGGAGAAGACTATACAGGGCTAACTGGCAAGTGAGCTTCTGGAAGAGGTCAGAAAGAGCTCCTTGTTTAATCCAGTTTTGACCTATTCCTTCAGATCTTTCCATAGTCATAAGTGACCATAGCTCAATTCATGTAAGGAGACCTGAGACAGAAGAGTGGTCTCACCTCTCCCTGTGTGAATTTTGTTAAAATCCCTGTCAGTGTTAATGGTAGGTTCTTTAAGTTCTTGTTGAAGGCATTCCTTTTAGCGTCCATTTTCCTAAAAGAAAAGACACTGGGGACAGGCCACCTTGACTTCCTAATTGGCAGCTGTTGTACTCTCCCTTGCTGCGCTGGCTACCTAGAACCAAAAGACTATTACAAAGCTGCCAGCACTGGCCGTTTGAACACTCCACAGAGGCCTTGTGGAAGCTACATAATAATTGCAGCTGCTTGCTCCAGCTGCTGAATGTACAGCCCCAGATAGGACTATTTCAAACAATTTGTACCAGTGTTTGCTACAAAAGCCTTGGTGAGCCCTAGATGACACTGCAACCACTTTCATGTAGGCCAAAGAAGATCACTTCCCCTGGGGACCTCCTAGAGGAACTACAGTGACTGGTGCTAAAGAGGCATGGCTGTGATTGGTACAAACACAAACCTCCATTTGCATGTTAAGTACACTGTGATTGGTCCAAACAGCCCTTCTTAAACTATATAAGCAGGCTATATAGGCTTACATAGGGAGTTGCCTTATAGATTCTGTTAGGGTCTGAGAGTCGGGAATAATTCCCACAGACACGATGGAAAAATGCATAAAAATTTTATTCAGAAATTTAAAGTACAAAGTAACCAAATTACCGGCTAGCTGGGCACGGACTCCACAAGCCAAAGATGGTGGCCGGCCTTGAACAATAACAGGCCGGGGCTTTTATTGGGGAATTCCACAGAAACCCGTGTGTGCCAAGTGTCCTTTAAAATGATTGGATGGCCCCCTGTCCTGAGTTTGGGGGAAATTCTTATTGGTGGGGGGCTGTCTTCAGGGCATTGGAATGTGCTGGCTGTAATCTTTAGAGCCAGAGGCTGCTGTTTATTCCTTATAAGGTCTTAACACATTTGAGCTTGCCTAACGTGCCTGGGCTTGCCTAACCCACAGCCCTTGCATACGTTCTAGTCAGCTCACAAAGTGGGGAAGCTAATCAAAACCTCAATGCAGTTTGAGGTCTGACTCTTCAGATTCCCTCCACTGCTCCCTGCCTTGGTGTTGCAACATTAGGCTCAATAAAAGGCTTGTCTCAACTCCCCCCCACCCCCCACCCCCATGTTGGTAGTTAGAAACACAATGAAAGATGGCATAGGGTGTGATCCAAAGCAGAACAGCTGCTAGGCTAAGCTACAAAAGTAGCCAGGCAGCCAATCATATGACAGCTGGACAGGAAGCCACTGAACAGTTCATAACTGTCCAAGATGGAAGGATGGCAGAAGTAGAGGTGGTAAGGGACGGGAGACAGCTGAGGCTAAAGAAGGATAGAAGGTGCTAGAGAAGAGAAACTGCAAGCCTTGGTCACTGGAAGAGTTCCAGAGGGCTGTCAAATCTTCAGGGACAAAGGTTTTAGCCACTCCAGGCCAATAGCTAACACTGACCGGTGTTAAAGGCTGAGGAATCCCAACTTTCTAGATCTGCGCAAGAGCTGAAACACTTGCAGAACTAAGGGGGCTAGTTATCCTGGGCCTACAAAAGAGCTATAATCCTTGAGGAGCTAAAGGAAGGTCCGGGTCCTGAAAGATTGCCTTAACACCAGAGTATGCCACCTGCTGCTATTCCTGCCTCCTTGCTGCCCCCACTAACTGTTGCCAAAAGCTGAGGCATGCAAGAGGCCCCAAACCAGCACTTGAAGAACTTTTCCTTGTCTACCCTCTATGGGAATGATTGTGGACTGTTCTCCAGTAGTGATTCGAAGGACCTGTGGGCTTTGTCAGCAACATTAACGTTCCTTCTGACTTTGCGTCTTTTAAACCAAAAAACTCAAAGTCAAGGGATTGCAAGCTGTTGAAATAAACCAGGCTTCACACTGGGTGTTAAAATCTGCTGGATAGTGTCTTTATTTGGTCAGCATTTTAAGAATTACTAGAGAAAGAACAGAAAAATTAGAACTGAGAAACATACATAATCGAAATCTCTCATTCCTAGAGGCAAGACAAATTTTCATAATCAAAGTCATAACTGGTTCAAAGTTGGCATTTTTATGCTTCTGTCTTCTAGGTGAATTTGAGATAATCTGATAGAAATACCACTACACTGTTACCAAGTAGTTCTATTTATTAAGGGCTATTGTGCTTCCTTTCACAGACCATGTTAAACACACATACCACAAGCTTAAGTAACACACATTTGGCTATAGTTTGCTTGGAACTTTAGAATTCCATAGAATGGAAAAAATACAGCAAAGCAAAAGATGTTTCAGATGTTTTCAAAAGCTTCCCCATAATAGGTTTATAACCCAATGTAGTAATTTGTCTATCTCATACTTTTTCTTCAGATCTGCAAATGTTTTAATTCATTATGAACTATCTGAGAAATACAAACATACATAAGGTAGTGCATTAGTTTTCTGTTGAGCTAAGACAATATCCGAGGCTAGATGTTTTATAAAGTAAGGAGATTAGGCTTTCTTTGACAGCACATATGCTAAGATTAGAACAATACATGGAGGATTAGCATGGTTTCTATACAAGAAAGGTTTATTTAGTTCACAGTTTGGCAGGCTGAAAGTCCAAGACCAAGCAGCCTGGTTGCTTCAGCCTCTGGTGGTGCTCCCTTGGCTGGGTCACTTCATGGCAGATGGCATCATAGCAAAAGCACATGTGAGAAAGAGAATCACACACAAGGCAGGCAGCCAGAAAACAAGGACAATCGGCCAGGCTTGCTCCTTTATAACAGCTTACTCCCATAAAAACTGGGGTCCCAAGTTAGTCTCTACTGAAGGCAATGCTTAGGAATGATCTAGTCATGTCTCACTAGGTACCAACAACAACCACCTTGCCATGTGAGTAAAAAGTTGTCCTAGCCTATAATTAGATAGTTCATCCTCTCCCTGGAGATCTGTCGTGCCCCTCTGCCATATTTCTAGTTTACAAATACAAGTATATACATACCTGTCTAGGGATGCTACTGCCCACAGTGGGCTAGGCCATACTACATCAATTAGCAATCAAGAAACTGTTCTACAGACATGTCATAATTATGTAATCAACAATTACAGACAATAATCAATCAGAACAGAATATAAACATCTATATATTTTAAATATATATATTTAAAATTATGTGCATGTGTGCGGGTATGTGTACATGAGTGCAGGTGTCCATGGAGGCCAGAAGATGCCTGGAGCTGGAGTTACAGGTCGTTGTGAGCCTTCTGGTATGAGTGCTGGGAACCAAACTTGGGTCCTCTGCAAGAGTAGTACTCTTAATGCTGGGCCGTATCTCCAGTCCCAAGCCTGTTTCTTGACTTTCTGTTCGATTCTGTTCTGAATATTTACTGTAATGTGCTGCTTAGTTTTTGTCAACTTGACACAAACTAGAGTCAAGTAGGAAGAGAGAAGCTCAACTGAAGAATCAGATCAGATCGGCCTGTGGACATGGCGGGGGTGTTCTTGATTGCTAATTGATATAGCAGAGTCCAGCCCACTGTGGGCAGTACCATCCCTGGGCAGCTGAGTAAGCCAGAGGAAGCAAGCCAGTAAGTGGTGTTCTGTGGGTGGGTTCTCCTTAAGTTCCTGCCTTTGGTCCTCACAATGATGGACAGATGGGGACATGTAAACTGAATAACCTCTTTCCTCCCCAAACTGCTTTTGGTCAGTTTTATCTCAGCAACATAAAGCAAGCTAGGACATGTAGCTTTCTAATAGAGTTTAGTATCTGACAGGGCCAATACTTATTTCCTGTGTTATTTCAAGGTCTTGTCCAATTTTGTCTTTTATACTTTCACATACATTTAGGAATCAACTAAAAACCCTGAGTAGCTTATTTGGTTTGTTTCCTCTACGAATGTGGTCTGACCCTGTGACCCATTTTCCATGATGGAATAGAGAAGTGATTTCAAGACCAAAATTTAAGAAAAGATCTACAGCTTCTTTCTTTGCTGCTTGGAAGATTCTCCCTTGGGACCAAGTCACCACTAACAAGAACTCAAACCAGCTACATGAAGAGAAGCAACTGGAGAGACAGCAAAAGCTCTTGTCTTTAGGCTGCCCTGGCCAACGCGGCAGATATTTGAGTGCAGACCCCTTGAGAGTGTCAGCCCTAGCTGCTCTCTCACCACAACTTCATGGGATCCCTCTGTAAATGCCATTTAATTCACAGGTTTGCAGGCTAAGAGCCCCCAATCAGGCATCTCCTGTACCTAATAAACATGTCTAGCTTTACTTTTTGTGCTTCTTAACTTTTCTTTATGGTTTTCGTACAGTTGACCCGCATTCTACATAATCTCTTCAAGCCAGCTTCCATTTCTCTAATTCTCTTTAGCTGCATATGTTCTGCTCCTCAGCCTAACACTGAGTTTTTTCCTTTCCTCTGTAATATTTTTCATTCGTTAAGGTTATATATCAATGTTTTGATTAGCCCACATATTTTATTGATCATTTTCTCTTTATCCATGTTTTGTTGTTGTTTATTTTTATTTCTGAGACAGGGTCACCATGTAGTTACAGCTGGCCTGGAACTCACTATGGAGACCAGGCTGTCTTTGATCTCACAGATCGACCTGCCCTTGCCTCTGGAGTGTGGGAATTAAAGATGTGCACTACCACATCCAGCCAAAGTGCTTATTTTTCAAATTTTTGGCTAATAAGTCCAATATCTGAAAATTTTGTCAGTCTAGTTATTGGTGTTGGTTTTGATTAACCCTTGTAAGTTTGACTTTTATTAAATTTAATTATTAATAGAAAAGTACTTTGAAGTATGAACTGAGGATTCTTGTGGTAGGCACAGTGTTGACTCAGGAAGGATGCTGATAACCTAAGCCTGGAATCTTTGGGTATTGTTCTAGCTTATTGCTGTGGCAAACACTCTGACTACTACCAACTTGGGGAGGAAAGGGTTTATTTGTCACATTTCACCAGGGAGCCCAAGGTAGGAACTCAGGGCAGGAACCTGGAGGCAGGAGCTGAAACACAGGCCAAGAGTTTCCGAAGAGTGCATTTCATGCAGGGACTGGACCCCTGTACTGCCAATTCAGTAGTGGTCTTTTTTTTTTTTTTTTTTTTAATTTTATGTGTATGAGTGTATTGCCTGCATGTTTGTGAGTGCGCCCGTGTCTGCCGCGGAGGTCAGAAGAGGGCTTCGGGTTCCCCTGGAACTGGAGTTAAGGGAGGTTCGTAGCTGCCATGTGGGTGCTGGGAATCAAACCCGGGTCCTCTACAAGGGCAGTCAGTGCTCTTAACCGCTGAGCCATCTCTCCAGCCCCCAGGGCTGTTCCAGTGAAGTGCTGAGTGCCTAGGAGAGAGTGTCGACTGTCCAGGTCCCCCTGTCCCTCGTTCCCGGTTCCCGGACCCATCTCTCCTCTCTCTACCAGTGCCGCGGTCACATACCTCTTGTCTGGCTCCCAGTCCTTTTCCTTCTTTAAAGCATCTGTTACTGAAAGCACAGTACATAAGTTCTGAGCCTCTTTGTCTTAACCCATGGCTCCGGCTGTCTGCTCTTTCTGCTCCTCTCACCCGAAGCCGGAGTGACTATCCCAAACCAAGCCAATACCTCTGGGGACCTACTCTGGACACTCTTTCCTGCCTTATAAAACTCCCCATTTTTACATTGCTAAGTAAACTAGAGATCTTTGGGTATCACTCACCTCTTCTGATAGCTATTATCCAGCTTCCCCAATTCATTCCTCGAGAGATTTGGCTTGTGTGTTGTCTACCTTCTTAAATCCTCGAATTCAGGGTCTCTGGATGTTTACAGTTCCATTCCAAATTCATTAATTTTATTCTGGTTTTAGAACAAAGATAGGGGGATAAATAATTTGCTTATATGTTTTCACTTTCCCTACTAGTCTGTAGGATCTCAGTAGCTGGGTGTGGTGGCACATGCCTTTGATCCCAGCAGCCAGGAAGCAGAGCAGGCAGGTAGATCTGTGTGAGTTCAAGGCCAGCTTGGTCTACATATCGAGATCCAGGCCAGCTGGGGCTAGAGGGAGACCCTGTCTCAAAAACACCGAAAAGGAAAAAAAAAAAAAGAAAAGAAAAAGAACCCTGTATGATTTACCTCTGTGCATTTAGTGAGCACCAACTTAATGAATAGGCTCTTAACCTATTTTGACATTCTGAATTTCGAAAGTCAGTTCTGAAGAATCTCTAAGACAATTTTTTTCTGATTGTCCTTGATATATGATACATATTTTTATTTTTATATTGTTTGCTCCATATTAAAATAATTTTATAAAAACTTTGTCTCCCTGGTATTTGATGCCTGGCACAAACTGCTCAATGAAGTTTAAACTAAACTTTTTATGTTCTAGCTCCTGAACACAAGCCAAAGAAACAAGTTTTAGAAGTGACAACTGTTTACATATAAAAGCGTACATATAACTTAAGCTGTAAGGTTTAAAACTTAATTACCAAATACAGAGCTTTCTGGTTAAAGAGAGAGAATATATACAAATATCTGACCAGTTAACTGTCTGTTTAAAGACCGTATGGAAAACTAAGGGACTGTTAAGATGTTAACCTTTTAATTGGGAAACTGAAAGTAAAGTAAATCAATCAGAAGGATTTCTGCAGCAAGCAATGCTGAGTCAGTTCAGGATTGTGTTAGGACCATGAAATCTATTTGAGTTTATCAACAGTAGGGGGCGCTCACATCATAACAGTGCCTGATCCTAGACCATGGAAAGAGTGACCTGAGGAAGCCACAGTGGGAAATTTCCAGAATTTCCTGGAAGAAAACTGGGTATAATTGGAGTGCTTCTATCCAAAGTGGTGAGTATGACAGAAAAACAGTAGTTTCGGTAACAAAGTAAAGTTGAAACCTGAATAGGCTAGGGTCCATTTCAGAGGAGTGCTCAAGAGGGAGTTCCCCCATGGCTTTAAACACGGAGAGAAAGAGAGAGAATATGCTGGGGATGTGGTTCAGTTGATAGAGTGCTTGCCTAGCACCCATAAAGCCCTGTGTTCAATGCCCAGCTCTGCACACACAAGCTGGGCAGGGTGGTGTGTGCCTGTAATCTTAGCATTCAGAAAGTAGAAGCAGGAGGATTGAAAATTTGAATTAAAAAAAAATTTTCTTTATAGAGGCTGCTGGAGAGATGGCTCAGTGGTTAAGAGCACTGACTGCTCTTGCTGAGGACCTGGGTTCTAGTCCCAGCAACCACATGACGGTTACAAACCGTCCTTAACTCCAGTTCCAGGGGAATCGGAAGCCTTCTTCTGATCTCCCCAGGCATAGCACAACACAGGTGCACTCACATGCATGCAGGCAGTACACTCGAACACACAAAATAAAAATGATGAATAAAATACTTAAACATGTTTTTCTTTATTAGTATTTTATGTATACGAGTGTGTTGCCTGCATGCATGTGAGTGAACCCGTGTTGTACAATGCCTGCAGAAGTCAGAAGAGGGCGTCAGATCCCCTGCACTTGGGGTTACAGCCAGCTGTTAGCTGCCTTGTAGGTGCTGGGATCTGAACCTGGATCCTCTGCAAGAGCAACCAGTGTTGCTGAGCGTCTCTCCAATCCATAGAAATGTAAGGTCATCCTTGGCTACATAACCAATTCCAGGTCAGCCTGAGCTACATGAGACGTGATTGAGAGATAGATGGACAGACAGACAGATAGATAGAAGACAAAAAGACAAAAGCCACATAGAGGGAGAAGATTTTTTTTTTTTTTTTGAAACAGGGTCTCCTTGTAGCCCCAGGTAGGCTGGAACTCACTATGTAGACCAGGCTGGCCTGCCACCTACCTGTGCCCCCCATGTGCTTGAATTAAAGATGTGCACCACCACACCTGGTGACAAGAAGCCACTTTAAAAAGACACTTGTTGAGTTGGTGGCTTGGCACCTCTAAGAAGTCAAAGTTCCTTCCTGAACTGCATACCCTGGGAACCTAAAAGAAATGTCACAGGACATTACCACAAAACCTGGCCTACAGAAAACTTGTAGATAATTGAAGGGAAAGTTTGAGTCTGACTGCTCAGTATTCAATGAGGTAGAAATCTGGTCTGAGCTGTAGACCGAAGTGGACCTCATAGACACAAGTTCTGCACGTGTGTCCTGGCCCTAGAGTGGATTCTCCAGAGTGACTGCCATGTAGGTCAAAAGACTTCCCAGGCCAGGCATGGTGGCACACACCTTTATCCCAGCACTTAGGAGACAGAGGTAGGCGGACCTCTGTGAGTTCTAGGCAGCTACATAGTGAGACTCTGTCTTAAAAACACAAATAAAAACAAACAATAAAAGATCTCCCAGGTCGGCTGCTACCATCACCCAGGTAAGAGACCACACTCGACTCTGAACTCCCACAAATCTCTTCCCTTCACTTTTATGCATTCTTGACTTCATGTATAACATCGATTCAGTGGACCAGCTTTGTCCTGCTCTGTTCTCCTTTGCCCTTTTTCATTTTCATTCTGATAGGCTTCCCACAGATCACAGGCTGGCCTGGAGCTCTAAGTTGTCTGACTGAATTTATTGACCTCTTTCTCCTTTCATTCATTTATCTAGCCTTAGTTCCCTCTACCTGTCTTTGCTGTTCCTGATTCTATTTACTTCTTCCTTCCCTGTGCTTCCTCTGACATACTAATACCAATTGCTAGTCTTACTCTGCTTTTTTCCCTTTAGAGTCATACCCTCGGTAACTGTTATCTTAGTACACACAGCACTGTGTACCTTCACTCCCCACAGTGTACCGGAATTGAACCGGCAATTGTTTTCAGTTAACTATTACTGTGTTTTCATATGGGCCTATGCACTGGTGTGGTTGTTTCTTCAGATACTTCTGTACTCTCAGAGTAGTACAAGGGCTCTACCCTGGTGCCCAGAGAATGTTTGCTGGGAATCCAACTATTGAGGTATACCTGCGATTTAGTGGAGAGACTGACACCGTGGCCCTACTACAGCCCAATCCCTCTTGAACACTGAAAATGCATCTACTGAAAGAATATGGGGGGACTGGAGAGATGGCTCAGTAGTTAAGGGCACTGACTGCTCTTGCAGAGGGCTTGGGTTCAATTCCCAGCACCTACATGGCAGCTAACAACCGTCCATAACTCCAGTTTCAGGGGAATCTGAGACCCTCTTCTGACCTCCTCAGGCATTGCATGGCACGGGTACACTTATATACATGCAGGCAATACACTCATACACATAAAATGATAAATAAAATAATTTAAAAAACATGGGTGATTAAACAAAATCTAACCAACAATCTAAGCCCAGAAGCACAAGACCTAATGCAGAAAAAAGAAGAACCAAGGCAATGTGGTTCCTCCAAATTTAGTAATTCCACAGTAATGGCCTCCACTGAGAATGAATTAGACAAAACCCAAAGGATGATTATGTTCAACAAAATCAGAGGACATGAATAAACTCCTGAATGAATTGAAAGAGAACATAGACAAATGAAATTAAAAAGTCCACATAGGATAGGAAAGTGGAATCCAGTAAAGAGATAGAAATACTGAGAAAATCTTGAAATGTTGGGAAATGAAAAGTTCAATAAATGAAATAGAAAAACTCAGTGGAGAGCATCACCAATAGAATGGATTAAGTGGAAGACGGAATATCAGGACTTTAAGAACAAAGACAAGTTAATAAAAATTGTGAACAGAGCATGTGAGATCTATGAGACACTATTGAAAGAGCAAATCTATGTATCGTGGGCAAATCTATGTATCGTGGGCATAAAATAATTTCAAACTAAAGGCATAGAAAACTTATTCAATAAAATTATAGCAGAAAATGTCCTAAATCTAGGGAAAGAGGTGTTCATCCAGATACAGGAGGCATTTAGAACAGCACTCCAACAAGACCAGAAAAGAGCCTCTCCACCTGGTTTAAAACACTAAATATATAAAACAAAGGAAGTATATCGAAAGCTACCAGGGATAGGGACAAAGTCTCATTTTAAGGCAAACCCATCAGAGTAACAGCAAATTTTTCAACAGAAATTCTAAAAGCCATGAAACCATGGAACAAGAATAACTGTCAACCCAGTTTACAATATCCAATTCTTCATAATTGAAGAAGAAAGGAAGATTTACCATAATAAACACAAACTAAAGGAAGTCCTGTGACCACTAGCCAGCATCATAGATATTATTCAAAGGAATCCTACACACTGAAGAGAAAGAGACTTCCCCTTCCTGAGACTCAGGAAGAACAAACTCCACCAGAACAGTAAATAAATAAACAAAGATAAGGAAAGTACTGAACATTACAAAATAACAGGAATGAATATATTCCTTTTAATAAGAACTTTGAGTATTTTTTGCTTGCTTGTTTGTAGTGCTGGGAATTGAACCTTGGGCTTCACACATGCCAGACAAGTGCTCTAACACTGAGCCACATTCCCAGCCTATAACTGAACATTACTGGTCTCGATTTCCTATCCAAAAGCATAGAACAAAAGATTGGATTTGTAAACAGGATCGATCTTTTGGTGGCCTATAAGACATACAATGCACTGACAAAAACACACATAGCTTTAGGGTGAAAAGATGGATAAAGGCATTAAACTAATGTTAGTAGGAAAATAAGGCACAGCAATTGCACTATCTGACAAAATAGACTCATACCAAAATAAGAAGTGATAAAGATGGGCACTACATACTGACTGAGGGAGGAATCCATTAAGAGTGCATTACACTCATACACACAAAATAAATTAATAAAATATTGTTTTTAAAAGAGTACATTACAGTCCTAATCATAAAGGCACAGAACATGGGTATACCCAAGTTCTTCAAACAAATATAGCTATAAATAGACATCAACACGATAGTCTTCAACACCTACTGTCACCAATAGACAGGTCATCCAAACAAAGAATCAACAAAGAAACAGCTGAGTTAAATGACACCACATGTTAAATGGACTTACTACACATGTACAAAGGATTTTACCCAAATGCTAAGGAATACACATTCTTCTCTACAGCCCATGGAACCTGTAAAATAGACCACATAGGACACAAAACAAGTCTTAACAAATACAAGACAATGGAAATAATTTTATGTGTTCTATCTCATCAGAATGGAATGAAACTAAAACCAGCAAGATAAACTATAGAACACACAGACTCAACAGAGATTGACAGCACACTATGAAGCGGATCGCTGAAGAAGTCATCGTTTATTTTTAAATCCTAGAATCAAATGGATAAGAAACTACAACACCAGAACGTGTGGGATACCAAGAAAGAAATTCTAAAAGGGGACATTTATAGCTATTAATGCCTACATTAAAAAATCAGAGAAATATTAAATAAATAATGCAAAAAGTAACTAAGTGGAAACAAAAACGATACTAGCCAGGCATGGTGACACACACCTTTGATCCCAGCTCTCTGGAGGCACCAGCAGATCTTTGTGAGATTAAGGCCAGTCTGATCTATGTAGTAAGTTCCAGGGCAGCTGGGACTATAAGGAGACCCGGTAACAACGATAAAAAGGCAGTAGACATTACAAGAGACACCATAAATTCAAAGAATTGGAGGCTGGCGGTATGGCTCGGCAGTTAAGAGCACTAACTGCTCTTGCAGAGGACCCACATTCAGTTCCCAGCACCCACATGGTGGCTAACAACTGTCCTTAACTCCAGTTCTAAGGGATCCAATGCCCTCTTCTGGCTTCCACCGGCATTGCATGCATGTGGTGCACTTGCATACATGCAAAACACTCAGATACATAAAATAAACATCTGAAAAATCCAAAGGATTGTTAAGAATACTTTGAGAAAACAAATATTCAAAAGATTGAAATATCTACAACAAATAGGTGTTTCCAGATATATATGACCAACTAAAATTAAAGTAAGAGGGTATAAACAGCTTAAATTAATCAAGCAGTGCGTTTGATGCGATTATAAGTTTTCTAAGAAAACACAGGCCCGGAAGATTCACAGCTGAATTTTATTGCCAGGCTGGGAGTGGTGCCATGCGCCTTTGATCCCAGTGCTTGGGAGGCAGATGCAGGTGGATCTATGTGAATTCAAAGCCAGTCTGATCTACAAAGCAAATTCCAGGTCAGCCAGAACTACATAGTGAGACACTGTCTCAAAAAACAAAAAACAAAATCCCCTAATACTCCTCAAATTGTTCCATTAAAAAAAAGAGAAAGAACACTGCCAAATTCATTGTACAAAGCCAGTATTACACTGATACCAAAACCCAGAAGAGGAAACAACAAAGAAGAAAATTATAGGCCAGTCTCCCTGATGAACATGGATGAAAAAATTCTCAATAAAATCCTTGAAACCAAATTCAACTATGCATCAAAAAGATATTCAAGGGCTAGAGAGATGGCTCAGCTGTTAAGAGCACCGGCTGCTCTTGCAGAGGACCCAGTTTCAATTTCCAACACCCACGTGATGGCTAACAACCATCCCTACCTCTAGTTCCAGGGGATCTAACGCCTTCTTCTTACCTCTGCAGGCACTGCACTATACAGGTGCACTTACATACATGCAGGCAATACACTCAAAAAAATAAATAAAATATTTCTTAAAAATTAAGAAAAAGATTATTCAAATCTCAGCACTCAGGAGGTGGAGACAGGAGGAGCACAGGTTCAAGTGCATCCTTTGCTATATAGAAAGTTCAAGTCCATCTGGGCTACATGAGACCCTGTTTCAAGAAATACATTTACTATAACCAAGTGGGCTTTATTCTAGAGCTGTAAGGTTGGTGCTTTTCAACATATGCAAACCAAAAATTGTAAAATAGCACATCAATAGACTTACAGATTTGTCCCAGTTTCCTTTATGTTGGTGTAATTAAGAACATTCAGACCAAAAGCAATTTGAGGAGGAAAGGGTTTGTTTGTAGATGTCTGTGTCATAATCCGTTACTGAAGGGAGTCAAGGCAGGAACTTAAGCAGAAAGTCAGAGCAGAACCCATGAAGAAATGCTGCTTTGCTAGCTCATTTTCTGGCTTGCCCTGGATCATGATTAGCTAGCTTATAAATAAACAAATAAACAAGTAAACAAATAAATAAATATTATTTTTATGTGTGCAAATGTATTGTCTGTGTGTAAGTGCACCCATGTCATGCAATGCCTTCAGATGTCAGAAGAGAATGTCAGATTCCCCTGAAACTGGAGGTACTGACAGTTGTCAGCCCTCATATGGGTGATGAGAATTGAACCTGGGTTCCCTGCAAGAGCAGTCAGTGCTCTTAAACCCTGAGCCATCTCTCCAGCCCCTTAGCTAGCTTTTTTTAATGCAGTCCCAGGACCACCTGCTTGATGAATGGTGCCACGCACAGTTGGCTGGCCCCTCCTACATCAATTCATAATCAAGACAAGCCCTCACACACATGCCCAGAGACCAACCTGATCTAGGAAATTCCTCAGTTGAGGCTTCTTCCCCTTAGATGATTCTAGGCTGTGTCAAATTGACAGCTGAAGCTAACTAGGACAGGATCCAAATCCCATGATCATCTCAATAGGTGCAGAAACCACATTTGATAAAGTCCAACATCTCTTCATGCTAAAGTCCCCGAAGAAACTACAAATAGAAGAAATATCAGTCAACACTGAAAAGGCTTGTAGATCAATGGAATAAAAGAGAGGTCTCAGAAATAAACCCAGCTATAGCCACCTGATTTTTGATAAAGATACTCAAAGCAGGCATCGGGGCGGGGGAGGTGGGACCTCTTTAATAAATGGTGCTGGTAAAACTGCTATCCACGTGTAGAAGAATGAAGATGGATTCCTCTCTCTCACTCTGTACAAAATAAATTTAAAATGGGTCAGAGACCTTAATGAAAAATCTGAAACTCTGAAACTGTTAGGGAAACACTTCAAGCTATATGTTCAGGCAAATACTTTCTGAAAAGGATTCCAATAGTTCAGAAAACAACCCCAACTGACAAATGAGATTGCACAAAATTAAGAAGCTTCTGCACAGCAAAAGAAACAATCAAGTGGAGAACTTGCCTACAGAAAGGGAGAAATTTTGCTACCTGTATATCTGATAGAGGAGTAGTCTAGAATAAATAAAGAACTCAAAAGAGGTAGGAAACCCTGCCGTGGTAGGGAAGGAACTTGAGAGTACAGAACCAGTAATCACATTAGTGCTGCTCTCAGCCATGGGCAGAGGAGCTTCTGTTTGCAGTGGGCAATGGTTAATGCGGAGACTCATAATGCAACTGAGTGCTGAGAATCGGTGACTATTGAGTGCTTAGCCCTAAACTGGACATCTGTCTCAGCCTCTTCAGGCTCAAGAAACATCGAGGAAGAGGGAGCAGCAAGAATATAACCACAGGAAGATAGAAAAGGATGCTGTGAAAGGCTGTCTTCTGGACATGGCATGGCTGCTGCACCATGAACTCTCAGCCGCAGTGGTTACCTGGGCAAAACTAGGTCCAGCCATATTCCATCATGGATGGGGGAGGGGCTCATAAGGCCCCACCCCT
>NW_008341330.1:53536-59713 GCF_000622305.1 Nannospalax galili | reverse complement strand
GCCTAGCCCATACCAACCTCCTATTCTTATCACACCATCCTCTGAAGGGGTTACCCAAATTGCCAATAGGGAATAGGGACACAGACCACTTTGGCTTCTTCCATGCTGAACAGGGACACAGGGTGAGGCAATTGCAGTACCCCTTAAGTGGGTCAATCTAAAAGACACCCAAATTGTGTATCTCTTATCTCTAGGGGGAAAAAAAAAGTCCTTGATTTGTGAATAGGAGATGAGAAGGAGAAGTAAAGGCAAGAGTAATTAGGATTTCAACTTCTAGACAGGGAATTAGAAAAAAGTCAGAACAGGGCAATTTTCAAATGTTCATGTGAGAGTCCATTGGAATTTCTTGATAGGGGCTTCCAAAAGCATCCCTCTATTGGGTTCCTCCTCATTTTTCTTTTGTCTGCCAAGGCTGGACTGCAGAGTGATGGATTCTGGATTTGCTTTCAGGTATTTTGATAGCTATTGGAGTGGTTAGAATCAGTGTCAGTTCCCTCTCAAAGGCTTCCAGATAACTGAGAGGTTGCTGAGGTATATGTATCACCTGAGGGTATGCACACTGGATAGCCTTTCCCTAGCATGGGTCATGCCTTCTCTTCCTAGCCTTATGAAGACTGTATACTTTAGCCCTCCCCAAATCTAGGAGGCCATGTTTGCTTAGGGTCAAATCTCATACAGTTGGCTGGGAAGAGTGTCTGGGTACTCCAGTAAGGGTCCAGTGATACTGCTTGGTCTTCTTTTAATGAATGAGTGCCTGTCCTTGAAGGTGAGATGGGTTTCTTGCAGACAGCAGAGATGGATTTTTGTTTCTTAGCCTGTGTCTTTTGACTGGGGATATTTAAGGTTATTATTGAAAGATGTGTATTGGTTGCTGTCATTTTGATTGCTGTTTGTTTTCTCTGTGTAATTTTGTGTTTCTTCAATTACACCTTTATTTACTTTCTTTTGTTGCACCAGGGTTTAGTTGTTTCTCCCTCTACTCTCTGTATTGCTTCAAGTATTCTTTGGAGGGCTGATTTTGGGGACATGTATTCTTTCAGGAAATTTGTGTCACAGAAGATTTTTCTTTCCCCCTCAAGTATAACAGACATTTTTGGTGGGTAAAGTATTCTGGGCTGGCATCTATTGTCATGTAGAACCAGAAATACCTTGGTCCAGGCTCATCTGGCTTTCATAGTTTGCATTCGTAACTCAGCTGTAATTCTGATGGGCTTTCCTTTGTATGTGACTTGTTGTTTTTCTTTTGCTGCTTTCAGTATTCTCTCTTTGTTCTGTACATTTAGTGCTTTTTCTATGATATGTCGTGGGGAGTTTCTTTTCTGATCCTGTCTATTTCGTGTTCTATGTACTTCCTGTTATTTGAATGGGGATGTCTTTCCTTAATTTCGGGAAATTCTCTTCTACAATCCTGTTTAACATCTGGTCAACACCATTAACCTGAAATTCTTCTCCTTCCTCTATTCCTATGATCCATAGATTTGGTCTTTTCATGATGTCCCACATCTCTTGCATATTCCTTTCCTGTGTTTTTAAACATTTTCCATAATCTTTCCTTGAATCTTCCTCTATTCCTATGATCCATAGATTTGGTCTTTTCATGATGTCCCACACCTCTTGCATATTCCTTTCCTGTGTTTTTAAAAATTTTCCATAATCTTTGCTTGAGTGGTCCAATTCTTCAAATTTATCCTCCAATGTTGATATTCTGTTTTCCATTTCATTCGTTCTAGTCCTGGGACTTTCCCCTGTTGTTTCAGATTGGCTTATTGAGTTTTGCACTTTCTTCTTCTTTTCTGCCTGAGTTTTCTTCAATGTTTCTATCTCTTTTGTGAATTCATTTAGATGTTCATCCCTATCTTCTTTTAGCTCTTTGATTTGTTTGTTCATGTGTTCTTTAAATTCATTGAATTCCTTGAACATGTTTATGATGTTCTTTTAAATTCAGTGTCCTGGGTTATCTCTAGGGGGTTCTCCTTGTAGAACTCTTCCACAGAATTGGTGGAGTTTGATGGGGACAGAGTGTTTCAGCGTTCCTTTTCATTATTCTTTCATTGTGGTTTTGGCATGTGAATTTCTTTTGTTGTTTATGATTCTGATATGAAAATGAAGTTGAAGTATGCCTCTGTTTGTATTATCCAGGTGTCTAGATCCTTTCTTTATTGGTTAGGTAAAGCTGGTTGATACAGGGTTCAGGTTCTCTCAGGTTTAATTTGGAGGGAACTCATGGCTTCAGATCAGCTATTCAGGAATACCCACAGAAGCCCAATCAAGTTCCAGTCAAGTGCTGTCTGTCTGGTGGTCTGCTGAGATCTGAGCTGCTACACAGATGGAGGTCGGAACCCACTCTAGTTAAATTTGATGGACCACCAAAAGGGACAAAAAAGGAAGGAGGACAAAGAGGAAGAGGAGAAGAAAGAAAAGGAAAAGAAGGAAGGAAGGAAAGAGAAGGAAAGGGAAAGGAAAGGACAGTAACAGAAGGGGTTTCTTGGGAAGAAGGGGCTCAGTAGGGAGAGGATAAGAGAAAATAATGGGTGGGAGAAATATGGTCAAGGCTATATATGAAGTTGTGAAATAATACATTTTTAAAGAAGAGGACCCAGGTTCAGTTTCCAGCACCTACATCGTGGCTAACAACCATCCATAATTCTAGTTCCAGGGGATCTGACTCCTTCTTCTTACCTTCATGGGTACTGCACGACATGGGTGCACTTACATACTGGCAACACACTACACTACACACACACACACACATACACACACACACACACACGAACTCAAAGAGTTAAACACCATAAAGCAAATAACCCAAGCAATGAATGGATTAATGAAATGGACAGACAGTTCTCAAAAGATGAAAGTACCAATGACCAATAAACATATAAAAAATGTTCAGGGTCCTTAGTCATCAGGGAAATTCAAGTTAAGAATTTAACAAACAGCAAATAGTAGTGAGGATATGGGGAAATGGAAACTCTAATTCAGTACTGGTGGGGATGCAAATCGGTTCAGGCACTATGGAAATCGGTTTGGAAGTTCCTCAGAATCCAAAAATAGAACCGTTATACATCCCAGCAATACCACCTCTGGTGTATTCTTAAAGACTCTAAGTCAATATGCCACAGAGATACCTGCACATCCATTCACAGCAGCACTATTACCAGTAGCCAAGTCATGGAATCAGCCTAGGTGCCTGTCAAGAGATGAATATAAAGAAAATGTGGTACATATACATGATCAAGTTTTATTCAGTCAGAAAGAATGAAATTATACTGTTTGCTGGAAAAAATGAATGTAGCTGCAGATCATCAAATGAAAAAAGCCAGACACAGAAAGACAAATATTGCATGTTTTCTCCTCTATATATGACAGGACAGCAGAATGAAACCTGGAGAAGGAAAGAGACTAGTGGGAGGGAGAAGGAAGAGGAGAGAGAAGGGGAAAGGCGGGGCACTAAGGAGAGGGATGGGATGGGGCACATACAGTGGAAGTACGTGATACACGTGAAAGAAGTTCTCTTCATGAAATCCAACACTATATACAATAAATAATAAAAAATTTTGAGTATGAAGAATTCATTAACCTAGTACCTTTTCATCAAACTGTAGAACTGAATGTTTGATTCATGGTTTGATAATGGTTATTAGTCCTAGACCTGTCAGCCAAGTAAGTTATCAAAAAAAGTTTAACACGGTAGCAGTTCTTTAGGTTTTGTTTGTTTTCAGGGTTTTTTTTGAAACAGGGTCTCTCCCTGTAAGCCCTGGCTGGCCTCATCTCATAGAGATCTGCCTGCCTCTGCCTCTTGAATGCTGGGATTAAGGTGTGTGCCACCATGCCTGGCCAACAATTCATTTTCTTTTTTTATCCCATGCAGTTGTTACCTAATACCATGTTCATATCTGGGATATTCATTTAATGAAATAAACTTTGATTTATAAAAAAATCTTTTTTATTATTATTTCTTTATTTTATGAGTATGAGCGTATTGCCTGTATGTAAGTGCACCTGTGTCATGCGGTGCTCACAGAGGTCAGAAGAGGGATCCCCTGGAACTGGAGTTATGTACAGTTGTAAGCTGCCATGTGGGTGTTGGGAACTGAACCCAGGTCTGCTGCAAGAACAGCCAGTGCTCTTAACTCCAGAGTCATCTCCCCAGTCCTGAAAGCAAACTTCCAAGATAAAAGGTACCAAAGGGTGGTCCCCACGTTCATTAGTATGATGAGGCTAGACTGTAGTTGTTAGAAGGTTAAAGGCTAGGAATTGCATTGAAAATATGTTTTTGTCAAGGTGCTGTTGGTAGTACTCTGGTAAATTTATTTGCTGAATTAATACTTAGAAAAGGACAAGGAGAGAGGGGCATTTAACAGGCATGGAGACCACTGATAGAGTGCAAGAAAGGAAGGGTGGGCTTTGGAATCTGGCAAATTAAAGTTCTATAAACCAGAAGGTTTTCAAAAGAAGGTCTCTATCAGATAGTGACTACCGAATCAGGATTTTCCTCACTTTAGGTCATTTTCTTATATTTTTCCTTCTTAAAATTAATTTTGTATGTAATGGGTTTATGACATTCAGTTCTAATAGATTTATGGGGCTTTTGGGCATCAAGGGAAGAATGTGTGGGTTATTTTTCTCATTGCTGCAACCAAACACCTCCCAGGAAGCAACTTAAGGAAGGAAGAGTACTTGTCTTAGTGTGCCTGGCTTATTTCCACTTAACAGAATAATATCCAGTTTCATCCAGAATAATCTCCAGTTTCATCCGTGTTGTTGCAAATGACAGGATTTTATCCCTTTCTGTAATTCAATAGGACGTCCCTGTGTGCATGCACTGCATTTTGTCTACTCATCAGTCAAGGGACACTTCAGCTGATTCTACATCATGGCTATTGTGACTAGAGCTGTACTAAACGTGAGTGCAGATGTCTTTTCAACACACCACTTCATTTTTCACTGACTATATCATCAGTAATGGGATTGCAGCTCAATTAACAACAACAAAAAATTGTTGTCTTTTTGAGGCAGGGTTCCCCTATAGCCCCATCTAACCTGGAACTCACTATGTAGACTAGGCTGGCCTTGAACTCAGAGATCCGCCTGCCTCAGCTTCCCAAGTGCTGGGATTAAAGGTGTGCACCACCACGCCCGGCTTTAATTTATAAGTTTTTAAAGAGCATTCATACTATTTTCCATAATGTTTATATTAATTTATGCTCCTATAATAGTATACCAGAACCCTCTTTTTTCCACATCCTTGACAATGATCGTTATCTTTTGTTTTGTTTTGTTTTGCATTTTAATTGTATGAGTATGTTTTCCCTGCATGTAAATTCACCTGCGCATGCAATGCTCATGAGGGACAGAAGAGGGCATCAGATCCCCTGGAACTTAGTTACAGATGGCTGTTAGCTGCCATGTGGGGAAACAAACCAGGGTCCTCAGTAAGAGCAGTCAGTGTTCTTAACTGCTGAGCCACCTCTCCAGCCCCCTTTGTCTTTTGACAATAGCCATTCTTCCTAGAGTGATATCTCATTGTAGGTTTGATTTGCATTTCTCTGATAATTAGTGATGTAGAGCAGAGATGTATGCCTGTGTGTCATTTGCGTGCCTTCAGAGAAACACCTATTTAGGTTTATTACACTTCCTTCCACACACCTTTGTCCACACACACCTTTATTTTCCATGTGGACCAAAATCAGAACCCCATATGTATTAGGTGAGTGTTCTACCATTGAGTTATACCCAGGTACCTAAGCCTAATTGCCCATTAAGAATTTTTTTCTCTCTGGCCTATTCCAATGTCCTGAAGTATTTCCTTTGCTTTCCTCTAGTGGTTTCATAGGGTCAGGGCTCACACTTGTATTTATTTTGAGTTGATTTTTGTAACTGGTAAGAGATAAGGGTCTAGTTTCATTCATCTGTATATGGATATCTAGTTTTCCAAGCATCATTTATTGAAGAGACTAACCTTTCTCTACTGTATATTCTTAGTACTTTTGCTGAAAATCAGTCATCAGTAATGGCCTCTCTTCAGTGTATTCTGTCATTGGCTCAAACACATAGGCTCATTTAGTAACAGACCAAGCCAACGTTGGTTCCCTCTCTATCTCTGCTGTTTCGCACTCTAATTCTCACTCTCTGAGCTTTGCCACTCTGGACTCCTTAGTGAGAGAGAGAGAGAGA
>NW_008341330.1:51219-53502 GCF_000622305.1 Nannospalax galili | reverse complement strand
GTTTAATAGAGACTCACAGTTAAGAAGTTAAGAGTTTTCCTTAACTGTGTCTCAGAAGAGGCTTGAACAATGTTGAAATTCTTAGGAATATGAGACTCCATGCTGCCAAGGAAGTAGAAAGGTGGAACCCTTATCGCTGGTGGGAACTTGTACAGCCGCTATGGAAATCAATATGGCAGTTTCTCAAAACACTAAAAGTAGAACTACCCTGTGACCTGTCATAGCAGTCTTAGGTACCCAAAGGACTCTAAGTCAACATACCACAGAGACACTTCAACGTTCATGTTTATTCCTGCACAATTCACAATAACCAATAAATGAAACCAAACTAGATGTTCATTAACAGATGAATGGATTATGGATATATATATATATATATATATATATATATATATATATATATATATATAGCAGGACCTGGAGAGATGTCTCAGCCATTAAGAGCACTGGCTGGTCTTGCAGAGGATCCAGGTTTGGATCCCAGCACCCACACGGCGGCCAACAATCAACTGTAACTCCAGTTCCAGGGTATCTGGCACTCTCTTCTGGCCTCTGCAGGCTCTAGGCAGGCACGTAGTACACATACACACAAGCAGGCAAAACACTCATACACATAAAATAAAAATAAGTAAATCTTTTTTTAAAAATGGTACATACAGGGGCTAAAGAGATGGCTCAGTAGTTAAGAGCACTTGCTGCTCTTCCATGGGTTCAGTTCCTAGAACACAGCAGCTAATAACCATCCCTAACTCTAGTTCCAGGGGAAGCAGCACCCTCTTCTGGTCTCCACAGGCACTGCACACACATAGTGCACTTACATACATGCAGGCAAAGCACTCATACACATAAAATAAAAATAATTTCTTTCTAAAAAGGGATACATATACACAATGAGATTTTATTCAGTCATAAAGAAAAATGAAATCATGACACTTGTAAGAAAATGGATGGAACTGAAATCATTATGTTAAATTAAATGTCAGTCTCAGAAAGTCAAACACTACATGTTTTCTCTTACATACAGAACACACATACATACATTATACATATACATATATATGAAGCTGTGGAAATTGATCAATGAGTAAGCACACTTGTTGCACAAGCATGAGGACCTGGGTTTGAATCAACCCTTGAAAGAAAGCAAACTATAATTGCAAAGAGTAAGTAATATGGCTGAGCATAGCTTGGCTGATGTCTTAGTTACTTTTCTGTTACTGTGATAAAAACATTCTGATGGCCCACCCTCACCTACCTCTGCTTCCCTGGGCTACACAACCCACCAGCCTCTTTCCTGGGAGCCCACTGGGCCTGGTCCTGCCCTCACCGCCCCCTGCTTCCCAGGGCTGCATGGCCCACCAGCCTGTTTCCTGGATACCAGGGCTGACCTCTCTGCCCCGGGCCACCACTGCTTCCTGAACCCCTTGCATCCAGATGGACCCAGTTCCTTTGTGAGGTCCCCAGGAGCTCTCTGGGCCTGGACCTGACCTCACCTCCCTCTGCTTCCCTGGGCCTGCATGACCCCCAGTCTCTCTCTTGGGAAAGTGATGGGTCCTCCACACTTTGACTACCCCAGCCTCAATCACCTTCCCATCTCCCCCCAAACCATCTCTCCTCCTAGCCTGGATGCTTTCCCATTCCCTGTCTTGGCACCCCAGACACTGGGGGAGCCACCACTTCTTCCTGATCCTTTGCATCTAGACCAACCCAATTCCTTCTCCCAGTCCCCAGGAGCCCTGTGGGCCTGGACCCACCCTCACCTCCCTCTGCTTCCCTGGACTCAGGGCCCACCAGCCTCTTTCCTGGGCTTGGGATGACCTCAGCTTGGGGCCACCAATCTTTCCTGGGCCCTGCTCCCAGGCCAGTCCAACCTCCAAATTCCTAAGGCCAAAATCTATCCTGGAGGGATCCAGACCTTAGGAGAAAGCCTGAGAGCATCTGATCCTCATCTGACTTGGGTCTCTGTGTGAACTCCTGAAGACAAAAGCAATCTGGCCACTCGAATATAAAATCAAAAGAGAGAACCGGAAGCTTAGACAAACCAACTTTTCATGCCCAAAAAGTAAACCACAAAGGCACATAGTTTACAAAAAGAAGCAGACCTAAACTTGAAGGCTTGAGTATCACACAATGAATCAGAAACTACAAAAGAAATTCACATGTCAAAATCACAGAGAAAAAATGATAACATGAAAAACCAAAATAACATATCCCCACAAAATACCAATAGTTTTCTAGAGGAGTACAATGAGAACCCCCTAGAGATAATGCAGGACATGGAAC
>NW_008341330.1:50749-51108 GCF_000622305.1 Nannospalax galili | reverse complement strand
TCAGAAAAGAGTTAGAAATATTGAAGAATACTCAGGCTGAAATAAAGAACAAAGTGAAACACTCCATAAGCCAATTAGAAACGACAAGAGAAAGCATCACCAATAGGATGAACAAAATGGAAAACAGAGTATCAAGACTGGAAGATAAAGTGGACGAACTGGACCACTCAAGCAGATTATGAAAAATTTAAGAAATCATAAGAATGGAATATGCAGGAATTGAGTGACACCATAAAAAGACCAAACTTACAAATCATAGGCACACAGGAAGGAGAATACCAAAATAATAGCATGGACCAGATCACAACAGAATCATAGAAGAAAATTTTTCAAAATTAAAGAAAGACATGCCCATACTA
>NW_008341330.1:49733-50334 GCF_000622305.1 Nannospalax galili | reverse complement strand
AAAAGCCATCTTTTTTTGTCTGAAAGAAACTCCTCTCACTTTCAAGGACAGACACTATCTTAAAGTGAAAGGATGGAAACAAATATACCAAGCAAATGGTACTAAGAAAAAAGCAGGTGTACCAATTCTAATATCTGACTAACTAGACTTTAAACTAAATCTAATCAGAAGAGATAAAGAGGGCCACTTCATTCTGATCAAAGGAACAATAAACCAAGAAGATATTACCAAGAATATATATCATGCATATATATTCCCCAAACTCTGGTGCACCCAACTTCATAAAAGCAATACTACAGGACTTTAAGACCCAGATTAATCCCAACTTATTAATAGTAGGGGACTTCAATACCCCACTATCTCCACTAGATAGGTCAACAGAGCAGAGAGTTAACAGAGGGACATCTGAATTAAACAATACCATATATCAAATGGACCTAACAGACATCTACTGAGTATTCTACCCAAGCACATACTTTCTGCTCAGCACACCATGGAACCTTCTCCAAAATCGACCATATACTGGGTAACAAAACAAACCTCAACAAATACAAAAAGATTGAAATAATTCTATGCATTCTATCAGACTACGATGCGATAA
>NW_008341330.1:48614-48991 GCF_000622305.1 Nannospalax galili | reverse complement strand
TCAAGAAATATATGTCTAGGTAAGGTTTATCTGAGAACAATTGATCTTTGCCCTGCATGACACACAGTAATTAAAAGTGGCAGACTGGTGGAACTAACCTTCTTGGATGTTTAACAGACATACTTTGAGGCCTATAATAATTTGGTCAGAGGGAAATAAAGGACACTTTTTGCTCCTTGCCCTCTTAGGTCGACTAGTTCCAGGGGACTAGGAGCATATCTCAAAATGTCCTGTAATTGTGGTGGGTCACCTGTCCTCTTGATCAAGGAGGCCAAGGAGACCGCACCAGATGGACTTGATACAGTGTCTAGTCTACAAAGAGGAGGGTCAACACAGAGGAATCATTTCTTCCATGCTTCCAAGCTAAGCCAACCATG
>NW_008341330.1:34625-48151 GCF_000622305.1 Nannospalax galili | reverse complement strand
AGTAGTGGGGAATGGCTGGGGGTGCTGACAACACAGCAGACAGTAGCAGGGATATCAGAGTATAAGGGCTCTAGTAGGGGGAAGGAGGCTATGGGAGGGTGCCATCTGGGTAATGGGTGTATAGTTGAATAAGATGGTTAGGGATGTTCTTTGTGATACACACACATACACACAAAATCAACACATTAAAAAATGTAGTATATTTGAGGAGGAAGCAAAAAAATTTATGCCATGTTAGTTAGTAGAGGTAATAAGTCTACCTGATGACTTTATAGACATACTCAGGTGTCAAGAATCCGAGTGTAACCGACTATGACCGGTAATAATCAGATACATAGAGATTAGCGATGCATGTGCAAATATCTAAATGTTAGTAGCATTAAAAACGAGTCTTTCTGTAGGAAACAGTATATTTCAAAATGAAATGGAGATCTTTTTTAAAGATCAAAAACTCATTCAATTTTATGTCTTACAGGGCTTATACTGAGTTCAATATTGTATAACTGTATTAATTCAACATTGAAACTAAAATTTTTATAGCCACTTTTGAAAGAGCTGTATCTTTGCTCTGGAAACTGTTACTGAACACATTAAAGCTGTAATGATATGCTTCTTCTAAAAAAATAATATTTAAAAAAATGTAGGAGACAGCATATTTTAAAATGAAATGGAGATCTTCTTTAAAGGGTAAAAACTCATTCAATTTTATATCTTACAGGGTTTATACTGAGTTCAATACTGTATTAATTCAAGAGAGAACCTAAAAATTTATAGCCACTTTTGAAAGAGATGTATTCTTGCTCTGGAGTATGTTACTGAATATGTTAAAGCTGTAATGAAATGCTTCTTCTAATCGTGTGGTTATTAAATTTTAAAAAATTTAAAAATAATTATTCAAAGCATAAACATTTGCTCCTTAATAATTAGTAGACGTGAAAAACATTACCATTAAAATCTACCTGATGACTTCAGATGCCAAGGAGCTCAGAAAGTAACCGAGTGTGACTAGTAATAATCAGATATATAGAGATTAGAAATGCATGTGCAAACATCTTAGTGTTAATTGCATTAAAAATGAATTTTTCTGTATGAAAAAAAAAACACTCTGATGAAAGCAACTTAAAGAAGAAAGGATTTATTTTGACCTAAAGTTCCAGAGGGTATACAGTCTATCATGGTGGGGAAGGAATGGCAACTGGAGCCAGAGCAGTCCAGAAGCAGTGAATGGGAAGTGGGACCAGGCTATAAAACCTCAAAGCCCTTCCCCAGTGATGTACCTCGTCCAGCAAGTCTCCACCTCCTAAAGGTTCCATAACTCTCTCAAACAGCACCACTAGTTGGTGATCAAGTGTTCAAACACATGAGCCTATGGGAGACATTTCACATTCAACCCACAACAGTTGACTGTGATACGAAAGTTAAATATACCTCCTGCTGTCCTTTACAAATAAAATTCTATTGCTACACACCCATGCTCATCCATTGTGAACTGTCTACTGTTCTGTGTACTACAATGGCAGTTGAGCAGTTGTGACAAGACAAGTATCTTGTAAAGCTTAAAATATTTTATATTTATGCCTTAGCAGAGAAGTTTTCAAATCCCTGGGATTTGAACAGATCTTGACCTTTTGCTTCTAGCAATTAATGGCCTCAAGGTACCAAGTGTTTATACTAGGGATTCCAAGTTTGTCTGTTACGTATACTTATTTTCAGTCAGTTTTTACTCTAATATTCCTAAGAATGGTAGAGCAGTTGATTCTTAGGGTCTGTAGGTTATACCCATAAATACAGAGAATCATTTATTAGATTTATTTGAGCCAATTACAGAGGATGCAAGTAGCCTCACTATCAAGATGATCTTGGAAACAAGTATAGTTCAGCCTTCCCTCTAACCCATGCATCTCATATACAGAGGTTCCCTCTACATCCAGGTGGCACTTGTTTGTTTGGTGATAGTAGGCATTGAATTTAGGTCCTCAGGCATACTGGGCAAGAGTTCCACCACAGAGCTATAGCCTCAGCCCTCTTTTTACTTTTGTATTTTGAGACAGGATTTCAAGTCTGTAGCTCAAGCAGACCTTGAATTTGCCCCAGCCTCCCAAGTAGATGGGATTACAGGCCTGTGCCACTAGGCACAGTTCTATTCTCTAGTTTTCATTTTTAATTAATTATTTAAATTTTTCTTTATTATTGTTTGTGTTTGAGTGTATTGCCTGCATGTGTTTAAGTGCACTCATGTTGTGCAATGCCCACAGAAGTCAGAAGAGGCTGTTGGATCCCTAAAACTGGAGTTATGGACATGGGTCCTCTGCAAGAGCAGTCAGTGCTCTTAACAGCTCAGCCATCTTTCCAGTTCCTAATTTATTTTTATTTTATGTATATGAGTATTTTGCCTGCACATATGTTTTAAGTGCACCATATACATGCAATGCCCACAGAGGCCAAAAGAGGGCATTGGATCTCCTGGAACTGGAGTTATAGACAGTTGTTAGCCATCATGTGAGTGCTGGGAACTGAACCTGGATCTTCTGCAACAACAGCTAATGCTCTTAACTGCTGAGCCATCTCTCCAACACTACGCTTTCGTTTTTAAAACTTGAACAATCATAGTAGGTAAGAACACAAGAATTCTTTGTTTCTACCTCCTCTTCCTGGGCCATAACTGTCAGAGAGTTCTGATATGAAGTAGGTTTCATAGGAATTATCTTCCCAATTATGAACACCACAGAAAATAATCATTTTCTCATTTGACTCAAATTTTAATTCCCAAACTAAAAATAATTGTAATGAGATCAATAATAAAATCAATGTTTCTCAAACTTTCTGTTATTATTGCACCTTATAAGGAGTCTTTTCAAAGAAATTCCCCAAAATAGATGATTTACTAATAAAAATATTGTGCCAAGAGTTGTCATCCAGGCCTTTAATTCCAGCACTCAGGAGGCAGAGGTAGGCAGATCTCTGTGAAATTGAAGTCAGCATGGTCTACATAGTGAGTTCCAAGTGAGCCAGGGTTACAGGGAGACCATCTTTAAAAAAAACCCCAATACCTCCATATATAAATATACACACACATTATACATATATACATTATATATATATATATACATACGTACATACACACACACACAAACACACACATTGCAGTCATGCTGTATGTGTGTACATGTACCATAACCCTCTGGAAGGACACAAACCATTGTAACCACTGGAGGGCCAATTGAGAATGCATGTTCTAGAATAATTAAGTAAGGGAAGTTTAGGGGGAAATCACTCAATATGGCATCATTTTTATATCCAGAGCCCTCATTAATTTATCCTATTTTAAGATACAGTTGACACTATGGCTTTCTGGGTAAAAGCCATCTCTCTTCTTGACCTCCCTTGGGGGTGATTGACCAGGGATTAGTATGGACCTGAGTCCCTTGTATAGTATGTTATATTTCTATTATCAAGTCACCAATGAAAGCCCCTTCTCAGGTCTGTGTGCACTTATCTACTGCTTTGAAATCCCACTAGCCATATTTGTTTTGCCAAATGTACTTGAACAACTACCAGTTAAAAAGGTGAAAGGATCCTTCAGAAATTGGTGCTAAGTACAATATGCTTGATAATGGTCCCTGTGTGAACTGAGACTATAAAGTCTTTTTGGGAAAATAAAAATGTCTGGAAAGAAACAGTCCTGTGCAGTGTCCTTTAGGAAATCTCCCTGACAATCTTCTATGTTTAATCTAAAAGTAAAGCTGATCCAGCATGAGGGGCATTACAGCCCATCAGCCTAGAAAGGAAGCAGTACGTTAGTTTGTTTGGTCTCTCTCACACATGCTAGGAGAGTGCGCTACTGTTGAACTGCACTCCCATCCTGTGTTTGAACATTTTACTAGATTTATACCTAAGTCCCAGAGTTTGAAATTTAAACTATGATGTTTACCTAGAAAACCAAATAAAGCAAACGCAATTATTAACATGACAGAAAACAGAAAGTTATATAATATAGGAATTTTATCATAATAAGCTACATAGTTCATCTGGACATATTTACATAGTTCTAATAACATTAATGTTAAGTAATGACTTTAAGCTAGAGCATATTTTATGCCTACTATTTCAATTCTTAATCTTTCCCTCTATGGATACTTAACACTGACTGATATTTCTAATTAAAAAATTATATAGATTGACAATTTATCTCTAGCACCCTCTGTGAGTGCCATAATCTTTAAACTAAAGGCATAATTTATCCAAAAGAAACCTCAGTCAGGAGATTTCTCCTCAAGAGGAGACACTTTCACACCTCAAAACACATGTACATCATGATGGGTACCTGGCCATGAGGTAGGACAGCCATGCTCAGTACTGGCCCATGTTGTAACCCTGATTTACTAAAGTCTAGATGACAGTAGCTCTGAAATTTTCAGCTTTCGCAAGTAGGACCTTGCAGTAAAATTCTATCATTAGGATACACAAGACCCTGGGTTTGATCCCCAGCACTAGAGATAAAACGTTTTCAGTGAACAGGGACAAGGTGGGTGGAGAGATCTTGCCTTATTTTTAACTGAGTGCTATAATTTGACTATGAAATGTCCCTTTAAAAGCTCATTTTTTAAAAATTTGGTTGATTTTTCAATGGCCAAGGACTCAAAGGCCAACGGAACCCAGGGCCTCATGCATGCTAGGCAAGCACTCTATTGTGACTCATCCCTAATCATAACCATAGCCCATATAAATTGATTGTTTTGGTTACTTTGCCATAGTGACAGGAATCTGATGAACACACCAGGGCTTTAGAAGCCCGAAAGAGCTGTCTTAATGTTCTCTTACCACAGCATTAGTTTCATATGATGTCTGCAGAAAGCTGCTGAAAATTTAGTGGCTTAAAATGACATAAATTTATTATGGTGCAGTTCTTGAGGTCAACATACAGAAATTAGTTCCACTGGGCCAAAGTCAAGGTGTCATCAGATATACTCATCAGAGATGCTCTCCTCCTGGGGTTCTCTAGGGTGGTACACACCTTTAGTCTCAGCACTCAGGAGGCAGAGGCAGGTAGGTCCCTGTGAGATTGAGGCCAGCCTGGTCTACATAGTGAGTTCCAGGCCAGTTGAGACTAAAGGGAGATAAAACATGAAACAACAACAAAAAAACTCACAAAAAACAAAAACAGCCTAAATAAACAAATACCCTTGTGATTACACCTAGAGAGTCTACCCACCCAGAGAGTCTGGAGTAAGTTTCCCATCTCAGAATCCTTAATTTAATCACATGCGAGGTCCTTTTAACCATGTGGGTAACATATTCTCAGGTCAAGTAGATTAAGTCATAGACATTTCTGAGGGGCCAATATTCTGCCTACTCCATCAGGGGCCTGAGATAGTGAGCCTGATGTGGGGGAAGGAGAGCTGAAAACATTGGAATCAAATGGAGGGGCCATGACCCCAATTTTCTCATTCTAAATCTAGGAGAAATACTGAGAGTCCTTGGCCAGAGGTTTCCTTAATAGCCTTTCCTCCCAAATGGCTCTAACCCAGGTGTCTGGATGCTATCTGCAAGCAATCTGGACCTTCACTTGATACAAGAGACATTTTCTAAGACCAACAATTTCACCATCTCTGGAGCACTGCAGTTCTTAAAACAAATTCTGGGAGCTGTGCTGCAGCCTGTTTTGCGTGCCACAGAGTTCTGCGGAGTGACCTGGGGGACAGACATTTAATTTGGTGGGTAGTCTGATACCTCCTCCTTTCCAGCACCACACACTCAAGCTTGTGTTCACTCTAGGCTGTCAAAGATGAACCCAAATGATCTGCTGGGAAGCTAGGCATCTCATGCCTTCCACATTAAGCATTCCTCAGCCCTGGGGTTGCCTCAGCATCCCCAGGATGTCAGCCTCAACTGGGGAAGCCTAGTGCCAGGGCCATGAAACCTTCTTGCTCACCTTCCTGGCAGAGTTCCACCTTTCTTGCTCACTTTCCTTTTCTGTGTCCTCATTTTGTCACTTGAGTCATTCCTCCTGGCATAATACTGGGAGACCAACACAGAGGGTCCCTGATGCCAAAAGAAATTTTGCATTTTAAATATCAGGATGTTGAGAGGTGAACTCAGATTCTTGTAGTTGGTACCTCTTTTCCTGGTAGATAGTTTATAGTCCAGAGAACTTCAGAGATGGAAAGGAGAGTGGCCTTTCATGAACTCTCACCATGTGTCTCCAGACTAGACCGTGCTCTATTGGTTTAAGTATGATCAAAGCTGGTTTTGGTGGCACATGCCAGGATTGTGAGTTCAAGGCCAGCTTGGGCTATATAGTGATACCATGTCTTTTCAAAAAAGTAATTGGGGACTAGAGAAATGGCTCAGTACTTAAGAGCACTGGCTGCTCTTGCAGATGACCCAGGTTTGATTCCCAGCTAACAACCATCTGTAACTCCAGTTCCAGTGGATATGATGTCCTCTTCTGACCTCCATGGGCATTGCACTACATAGGTGCACTTACACTCAAACACATAAAATAAAAACAATAAATAAAATATTCCTAAGTAATCAGAAAAACTACCTGATTTTCAAAAGACATGAGTGGCTTTCTCACACTGGTTGCATTTAAAGGGATGATAAAAAAAAAAAAAGAAATCCTGTTTATAAGCCACAGTTGAGTTTATCTTATTCAGCATATCAAAACATTAATTTCTTTTAGGAGGGCTCTCAGCATGAGTAAAGTTCAAATGATGATAAATAGCCCACTTTTATATTCTCATATAATTTCTATTACCACCTGTGATGGTTAGCTTTGTCAACTTGGTACAACCTAGAATCACCTGGGAGGAGAATCTCAATGAGGAGTCATCTACATTGGCCTGGCCTGTGGGCATGGCTGTGGGGGACTGTCTTAATTAAATTAATTGATGTGAGAAGATCCATCCTACAGTGGATAGCACCATTCTCTAGGCAGGGGGTCCTAAGCTCTGTAAGAGTGGAGAAACTGAGCTGAGCACAAGCAAGTGAGCAAGTGAACATGTGTGCGTTTGTTTCTTCTCTGTTCTTGACTGTGGATGTGATGCGACTAGCTGTTTGAAGATGCCATGACTCCCCTGCAGTAATGGACCGGAACCTGAAGTGTAAGCTGAATGAAACTTTCCTCCCCAAAGTTGCCTTTTGTCAGGGTATTTTATCACAGCAACAGAAATGAAACTAGGACACCCTCCTTCCTGTGTTTTCCCAACATATGTCTGTTGGAAAATAAACTAAAAATCGAATTCAAATGACCCTTGTTTCCAAACAACACCCTTCACCTCAGGCCACTGGGATTTGATAGTGGGAACTAAGGAGCAAGTGTGGGACTAAGAGGATTTTCTCCTTGGGAAACAATTGGTCAGTGTCAGGGACCGACCAGCTCGGCCCCACACAGAGGCAGCTTTCTTCCAGGGAAATGCCAAGCCCATGAACTCCCTGTCCTCATCTGTTCCTCTCTGTTCTGGGGCCCTGGAATGGACCCTGAAGGTCAACCCGATTCTGATGTAGACTGGAGTCTACATTCCTATGGCAACCTTTTCATTTCAGACTGGGCCTTGGTGTTTTTTCTCCCTCTGTCCACCTGAGTCTGGGCAAGGAAGATTTCTAAGTATTTGGAGGACAGGAGGAACCAGGACAGTGTCAGTCTTTTAGGAAGCACTGCTGGGGCCAGGCACAGTGCCTTGTGCCACATGTGTTCTCACTCAATGTTCTAGGAGGTGTTGTGATCCCCATTTTGTAAGGAAACTAAAATCCTGTATCCATTAGGGATCCAGCAACAAACAGATGGTACCCTGAGAGGGTCTAAGCAAATGAGGGGTCTAAGCAGCGACTGTTGACAGAGGTGTGAACAGAGCTAAGGACACTAAGAGATGATGAGTCCCTTCAGGGAGCAACAACAGCTGCAAGCCATTATCATCCCTGAGACTGAAGGAGAAGAGAAAGGCAAGAGTCGTCCAAACCTGACAAGAGCTGAAGCCAGGAGGAGGATGGAAACACTGCCAGAAACATAGATGGACACATTTCTGTCTTTCTGCAGTGTGAGAATTCATTGGATAACAGTAAATTCACAAGCACACAAGTTTTGTTGGCTGCAATTTGCCAAATAGTCCCAATTTCCCTTGATGGCTGCTGAAGGCAAACAGAGTCTTTCATTCCAACTTAACCACTATTAACTCTCACATCACACCTACACACATATACATATATATAGTATGAGTCCTATCATCTATCTACCTATCTATCATCTATCTATCTATCTCTCTATCTATCGTCTATCAATCATCTATCATCTATCACTATCTATCTATCTATCATCTATCTATCTATCTATCATCTATCATCTACCTATCTATCTATCTATCTATCTATCTATCATCGTCTCTATCTGTCCATCTATCTTCTATAATTATGGAATGACTAAAAAGGGTTAAAGAATTCACAACAGAATTCAAAAAGTTCCAAAGAGGTTCTATTGAAAGGTAAAAGGAGTTGATAGAAGTGCAAAGAAAATCATGAACGTTAGATATTAACAACCTAATGGGAAGTACTGGTCTAGCCACAAAGTCAAACTGAGTCTAAGGGTCTATTGGAATTGTCCAGGCAGGGTGGGAGATGATAGAGGCAAAGTACAGAACTGGGTCTAGATGGACAAATGAGTAGACAGACAAATAGCAATTCATGTAGGCCACACTAGGCTTAGGGACCAAACTGAGTTGAAGAGCCTGAGACAGTTGGGAGTTCTCTGTCTGTAGGTCCCTACACACACACACACACACACACACACACAGCAGGTGATCAGATGACACATCAGAGGTTAGATGTCTTTATGGGGTCAAGGTGAGATTGTTTTACCCTTTCCCCAGTCTGGTGTATTTTTAAAAATTTGTGGGTCTGGTTGTCTTGATATAATGTAAATGTGCCCACATGCTCATATGGTCTCAATTTACTTTGATAAATTTGTAGGGTGATACCTTTTTACTTTTAGAGATAAGTTATTTATCAGTATGTTCCTTGTGTGGGTGCTAGAAAGATAGTGCTTGTTTACATACCAACAAGGTACAGGGTCACCCTGCCTCTGTGTTTGCACTCAAAATGGAGTCAAATGCTGCTTGTGAAAATGAGTTTTACAGCCTGAAAATCCACTGGTTTAGTCAATATGAAGTAATTTAGAGCAGGATAGAGCCTGATCTTAACAATAATAGGAGAATAGGTAAAGGGATGGGGGTTGAATACCCTCCCCTCACTTCTCTTCTTCTATTTCTGCTTTCCATTTACAATTGCAGCTAGAGAAGGAAGGTTGGGAGACTCACCTGAAGGTCAGGCTTCTGAGGGGCAAGAGAGTAGCCCACACACGTCCTGGGAAATTAAATAATCAGACCAAAATTCCTAGATGGATTGAAACCATACGTGATTCTACTTTGCTATCTTCATTGTCCACATTGCCTGCAAGGAGGAGCAGCTGAGCTTGGAAGGATAGAAGGATAAGAAATTAAAGTTTAGTTCACAAACCAGTCATATCCAAAGTATATTCAAAGGTACTTAAAAATTTTGCCAAATACTTTGACCAGCACTATATCTCATATGCCCCATGTGGAGCTCCAAAATGTGTTTTAGCACACTGAAGATTCTGAAATGTAATTAAACATAACTTTTACTCTTTTCTTCAACTTTATTAACCATGTGAACTTGGTGTCGTTCATTGAAAACACAGTTGGGGAAATACTGTCATAAGCAGTGGGATTTGACACAGAGGGTGGTAAGACTGTGTCGCAGTGTTGAGGATGGACTGGAAGAAACAGGCACACTAAGCAACAGCTCCTCCTCGCACAGGCATGAGAGTACAGGAGCCAAAGAGACAGCAGTGGGAAGGAAAGAAGAGCAGATCCCTTCCTCTCTGTTGGTTGGGGTGAATGACAGTGTCATCACGAAATGCGCTAACTTGGAAGAGAATTGAACAGGGGCTGTGAGACAGATATTTGGACTACTTTCTGGCACAACAAGCATAAGGTGCTTTGAGATAAACAGATTTTTAGTTGAAAATTGCACAAGCAATATTAGGGTCTTGAATAATGGTTGCTGTTTAAGGTACACATTTGAAATCCATCAATGTGTGGTAACAATTGAAGACCTTGTACTGGTCAGTATCTCTAGGGTGAGAAAGTGGAGCTGAGGGTCTAATTTGGCTTCATGGTAAGAGGGAGCTTCTTAGAATTTCTCATTGTGTGTAGGCATTTTCATTTCCTAGAAAAGAATATCCTATAGCTTTGGCATGTTTTTAAGGTGTCTTTGAAAAAAATAAGAAGTTTAATAAGTGGGAATGGAGAGATGCCATACCATCACCTCAGGGGTCATTTCTACCTATGAAATTTAGGCCATAAATATTGCATTTATAGTATTAAGACTAAAAAATATAACTCATGAAACTCAACACACACACACAAACAACAAGTGGAGGTGGGGAGATGAGGTCACAATAAGGATAAATGCTGAATACCAAAATTGATGCCATGTGCATTTAAATTGCACCTGAAAGGAGTTAAGGCTGAGTTGTAGATTTTGGACTTAAGTCAGTTGGGTGATGGTAGTTGTGGGGTCTCTCCCTCCCCTCATGGGTCGTTGGCCACCGGCCCATGAGAACAAAGGGAGCAGAGGCGATGAACAGAGGCAGGATGGCCAGTGAGCACTGATGGAAGAAAGCCCTTCCGGGGAGGCAGGTTCAGTGATACAAACAGCTCCAGATTTAGTGAAACAGTGCTGTTTATTCAGTGGGGGTCAGGGAAAATATAGTGTGGAGGCAGTAGCCAATGCTTCAGCTGATAGGTGCTCATAGTATGCTTTATTTACATGTGGCAGTGGGCTCCTATCATCTGACTACCGGGCAATGCCTAATTATCATATAGAAGAAACCCGGGGGTAGTTTTTACTCCAGGTAACTATGCCAAAGGTCATGTTTTAAATGAGGCCAAGCATCTGTGCTTAGCAGCACTTTCCAGGTAAGTCAGGCAGGAAGCTCCTGCTGAGAAAGGAGCTAACCTTAACAGCAGGGTTCCCCAACATCTCCCCCTGTTTTGTTTCATAAATGGAGAAGTGTCATCACAAGCTTTAAGAGCCAACTCATCTACCTTAGGAGAATCCGAAGTTTCATAATTGACCATGACCTGCTTGGTAGTAATTTTAGCAATGGTAGTAATTTGTAAGAAATTGTATGAAACAGAGAGTAAGCATCAAAATGACATAATCATAATTCCCCCTCTGAAGAGGTAACCACAAAATCTTTTTGGGATAAGAGCGCACAAATACTTTTAACGTTTTTGGCCTTTGGGACCGAGTACTTTGCTAAAAGGCCCAAGGACATTTTGACTTTTAGCCAAGATAGAAACTGGCTACTGTTCTTTGGGGTCTTTTTACCCTAGCTGCCTAGCCAATTTCTATGTCCTATTCTTATCATACCACCCTCTGAAGAAGCTTACCTGAATTGTCAATAGGGAATTGGGACGCAGACCGCTCTGGCTTCTTCCATGCTGAACAGGGATGCAGGGTGAGGCAATTGGGGTACGCCCTTCAGTGGGTCTATCTAAAAGACTCCCAAATTACATATCTCTTAACTAAAAGGAGAAAAGAAAGGTGTTTGGTCCCTGGGAGATGTGAAGGAAGAGTAAAGGTAAGAGTAAAGGCAGGAGTAGTTAGTATTACAATTTAGGCAGGGAACCAGGAGAAATAAATGTCCAAATTAAAGTTTATAAGAGTTTCTTGATGGGGGCTTCCAAGAACATCCATCCACTAGGCCATTTTCTTTTTCTAGGTGTCATGGCTGGACTCAGAATTTGTTTTTCAGGCACTTTGATAGCTGTTGAAATGGCTGGAATCACAGTGAGTTTCCTCTCAAATGACTTCTAGACAGGGAGAGAGAAGAAATTTAGTTATCATTTAATTTTGGTAAGAACAATAGTGGACTTGTCCTTTTTGGTCTGTAGGTGGTACAACAGTATTGTAGAAGATTTGAAGTCTTACATCTGAGTAATGTTGTCTTATTAGGAACAAAATCACCAATGAGAGATAATTGTCTAAATAACATAAGAATTTAAGGCTAATGTCTGGGATGTATAATCCTTTGAGTTCTTAAAGAAATATATTGATGACTTTAATATTTGGTTATACTTTCTCCTTGGGTGTTTAAGGCCATACAGTTGGCCCAAATAAATCAATATTTATTACTTTTAAGGTCATATGAAGATCTGTTTCTCAGGGGTCATATGGGCTTGGGGAGAGCCCCTTGCTCCTCAGGCTTTTTTTTTTTTTTTAACCAGTTCCATCTACATGAAGATAAGCCAAGAGGTCTTGTTTGACCTGGGCTTTGCTTAGAAGCATGGAGGAAATGTTTCCTCTGTGTTGACCCTCCTCTTTGCAGACTGGACACTGGTTCAAGTCCATCTTCTGGGGTCTCCATGGCCTCCATGAACAAGAGGACAGGTGACTCACCAAAGTTACATGACATTTTTTTCAGGAGATGCTCCATAGCCCCCTGGAACTTGTTTGACCTTGGAGGGCAAGGAACAAAAAATTGTCCCTTTAAGTCCCTCTGACCAGATTAGTATAGGCCTCAAAGTCTGGCTATTAAACATCCAAGAAGGTTAGTTACACCAATCTGGTACTTTTAATTACCATGTGCTATGTAGATAGAGCTTGGGCAAAACCCAAACCTTTTAAAATAAACCTTGATGAGACATCCTTGAACTAGTTGACTAAGCTTGACCTTAGAAATTTTAAGATCTCTTTTTCATGCTTGATAAATCATAGCAAATCTACATAGGCCTCCATCATTTGCTTAGGCCTTCTCATTTTTAACAAAATACCTGCATTCCTGTATCCTTTTAACATCTTTTACCATTCTTTTTTTTAATAACCATGAGACATAACATTAACAAAAAAACTTTCCATATGTTGTGAGAATTTTTTTGGGGGGGATATTAAGCAATGTTTTTCCCCTTTTTTGGTTGTATCAAACCAATGTTTGATCACATTAAAGTTTTTCTGGGGAACCAATAAATTTATTGAGCTTAGTTACAGAGATGACTGAGGGGTTGCTGGGGTAGATGAGTGACCTGAGAGTATTTACACTGGAAAGCCTTAACCGAGCATGGATCAAGCCTTTTTTTCCTAGCCTTTCCCAGATAATATACTTTAGTCCTCCCCAAACCCAGGAGACAATGTATGATTAGGGCCAAATTACACACAGTTGGTTGGGAAGAGCAGCTGGATGCTCAGGTGAGGGTCCAATGACCCTGTTTACCCCTCCTCCTTTAATTAGATACTTAAGTCCATAAGTCCAGTTGTGATGATCTTTTCTTAGTGGACACAGCTGAGGTCTTGAAGATGGTAGTTTGACTCAGAAGAACATATTGTGTAGCATCATGTTATTAAAGAACATGGAATCTAAATTATATATATAAGATAATGTAATAAATTAATATTACCCATGTACATACTGTGTTTTATAAGTTTTCAGGTAAACCTTATGGAAAACA